>NC_089504.1:16091118-16392451 GCF_036850995.1 Saccopteryx leptura | reverse complement strand
CATATGGATTTATAAACTCCATAATTCTAATTGGCATGAAAACATTTTATTTTTATTATTCTATTGAAAATAATTGGGAATTTGGGTCTACATTCTCAAATTGCTTTCCATTGTCATTTTAGATACAAACACCGTTTGCTGCAATTATAAGTAAAAAGTTTCCATGTATCATGGTAACAGTCTCTTTCATAACTTTTTTTTCTTCCCTTTTTTTTGAGTTTCTGGCTCCAATTAGAAACCATCTTGAAACACCTGAGTTGTGCAAAATGAAGGAGATGCCGTTATCTATACCTTGGGCCTTTTGTAACAATATAATAAAACAACTCTGGGGCATTGATTGGCTATTATGTGCCAGAATCAATGACTGGATGTTTACATACATTTTCTGACTTAATCCTGTGCAATGGACAGTCTGTTCCGTTCTACATGGCAGAAAGTAGAGACTCAAGAGGTAGTTTATCCAAAGTGACAGAACTAGAACCCAGGTTTTTAAACCCCCAAACCTTTGTACTTAAGAAAAACAAATTTTCATCATGTCTTTAAACTGTACTTGGGATGTTCTGTTCTAATAGCTATCATTAGAAATCTCAGTTTTTATATACATAACCTTATAAATTAAGTACCATGATAAAAATGCAGAGTTGTGCCTGACCAGGAGGTGATGCAGTGGATAGAGAGTCAGATTGGGATGTAGAAGGACCCAGGTTCAAGACCCCGAGGTCACCAGCTTGAGCACAGGCTCGTCTGGCTTGAGCAAAAAGCTTGCCAGCTTGGACCCAAGGTCACTGGCTTGAGCAAGGAGTTACTCCGTCTGCTGAAGGCCTGTGGTCAAGGCACATATGAGAAAGCAATCAAGGAACAACTAAGGTGTCACAACAAAAAAATAATGATTGATGCTTTTCATCTCTCTCTGTTCCTGCCTGTCTGTCCCTATCTATCCCTCTCTCTGACTTTTTCTCTGTCCATGTAAAAAAAAAAAAAAAAAAAAAAAGTGGAGTTGTGGGCCCTGTCTCAGATATACTGAGCTAGAATCTGCATTTTAACAAAATCCCTAGGTGATCCAAATTCACATTAAAATTCAAAAAGCATTGAATTAGGTATCACTCCTCCCTTACATGTCAAAATCCTGAAAAACAGCCCTGGCCGGTTGGCTCAGTGGTAGAGTATCAGCCTGGCGTGCAGTAGTCCTGGGTTCGATTCCCAGCCAGGGCACACAGGAGAGGCGCCCATCTGCTTCTCCACCCCTCCCCCTCTCCTCCCTCTCTGTCTCTCTCTTCCCCTCCCACAGCCAAGGCTCCACTGGAGCAAAGTTGGCCCGGGCGCTGAGGATGGCTCTGTGGCCTCTGCCCCAGGTGCTAGAATGGCTCTGGTTGCAACAGAGCAATGCCCCAGATGAGCAGAGCATCACCCCTGGTGGGCGTGCCGAGTGGATCCCGGTCGGGCACATGCAGGAGTCTGTCTGACTGCCTCCCCATTTCCAGTTTTGGAAAAATACCAAAAAAAAAAAAAAAAAATCCTGAAAAACAGGATTTTCAGACTCAGATTGAAAAAATCTTTTCAAATTTTGTCAAGGAACTGAGACAGTTTACATAGACAATGTAGAGAGAGTGTTATTGCTACCAGCTCTCTGCTTCAGAAAACTCATTCTAGCAGCACAGGGACACTCTATGGAGAAGTTAATACCTGAAGTTCCTTAACAGAAGTCTGATCTAGAAGAAGGGGGAAACTAAGAACTTAAGTCTACTTTTTTACCCCTCTCCCCAGGGGTGGGGTGGAGGATCAATCTATGCTACGAGGAAGATTCTTTTACATGTGAATGCCAGCATCCTTTTTTCTTTTCTTTTTTTTTCTTTTTTTCTTTTTTTACAGAGACAGAGAAAGTCAGAGAGAGGAAAGTCAGAGAGAGGGATAGACAGGGTCAGACAGACAGGAACGGCGAGATGAGAAGCATCAATCATTAGTTTTTTGTTGAGCGTTGCGACCACGGGCCTTCAGCAGACCGAGTAACCTCTTGCTGGAGCCAGTGACCTTGGGTCCAAGCTGGTGAGCTTTTGCTCAAACCAGATGAGCCCTTGCTGAAGCTGGCAACCTCGGGGTCTCGAACCTAGGCCTTCCGCATCCCAATCCGACGCTCTATCCACTACGCCACCACCAGGTCAGGCCAGCATCTATTTTTTAAATTACCCACTATGTCATCTGCCAAATATTTATTTAAGTGAGACTCATTTTAATAGAACTTCACATGAGGAACATCATTACTGGAAGAGTCTGTTCTTCTACCACATGCTCCTGACACAAGTGGAATAAATCATCTAAACAAGAAGGTTAATATCCCCAAACTTCTTCTCTTGCCTTCTCTCTACTCTGATATTTTACGTCTTTGTCCTTTCTTGTTGTCATCTTCTCCATGCTCCCCGCCCCATTCACTCTTTCTACCTCTGTCTGTACACAGAACGTTACATCATCCCTCCGTTATCTGGTGGCCACCCAAACAACAAGGTCATTTCTTTGTAATAATACAGTTGGGTACATAAAAAGGAGAGGAATAATAAAAGGTTTCTGAGAGATTAAAAATTGGAATCTTAATACCTGTACAGTAGTGCCTACACATTTTCTTCATAGGAAAAAGTTCTTCAGGTCCAATTTTTTTCCCTTCATTATTAAGTAAATGGAATATATTCATTTCTCTGTCCCTTGTTTGATAGGAGGCAAGTAGGGCCAGTATATTTTGAGGACAGTTTTTGGCAAAGACACAATGAAAGCAGTAAGATGGAAGAAAGTAAGAAATGACACAAAACAAGTAGAGCCAGGGGACCGTAGCAGAACTGAAAACATTATGAATTTTCTAGATCAAGGTTGAAATAACTCAGTATGCATGAGTGTTTATAACGATGATCAATCTCATGCAGTAATAGTTCAATTATGTGCAAATATGATGCAATTAGTTTTAAAAAGAAAATTAGTAAAATAACTTACAGATGCTACTGAAATGTCAAATTAAACTTTAACAACCATTTTTGCTCATTTGATACTTTTAGTTATTTGAAGAAAAATAAATGTGTATGGGCTAGCATATTCTAGTCCTCTAACATATTGAATAAAAGATCATAACCTTCTTTCTTGAGTTTTCTTGAGACTCTAGAATTTTCAAAGTCTCTCTAAAATAATGTATCTAATGTATCATCAGAAGAACCATTTGTAACCAAAAGAATAACAGTGCATCCATTTTACAGATGAAGAAACTGAGAGTAAGAAAGTAAGTTGGCAAAGGTGAGAACACTAAACTCACAAGATGCTATCCTCTAATATTTTGCCAAAACTACTAACCATATCAACACTATAATTTTACTTTTTTATTTCTTTGATTTCTTAAAAAAGATCTTAAAAACAGGTTAATTTTTGGAAACATGGTTAGAAGACAATAAATGATTAAATTACTATAATAATATAGGAAGAGAAGTATTTTCAAAGACATGAATTTATTTTATTGTCTGTGTCTCTATAGTTTATAAAAGATTTGAGGGAAATATAATTGCTTACTAAATATTCATAGACAAGCAACCATGGGTATTAGGTATGGAGATGCATGAATGAGTGAGATAAAACTTTGGGACTCTAGTACCTCACAGCTTGAACCAGTGCTTCTCAACAGGGGGTGGTTTCTGTCTCAGAGGACATTTGATAGTATCTGGAAACATTTTGATTGTCATAACCAGGGTGGGAATGTGTACTGGTACCTCAGATATCCAGTGGTAAAAGCCAGAGATGCTTTTAAATCTCCTTCAATGCACTGGACAGCTCCTCCCACCCTACCCCAGCGAAGAATTATGAAGTCCAAAATGTCAATAGTGCCCAAGTTGAAAAATCCTGGCTTAGATCAAGAGGGCGAATAATTATTAATTAATGTGCGTATATCCCGAACAGACCACTATAATAACCTAAAGGAATAACTAAATTTGTGCAGGATAAAGAAATTTTCATGAGGACAGTGTCTGTGCTTTTGTCTGAAAGAATGGTTATAAATTAAGTCCTTAGAGAAAAATGTACCCTAAGAAGCTACGATCTGAATTGGGGATCAGTATTTCTCAAAATTCCTTTCCAGGGAAATACCAGAATTCACGCTATCATAGGGTGTAAGAAGAGGTACTATACATTCACACACACACACACGCACACACACATGCATGAATTTCTGTGGTCAAATTTTGAGCAAAACTAACTTAATCAAAGTCTTTGCTATAAGACTTCTTAGAGCTTTAAGAGGTGACTTTCTAAGAGGGGATACAATATTCAGCATTTCTGAAATATACTTACCAAGTAAATATTATTTTTAGAAACGCATTTCTTGTGATTAGTGTTGCATGGATCACAGCTGTATAAAAATAGTGTTTTAAATGACAAGAGGTCATTTAAGGAGTTGAAGCAGGGGAAGTGGTCTGAGCGCATTGTTGGTTTTTGGAGGAAAGAGTGTTAACTATGGCGAAGAGGACTGGGGACACAGGTGGAGTGCGACAGAAGAATGGGTGACAGGGATATCAGTTAGAAGATTATCGTGGTAGTTAATGAAAACTTAATGGACTCCTGTATTAACTTTGTTGCTCCGAAGATAATTTGGAAGGACTAAAATTTGTACACAGCCTAACTAGACATGAGAGCTGCCACCCAGATGAGAGTTTTATTCTTCATGCCTCATCACTTGCCCTTACTTTCTCCTTTAATTTATTTTGTTCATGGCAGAATGTCCATCCATTAGCAGAATCATTCCATAAAAGACATACTCCTTAAGTATGTCTGGGATTTCAACCTACGGCGGACCCGCAGCTAAGACTCTACCAGGCGCAATTCTCATCCACTAAGCACTGGAGTGAAACATTATTCACAAAGTAGGGCAGGTTGCCTTTGTAAACTGCAGCCTTGCATGTTTGTACAATGCACAATCTTCAGTTTCCAGAGCCCCCTGAATGGCGGAAAGTTTGGCAGCTCATGCATCACTGAACTCCTTGCTATACGAAAAGAGCTCCAAAGTTACTGAATAGTCCACACTGAACCATAAATTACAGAGTAGTTATTTCTTAGTTATTTAGCAGTTACAGTGCAATTAGTTCCACTTAATGTCAACTTTTGCCAATACGTCTTCCATTAGCCTGAAAATTATAGCTTGGTTCTCTAACAGCCGTAATGTTCAAGCAGCTTCCAGACTCCAGCTTGCATCTGGGAGGGAAAAGGCAGGGAGGAAATTGCTAGGAAACCGAGTTGATTTGCATGTGGATGTAGGTTCCTCATCCCCAATTCAGAGACAAACTCACAGCCCCCTTCAGTATCAGCGACTGAGCAAAGGGGTCAATTAAATATAATGCCCACAGCTGGGAAGCGTGGTATGGCTTAGGAAAGATAGGGATAAACTTGTCAGTGCTGAAATTTCAGGGTCTGATAAGGTGAAATCCAGGCCTGCCGCCCCCAGGAGGCAGAGAAAGCTTGGATTACTTCAGGTTTGTTACTTGGTTCGGAGTTTACCAAAATACTTTTTCGTTTTCTAGACCACTCTCTCACTGAAGGTTAAAGGGAATTACACAAAAACAGACCTTCCTTCTCTTCTTTTATCCCAAATATAGATAGTCCATCTCTTTTTCACTTTATAGCACAGAATTTTAAAGAAACATGACTCAGTATTTAACATGTGTACCTGGGCTCATCCACACAATGGAGTGATGTTTTACAAAGTAACCTTTTGTGGGAGAATCTGTTGGCTCAATCCTTCAGAATGCTTTTGGATCGTTTATTAAGAACAAATCATAGCTCTTATTACTAAGCAGTTATTGACAGGCATGATGATAATCATTTTTTTTTCTGTCTCTTTCTTTAATTTATTTTATTTTTTTAGTTTCTCATTTCCTCATCAAAACAATCTCATAAGGTGTGTAGGTCAGTATGAACTCCCTTCTTACAGACATGGAGTCTCAAGTACTAGAGAAGATAAGTACGTAGAGTAGTATTTGAACCCGGGTCTGATGGAATCTAAGGGCCATACCATTCACAACAAGCTCTCTGTGACTTTTTTATCTTCATGTTCCCAGGTAGCCAAGCTGGCAGCTCATAATTTTTGACAGTCAATGAGTATTTGTAGAATAAATGGAAGTTAATTATAAAATAAGGTCTGTGATTAAGTGACACAGACAATAATCCAGCAATCAGGCACCCAGCTCTCCTGAGAGGGCTTCCCCAGAGAGGAAGGGAATGACTGGATAGGTACTATGCAGCACTTCCAAATAGTCATTAAAATTAAGCATGGCCACAATGGTTCCAGTTCTGGCCATAGCTGGCATCTGAAGTCATCCAGCTCATAGACAGAGAAAGGAAATGGTGGCCACCATGGCTGGATGCGGGGGGGGGGGGGGGGGGGGGAGGGAGGAGGGCGGAAGGGTAATTGTTGAAAAGATACGGAGATACGGAGTTTCAGTTTTGCGAGATTAAAAGAATGTTCTGGACATCTGTTTTACCACAGTAACACTACTGAACTGTACACTCAAAAATCTTTAAGATGGCAGAGTTTATCCTGTGCTTTTTCTTAGCACAATCAAAAGCTGATTAAGTATGACCTTTTGAATAACTTAAAACACAAGGTTAAGTATGAAAGGTAGGAGCACATCTCCTCTCACCATTGTCTCTGTCTCCGAACCCCACGGATCCCGTCTGCAGAGACAAATGCTGTTAAAGATTTCTGTTTCCTATCAGAGATCTAGGAGGCAGTTCTTGTTTTCACTTTTTATATGACAGGTGCATCAGTCGTGGTTTTACAAGACAAGGAAAACCTCTCTCTCCCTCCCTCCCTCTCTCTCTCTCTCTCCCTCTCTCTCTCTCTCTCTCTCACACACACACACACACACACACACACACGGAGGAATTTTTTTTAATTGATTGGTTTTTAGAGAGGCAGGCGGAGAGAGGGAAACATGGATTTGCTGTTTTCGTGTTTATGCGTTCCTTGCTGATTCTTGTGTGTGCCCTAACCTGGGAATCAAACCTGCAACCTTGGCACATCAGGATGATGCTCTAGCCAACTGAGCTCCTCAGCCAGAGCGACGGAGGGGTTAATTTTATGAAATGGACTTAGGCAGTTGCGCATGCTGGCTAACCAACCCCAAAGTCTTGTACAGCAGGCAGTCAGGAGGGGACGGTCACAGCTGACTGGAACCCCACAGCCAGGAGCTGACACTCGGAGTGCACCGGTCATGGTCAGGAAGGGAGATTTAAAGAGAAGAGAGAGCAGCTGCAGCCCCCGTGGCTGTTTGCAGTGTGTCACTGGAAATGCTTGAGACTAAAGTCCATCCAACTGATTAAGCCAGGCCCACTCTGTGTAACCTTTTTAACAAGTATCTATTTATTTCTGATTTTTAAAATTTTCAATTACAGTTGGCATTCAATATTATTCTATATTGGTTTAGGTGTATACCACAGTGGTTAGACAATTATATAATTTATAAAGTGAGCCACTTATAATCTTCATATCCACCTGGCACCATACATGGTTATTATAGTCTTATTAACTATCTTCCCTCTGGTGTACTTTACATCCCAGGACTATTTTGTAACTTCTGATCTGTGCTTCTTCATCCCTCCATCTTTTTCACTCTGTCCCCTGCTCCCTCACACCTGGTGGCCACCAGTCTCTTCTCTGTGTCTATGAGTCTGTTTCTGTTTGTTTGCTTTGTTCTTTAGATTCCACACGTAAGTGAAGTCATATGGCATTTGTCTTGCTTTTTCTGATTTATTTCACTTAGCAGTATACTCTCTAGGTCCATCCATGCTGTCACAAATGGTCAGATGTCATTCTTTTTTTTATGGCCGAGTAATATTCCATTCTATATTTGAACCACATCTTCTTTATCCACCTGAATGCACCTAATCTTGTCTGGTCTCGGATAATCTACCTCCTAATTAACGAGAAGCCAACTGACTTGGGACTTCAGTCACAGCTGGAAAACCCCTTCGCAGCAATATCTACGGTAGTGTTTGAATGACTGGGAGAAGAGCTGTGCATGCTCCGAAATCACCACGGTTTTCATTCTGCTCTCCAACTATCCTGAGTGAATATCTCTTTACCACTCTCTACCCAAGGACATAGTGGTAAGGGCCTCCTGGAGACCATAGTTCAGGCTAGCCAAGCTGACACATCACAAAGCATCACAATGCTACCATACACTTTTCCACTCTCTACCCAAGAACATAGTGGTAAGGGCCTCCTGCAGACCATAGTTCAGGCTAGCCAAGCTGACACATCACAAAGCATCACAATGCTACCATACACTTTTCCACTCTCTACCCAAGAACATAGTAGTAAGGGCCTCCTGGAGACCATAGTTCAGGCTAGCCAAGCTGACACATCACAAAGCATCACAATGCTACCATACACTGCATGCTATTAACAGTCTTATATCAGAAAGAGCTACCATACTGAGACATAAAAGCTCATGCCTTTTAGCGGACGCAAGGTATTTCAAGGCATGGTGGGTAATATAATCTCTTCTACTGATGGACATTTCGGTTATTTGTGGTTTTGTTTCTTACTTCCCACAATGCTTCAGTGTTCACCTTGTATAAATGTCTTTTCTTACATGTGCCAATATATTCACAGAATGCATTCCCAGGGGTAGGAACGTTGGGACAGTCGTACTTGCATTTTAAAATGGTGTTATATATTGTTAAATTTCTTACCAGAGAAGGTGCAGCAGCAGCTTTGCCTTCTACCAAATATTCGACATGTCTTCTACCCGAGGCGACCCTGCTTCCCTCTTTGCCTGGTCTCCCCCAGCTCGGCACTGCCCGGTTCTTCCCCAGGCAGAGATGATATTGTCCAAGTGTGTGCCTTCCCGTGAGCGGACATCTTTATCCTCTTGAATTTAAACCCTTTTACACAAGGAGTTAGAGCAAATATTAAGTCCAGTGTCATACTTTATTCAATCTCTGGCTTGCTAGCTAGTATAGAATAAACCACCAGAAAGTCCCAGAAGCAGGAGGTGAAAAGATACAAACAGAAGAGATGGTCTACAAGACATCGCCTACCCCACAGTCTACAAATTGTTCGTACAAACTTCTGTATCAGTTTTCCAAATCTGCAAAGCCACCTACGTCCTAGTTGATAAATTCTTGACGTTTATAATTTTCTAAAGCAATTTTATTTTGGAGACTACCCTAATTAGAGAAAAGCTACTCAGCTAATGGGGAATGTAGCTCAGACGGGAGGTGTAAGTGTTCACAAAGGTTTGGACCTCAGAAAGCAGAGAATGCACCAGACATGGGACAGGAAAAAGGAAGTAGTTTGGATTGTAGCTTGTACCTTTCACTTTTATTTAGAGACCTGCACCTAGCTCTGTTCTTCATTTAATAATTTTAACTTTTCAGGATGCACTCAGGGCCCTACTAATGATGTGACCCCTGTTCAGTGAGTTACAGGACGAGGCTGTTAGAGACTTTTAAAAATGCCCATGCACTTTCAGGAGAGGGAGGACGAACGAGCTCAGATGTTTTGAGTTCAGAGATCTGCAGCTGTTTGAAAACCCAGGGAATTGAATGGGAATAAAATTGTCCACATCAAACAAAAGCTGTCCGTGGCTTTGTGCCCGGTCTGATTTTTGGATTATCAAAGAAATCCCTTTCCCTCCATGGACAAAATAAACCCCATATAAATCAATAGAGCAAGAGGCAGAGAGAAGAAAGTTTGCTAGATTCAAGCAAGTAGGAGAGCAGGGGCTGGGGAGAGGCTGAGGAAGGAGCGCTGGGAGCTGGGTGGGGGAGAAGATGGACGCTGTTAAAGGGACAGACGCGGGCAGTGAAGGTCATGGATAAAGACGACAGGCGTTAACAGAAGAGAGGGCGAAAGCAGAGAGCGAGAACAAAGGAAAGACTGAGATGATTGACAAAAGTAGAAGGGAAGACAGCATTAACCCACTAAGCCATTCAATACAATTTTACATCGTCTTTATTACAGAGGCACAACTCAGAGGGCTCCTTAAATTTTATGAACTGGGCACCTCACGTGCCTCCACTAGTCCTGGCACTGGGCCTCATACACAGTGCTGTCCCAGGCCCTAGAGACAACAAGACAGGGCCCCTGCTCTGAGTGGAAAAGATAGAAGGACGGTCAAACAGGCAACTACAAACTAGTGTGGTAAGAACTATCAGAGGGGACGTTCAGGAGTTTATGGGAACATAGAATAAGGACACCAAACCTCATCTAGGAGAAATGAGAGTTGGAAGAGAGCCTGGGAGAATAAAAAGACAGGAAAGTAGGGGTGTTGTTGCTGTTGTGGATGATGCAGATGATGAGGTGATGGTGGTCATTAGGTCAGCCAAGGTTTATTCTTAAGGCACTGTAATTACCATTACCCGCCAAGACTAGGTAGGCTCTTCACTGATATTGTCTCATGTTGATGCAGAAGTTTTGCATACTGCGTTTTATGGACCTGTTTTGAAGATGAGGGCCTGGTGCCGTTGAGATGTAGGTGATGTCCTCAAGGCTGCTGAATGTAAACTTACCCCTGTCCATCTTGCACCCCAGACTGGGTCTTCTCACAGCACTAAGGTGCAGAAGAGAGGCCAGGAGGGCGGGGAAGAAGGATGAAAGTCAGAAATGAAAGACTATAAGAGAGGACATGGGGTGGGAGGGAGAAAGAACACAAAGAATGAGACAGGAGGGGGCATCTACAGCAGACAAGAGAATGGAGAAGCGTGTAAGAGAGGAAAGGGGGAGGGAGAGGACACGTGGTGAAGAACGAAGGTGGTCCTTAGGAAAGGGGGTTTCCATGGCAGTGAATCAGTGAGCAGAGTGGGCACAGATGCCAAGGACAGAAAATAATAAAACTGCCTGTGGGCTGTCACTCTGGAAGGTCCGAGATGAAAGAACTTGACAGGAAAAGGAACAGTGAGAGGGAGGGAGAAGCGACCCCATTGAGGGAATCCTGGAGGCAAATGTCAGGCTTCAAAAGCCCTGCTGTCCCCCTGGCCCTGGCTCTTCCATGGGAGCCAGAGTTCCCTCTGCCCTGAAGGTCCCCACAACGGGAAAAAAATAAACTGAGTGAGATAGGAGCCCTGGCCCTGGCTCTTCCACGGGAGCCAGAGTTCCCTCTGCCCTGAAGGTCCCCACAACAGGGAAAAAATATACTGAGTGAGATAGGAGCCCTGGCCCTGGCTCTTCCATGGGAGCCAGAGTTCCCTCTGCCCTGAAGGTCCCCACAACGGGAAAAAAATATACTGAGTGAGATAGGAGCCCATGCGTCACTGTTACTGTCGCTCCAGACAACGTTAGTGCTCTGAGCACACAGTTAGTTGCCTTTCCGGCAGGGGTCTGGGAAGGACAGAGAGAAGGGATTACAGGGCGTCCTCGGGTTACGACACAGTTTGGTTCCTATGACAGCGACATAATGCAAATTTTGGTGTAAGTAGAAACACACCGTAGCCTAAGTCACTTCCCTATCCTAACACAGTTATAAAATCATAAAAACACAACTAAGCCACAGAAAAAGGGAAAGCACACAAATATACTGTGCTGTATTAACAGAAAAAATGACCCCCAAAAAATGAGTGTAAAAGAAAGTTCCTTACCTTTATTCCTGTGGCTGACTTGCACACTGGAAGAGGCATTGCAAGGTGGGAGAGAGGGACCTGCTGGGAGGAGGAAACTGGAGGCAGGAGAACCTGCAGAAGGTGCTGGAGACACTGGGTCAGGTGAGTCAGGATTGCCTAAGGAGAAGCAGGAGACGCTGGAGATGATTCCACCTGGACGAAGTTTTTGGGGAGTGAGTGTCGTAAATGCAAAATGTCGTATGTCAAGACTGTTATCACCCAAGGACCCCCTGTGTGTGTATAACACGGAAGACGAAGGAAGGAATGGAAGGACGTGGGTGTGGGGTGGGATGTGGAGGGGCAGTAAGAAAGGCACTAAGGAGGACCGTTCGGTTCAGCCTGCTAGAACTTAAGTAAAATGTCAAGACCAACGCTTTGATTTTCTACATGGGAAACTGAGGCCCGCAAAGGATCAAAGTTCTGTCTCTGTCTAAATCACACAGCAAGTTGAGGCCAAAGTCCAGCTCTGCCCAGGCTTCTGCCTGGTGTGGCAACTCTGACGCCCCATCCGTGACAAGGAGGGAAGGAAGAAACTCAGGGATGCGGGCCCCTGGGTAATTAAAAGGGTGTTAAGGGCCAGCCTTGCTCTTCTGCAATTCCCAGGGGCGGGCATAAGTGCCTGCAGGCACATCTCTGAGGACTGCGGATTGAAGCAGGTGCTGCTATTTCTGTCCTTCTCTCTATTTTCAACCACAGGATGCAGCCTCCTTCACTGCAGGAAGGACTTGTGAAAAAATAGATCTGCTACCTCAATTCTTCCGTTCCTACCCAGTCTCCCCTTCTGCAAGCTGCACCTCCAGCTCTGGCTTATTGCTGCAGATTAGGGGTGCTTCGGTACCGCACAGGCTCTGGCTGAGACAGCCTGCTTTCCGTCTAGAATGAGTCACTCTGGCTTCTGCAGGAATAGGTAGGGAGGTTACCTCATATGACCTCTCTGTGAAGACACCCTGGAGAACCCTTCAACTGACATCAGTAAGCTTCTTAGCAAAGAATAAGTGTTCAAAATACGAGTGCCAAGTCTGGGTGGGTGGATGGATGGATGGATGGATGGATGGATGGATGGATGGATGGATAAATAAATATTTAAGCACTCCACCTGCACTAGAAGTAGTTCTGGCCCAGTAAGCAGGGATAGGGATTAGGGACCATCTAATGCAGCCATATCATAAAAACCCCAGACACAGTGTTTCATCTAAACTCTTCAGTCTCCATCCATGCTAGTGAGTTTAGAAGTAAACTGAGAGAATCCAGGTATGAGAGGATTCCAGAGACAGGAAAGAAGAAGAGAGCATGAGTCCTGGGATCAACCCGAAAAGGTCAGCGCTCCCAGGGTCAGCAGGAAGGGAGGGTAGCAGGAACTGCAGACCGCGCTCAGTAAGAAAGCCTCACATAAGGCAACCAGTGGGCCCCATGAAGCTGTCCAGCGGAATTACTAAGAGAGCCAAGAAGGCGATGGGGCAGGAGGATGAATGAGAAGCAGCAGAGAAAGAAATTATGGCGAAAGGACAAAAATTCTGCCATTCTGAAGCTGCAGGGTTTTTTTGGGGGGAGGGGGTATTGATTTTAAACTGTTTACTATGAAACAGAAGACCCTATATACTCTTTGACTCTCCCCCTTTTCTGTCCAAGGCGCTCAGGCTGAGAAACCTACTTCAGGTAGGTTTCAAATGCCACCTTAGCCTAATTCGAATTAACTATGGTCAACAAGAGGGCTTCAGACAGGTGCCTGTGAGCTAAAAACCCCTGTGCCCATTGTTTCTGAGTCACCTAGCGAGAATTTCCCTGCCATGTGTGCTCTGCTCTCCCTCAACTACCTGGAAATCGCCTACTTTCACTTCTGAAATCTAAGACCCCGGTCCTCACCTCTTTCTCCTTTGTCCAGAAATGTCTTATATCCCCAATGTTGCCTCGCTGTCTGGAATTTTCATGCCTCTGTGAATTCCCCATGTGTGAGTGTTAAACTCTGATTTTCTCCTGTTAATCTGTCTCTGGTAATGTGCATATTAGCCTAGCCAGAAGACCTTCAAAGGGAAGAGGAAAAGTACTAATAATTTTGAGCCCCCACAGTGGGTTCCTTCAGAATCAGCAAATCCCAAGCAAAGGGAATGGCCCATGGGGCCCCTGTACTGTAGGCACCTGACGTCAGCAAGAAGTCGTGTGGAAGGAAGATGTTTGAAAGAGCACTACTTGCAAAAACCTTTCACTCAGAGGGGATGAGGAGGAAAGGGTGTGATCAGTAGGCAGTGGGCTGGCCTGCTCTTTTGACCCAATGGGAATTGTCAACGTGAAACAACTTCCAAACCTGTAAGATTTTTTTTATGAGTTTATTTGAGCCAAACTGTCGACAATTGCCAGGAAGCAAAGTCTCAATGAATTGAGAAGGCGTTCCGGAAAATAGTGGTTTCACCACTTATTTTATACATTAGAATTTAAGGGGGTTCCATGAAATTGATTGGTGATTGATTAGGGAGGCAGAAGAAAGCAAAGCTGGGAAATCTCTGGGATCGGGTAAACAGTAACAACGTACAACTGAAACTTCTTTGACATAGGCAGGAACAGGACATTGGAGTTCATGGTTCACGTAGCAATGACAATGAGGAGTCTGCAGGTTCCCACGCTGGTGGGATGTCTGGCCTGATGGGAGAAGAAGATGACCCTACATTCCAAAGGCATGGTATCAGGTACATTATGGTAGATGCAAAGGACAACAGTTAGGCTTGAGGAAAAGTAAGCATTGGCCTTTGTTTAGAGAGAGAACACCTCCCTAGGACATGACTACCCACCACAAACCACTTCTAATTAGAAAGGTTTAATTCAGACCATCCTGTGTTTCCTTTAGTCTGAGTTTGCAAGGCCTTTGTGCAGCCTTTCCCTGAGCTTGTCAGGTTTGGTTCATGGCCCCATCTTTATTTATTAAGAAAAAAAATTTTTTTTCTCATTTTTTTGTCCACAGAACAGACACAGAAGCAGGCAATGCCCCCCCCCCCCTTAAGTTATCTCTGAACTTGAGCAAGTATCTGCAGTTGAAGGGGGATGAGCTGTCATGGTCTGTGGCAAGAGGAATCTTCTTGCAAATCAACCTGAATGCAAAGGAGCGAAAAGGTAATTCTAGAAGGGTTTTTGTGTTTGTGTGTTCCTTTCAAGTCCCCGCAGAACTGAATCAATACTTGAGAGAGCAGAAGACGGCTGTATCGCAGAAGGTAAGAGCGAGTGCGGAACACTGAGCGCATTTGGATAAATGCGCTCCACTTGCGCTGCATCTCTGAATGGGAGAGAAATCCCTTCCTGCCCTGGAGCCTCGGTTTCTTATCTGTTAAAAAGATAGTGCCTTTGATGTTTTCTGAGGCTCTTCCTTGTTATCGTGTTATTTTTTTTTATTTTAATTTTTTAGTAAATGTTTACAACATTCGTCATTCTATCGTGATCAAGTTATCTCTGGGGATAGAAAAATCACTTCTCATTTCATTAATTTTACCTGGATAAAAACACCGGGGCTCTTCCAGCAGAGAACCAGAAGTCTCTGGAAAGAACTTCATTTAGGAACGTGTTGGTAATGGCTGAGAAAGCAGTCAGACTCGGGGTCCTTGAGAACTAACCTAAACGTTAGAACAGGGGTCCCCAAACTTTTTACACAGGGGGCCAGTTCACTGTCCCTCAGACTGTTGGAGGGCTGGACTATAAAAAAAAAAAACTATGAACAAATCCCTATGCACACTGCACATATCTTATTTTAAAGTAAAAAAACAAAACAGGAAGAAATACAATATTTAAAATAAAGAACAAGTAAATTTAAATCGACAAACTGACCAGTATTTCAATGGGAACTATGCTCCTTTCACTGACCACCAATGAAAGAGGTGCCCCTTCTGGAAGTGCAGCGGGGGCCGCATGTGGCCCGTGGGCAGTTGTTTGGGGACCCCTGCGTTAGAAGATTCTGGATGCTTTCATAGTCCAGTTCCCTGAAAGTCCCCTTCCTCACTTGCATAAGCAAAAATGGCTTCTCTGACCAAGGTCAGGTTAAATGGACTGGACACGGGCACCATATGCACTTGGTGGCAGACCAGCTGGAGCTTAATAACAATTGCATTCCGTCCTGCGGACTTGGTGGCTTGGGTCAGCCTCCCATTTCCTACCCCCTTTTCTGCACGGGTCTCCCCTCACGAAGAACATGTCTAACGGTGGAATATAGTGATTAGTGACACACACACGTTTAATCTCCTGCCGTTTTTCCCCATGGGTGGCTCCCCTCCGGCTCCCAGTCCTTAGAGCTTTATGCTCATATGGAGGAAATGTTTTCATCTGTCTCTCCGCTATTTTCTTTTCTGTCTTATAAGTCCTTAAAGAGATGGAGTGTGAGTGAATTTAGTGAGGGGCTGGATGTCTGGCTCGGGAGAAGACTCTGTCTGATTCTCTCCATACACAGAGAGGCAAATGGCATCTTTCAATTCTGTCAACGCGATTATTAAGCATTTATAGAGCTTTCCCCTCTTTCACTATAACAGCTACAAGCAGTTTAATTAGTTGGTTTTCACCCCAGAGTTGTAAAGATAGATGATTCCATTTATCCAACCTGAGAGTAATTGCACGTTTGAACCCAGGTTCTCAGACGGAGTGTGCAGCTCATCGCCAATGCCCTCAGTTCACCTCTGGGGCCAGTGTGGTCTTTAAATGATGTGACCTAATGCAAATCATTTCCTGGTTCTAGGGTCAACGTGAAAAAAAAAGTGCATTTCATGATGCCAATAAAGCATGCATTCTCCATGGTAATGAAATGATAGACTCTCCCAAGGGACTTAAAATTGGTTCTTATGGGGTGAAAAAGTCTTGCTCTTTATGTATAAAGCACAAATTTATATAGTACAGAAACAGTTGTATAGCATTAAGGTTTTATGGAGAAGCAATTTGAAAAAAAGAAAGTCTTAAAAATCCTCTGGAGGCAGGGTGGTGGCCAAAAGAAAAAGAAAAAGAAAAAAAGAAAAAGCTGAGAAACCCTGAGTAGGGAATAAGGGATAGACACACACTGAGCTGCTGTGGTCCAGCCCCAATGCCTTCATTATCTTCACACCCTTGCAAGGAAACCATAGGCATGGTTTTTTCTTCTTTTATTTTTTTTGAGGTGCATCACTTTTTTATTCAGTTTATTGGGGTGACATTGGTTAGTAGCATTGTATGTTTCAAGGGTACCGTTCATAATACCTCATCTGTCTATTGCATCATGTGCTCGCCACCCAAGGTCATGTCTCCTTCTCTCACCGTGTCTTTGACCCCTTCTACCCTCTTCAACCTCCCCCCACCCAGTTTCTTATTTAATAAGAAGACTTGGGACAGGAGACAACTGAGTGAATATGCGTAAAATATTTATACTAAATGGTAAAGTTTTTTGAAAATATTAGGTATTATTATTGGTAATTTTTTTCTAATTTTGAAATTAAATTTAATGGAGTGATATTGGTCCATAAGAATCCGTAAGTTCCCGATGTCCATCTCCATGACGTGAGCTATCCGCTGCATTGTGTGCCCATCATTCAAAGTCAAAGCACTTTCTGTTCACTGTATATTTGGCCCCCTCTACTCTCTACTCCTCTCCTCCCTACCCTCTCCCTCTGGTTGGTAATTCTTAATATACATAACAGTTAGCAATTAGTGGAAAACAAACCACTCAAAAGCTTGTGGCTTAAAACAACCATTTATTTAGCTCACAATTTTGCAGATCAGCAAATTAAGCTGGATTCAGCTGAGCAGTTCTGGTATTGGCTTGGCTCCCTCGTGCATCTACAGCAAGCGGTAGGTCAGTTGGGCAGCTCTGCTTCTGCAGGGGGCTGGCTACTGGCTGGTTGTCCCCAGGGATGCCTACTCCGGTGTCTGTCGTCCTCCATCAGGTTAGATTTCATTTGTTCTCACAGGTTATCAGTAGGGTTCCAGGAGACCCAGCAACATGAGGAAGTCCTGAGGTCTACACTCAGATTCCACACACAGTTTCCTCAATCACAGCATATGTGTCAGAGCAAAAGGCCAGTCCAGTTTCAAGCAGTAGGGAAACTGACTCCTTCTCCTAATGGGAGGTGCTACGAGGGCACACTGCCAAAAGTGTGGACAAAAGAAATAGATTGCATCTCTCTTAATAAGCAATCTCTCTCAACTTAAACATGAGTAAATAATGGTCAGTAACTTGTCTACCTTTGAGCAAAAGCACACCTTTAAAACTGTAAGCTCTGATGTGAGTATTTCCACCACACGCTAGCTTTGCATTCTTAAATCATGCTTGCAATGTGTGAGTGAAAAAGTTAACCCAGTGTCGTCTTTCATAAACATCATAGGATTGTGGTAAAGCAAGCACTTGCTAAATGTTAAGTGTAATAAGTCAGTCACAGAGGGCAAATAATGCCTGGTGTCACTTATTGAGGTATCTAAGATAATCAAACTCACGGTCATTGACTTGAGCCCAAAAGTCACTAGCTTGAAGCCCAGGGTCACTGGCTTAAACCCAAGGTCACTGGCTTGAGCAAGGGGTCACTGGCTCAGCTTGAGTATCCCCTTCCCCATCAAGGCACATATGAGAAGTGATCAATGAACAACTAAGAGTGCCATAACTATGAGTTGGTGCTTCTCATCTCTCTCCCTTCCTGTCTATCATAAAAAACAAACAAACAAAAAACCCATAAGAATCAACCAATAATGGCATGGATAAGTAGAACAACAAATCAATGTTTCTCTCTATCTCTGTCTCTGTCTCTCTCTCCCTTTCTTTCTAAAAATCAATAAAATTTTTTTTTTAAAAAAGCAAGGTGATGGGAGGAAACTTTTGGAGGTGCTAGACATGTTCATTACCTTAATGGTATAAGGGATGTGTGCCTCTGTCCAAACTTTTCAAAATGTTAAGTTTGTGCAACATTTTGTATAATAAGCACATGCCAATAAAGCTGAGAAATTTAAGGAAAGGATTGAGAGACATAGGGTGAGACAGTCTTTTTCCAAAGCTTGCTTGAAACAGCTTCCATTTGAGAAAAGAAGCTTAGAGGACATGCTCAACTAGCCATTCAACACAAGTCTCCAGGTTCTATTCACGCAGTAAGTTAAGGCCTCCGAAAGCCGGGTAAGTGCTGGGACACCTTTATATCAGCCTGGAACGAGATTGCCTGCCCTGAGCTAGGATTTAATGTCACACCCTCTGCCTTTATGGAGGGCCCGTCTGTGAATCACCCAGAAGAACAGCATTTCTGTATCTTTTGTAAAACTCTCGTTGTAAATACAGTGCACTGAATGATTTTTTTTTTCTTAAAATACTGTTGTACATGCTAAATTTCTTCTTGGGTTAAGGTCCAGAAAAAATTTTCTCTATAGATGATTTTGTATGATTTCTATTATTATGTAATTCAAAATGTTTTCCTTTATAGCTTAGCTGCCAGAAAATAAACTAATTGTCCCTGTGCTATAATCTTCTCAGCCCAAGGTCCAGGGAGTGCCAATACGTTTTTTTCTAAATGCCTTTTCAAACAACCTTAAATGTTATTTCTCCTACTTGTTTTAACTGCTCAGTCACCTTAAGCTATTTCAGAAGTCAAAGGACATATTTAAAATATATATCTTTTTTTAAAAAGTGAACTAATGTCCTGAGGAGATGTTTGCATAATTATAAGCCTGGGTTTGAAAGATCAGACCTTCAGATGCTATTTTTATAACCCTACACCCAAAGGCTGTTAAGTTGCCTCCACATGGGTGGCGGTGCCTCTGTTTGGCTCTTTGGTAGAAGTTATGTTACTTCTTTATATGGTGATTATTTGCATTAAAGATAAAGGCAATGAAATGCTACCATGCATTATGAGTCCTTGTGGAGGTGGACATGTGTGGGAAAGAATCTTCTTCCTCTGTGGCTCCATCTTCTTTCTCATCTCTAACATTATCCTTGTCATTGACTCATGGTCCCACTCTGGAAATAGAGTCTAGGCACCATCCTCTAGAGTTGTTTTCGGGCCCAGCACATATGAATGTTCTAAAAGCTCACTGGCTAGCACACCTGTCCAGGGAGGTCTTCTACACCCAGGTCGCCTTCGTGTTGGTGGGCTCAGGAAAAGGCCAGAATGCTCAGGAGTATCATTCTTGCTGTTCTGTTCACGCGCGGCCTCCAGCTCAGTGGCCGCAGTTAGTCTGTAGGCCCTTAGGCTGGAAGAAGGGCTGGGCATTGCTCCTTCTTTGTCATGTGCCTTCAGCTTCCTCCCATTCCGAGGAGTGGAGAAGCAGGGGAGATGGGGATAATGAGAGAAATGGAGAGAGATGCCCGGAGACACCCAAAAGCACCACTTCTTTAAAAACTTGTATAGGATCATTATATTTGATGTTATATTTAACATTATATTTAAAGTTATTTCACCGTGATAAGCTAATGAGAACCAAACTGCGATATAGAAAGGAGAATTTCTCATAATAAATAGATAAAGTTATTTTATGTGAAATAAAACCAGAGTAGGATACAGCTGAGAAAGTCACAATGGGGGAATCATGGTGGTTGTCACGGAAAAGATCTGAGACCGTGGACAGAGCACTTGCAGTTAGAAGCCCAGGTCCTAATCTTGGATGAGACTTTGCGGCTCTCTGAACCTCAGTTTCTATTATCTGTAAACTCAAAGTTCAGTATAAGGCGGTCTTCATGATCTTGTGCAAATAAAAATCCCTGTGACTGTCCACAAATCAGTGAGCAAAAGGCACACATTGGGTTCAAAAACGGTTGTACCTGTTGCTCTGGAGTTTACCCTTCTTTGCCATTTCTTGGTTTTGTTTTTTTTTAATTATTTATTCATTTTAGAGAGGACAGAGAGAGAGAGAGAGAGAGAGAGAAAGTGGAGAGGAGCAGGAAGCATCAACTCCCATATGTGCCTTGACCAGGCAGGCAAGCCTAGGGTTTTGAACCGGCAACCTCAGCATTCCAGGTCGATGCTTTATCCACTGCACCACCACAGGTCAGGCCTTGGGGTTTGTTTGTTTGTTTGTTTTGTATTTTTCTGAAGTGAGAAGTGGGAAGGAAGCAGAGAGACAGATACCCGCATGCGCCCGAACGGAAGCCACCTGGCAAGCCCACTAGGGGGCGATGCTCTGCCCATCTGGGGAGTTGCTCTGCTGCATTCCAAGCCATTCTAGCTCCTGAGGTGAAGGCCATGGAGCCATCCTCAGCTCCCAGGCCAACTTTGCTCCTGTGGAATCTTGGCTGCAGGAGGGGAAGAGAGAGGTAGAGAGAAAGGAGAGGGGGAAGGGTAGGGATGGGCGCTTCTCCTGTATGTCCTGACCAGGAATTGAACCCAAGACTTCCACATGCTGGGCTAACGCTCTACCACTGAGCCAACCGACCAGGGCCTCTTTGCCACTTTTAATGTGGCATTTTGTGTACCTTTTTGACTTCCGAAAGGGTCACTTGGGCCCCCTGTGCTTTTGTTACTTACGGAGATTCTTACAGGGCAGGAGAAGGGGGTTGGGGCTTGCCTCGCAGACACTTCCTCAGAGACCCTGGCAGGGCTAGTTCAATAACGCATTTTCTTCCCAGGAGTGGAATCGCTGGGTCAGCAGGCAGACCCATTTTTAGTTGTCTGAGGTAACTCCGTGCTGTTTCCCACAGCGGGTGCACCGATCTGCATTCCCACCAAGATTGCATGCGGGTTCTCTTTCTCTACATCCTCACCAACTGTTCATTATAAAAAAAAGCTGTGATAATTTACACAATGGAATACTATTCAGCCGTAAAAAAAAAAAAAATTTACCCTTTGCGACAGCATGGATGAACCTGAAGAGCATTAGGGGGAGTGAAATAAGCCAAGCAGAGAAAGACAAGTACTGTATGATTTCACTTCTATGCGAACTTTAATGAACAAAATGAACTAACAGGCAAAATAGAGACAGACTCCTGGATAGAGAACAGGCTGACAGCTGTGGGGGGTGGAGGCTGTGGGAAATGGGATGGAGGGAATGAGCAAAAAAGGGAAAAAGGAAGAGAAAAACTCATGGACATGAACAGCAGGGCTGTGATTGACGGGAGTAGAGGGGTTGGGGAGATGGAGGCGGGTGTAGTGATGATGAATGGAGACTTGACTGGGGGGTGGTAGATGTACAATAACAGTGTACAGAGATGTGTTACAGAACTGTGCACCTGAAACCTGTATAAATGTGTTAACCGGTGTCAACCCAATCGATTCAATAAAAAGGAATAAAAATTTCAAACATAAAAATGCATTTTAATAAAGTCCCTATTAGTTTGTGTAGAGTAACAGCATTCAATGTATTTGTTTAAATTACAAGTAATGGTGAAGAATAGTGGAAGACGTTTAGCTCTCAAAAAGAAAAAATTGTGATCTTGAAAATAAACCTTGAGCACATATCACATCATATGGAAAACTGTATTTCTCCCCAGCACCCACTCGTGGGCTGTTCTTCTGTGGTAGGAAATATGGTTATTTTTTAACATTTTATCCTTAGCCTAATGCCCTAACCAATAGAGGATTCTCGATATTTGTGGAACTAAATTGAATCCCTCTTATCTGTTTCTAAATGAAAGCCTATTTGAAAAATAAGGCCACTGTGTTTATGTGAAACAGGGGATGAAGACAGCGAGCAGAACAGATCCTTAATCCTGTGAAGTTCTTTATCTTGGATTTATTCTCTCTGAAACCTTTATGGAAGATTGGATTTTTTTTTTTTCAGGGTAGCTATGAAGTTTTAAAAAGGACCATGAAATCTTGAACAAATAATAATTTTACACTGTACAGTTAGTTCATCAATAAACTCTGTTATGGAGAATTATGTAATAAATTAAATATGAAATGTAGTTGGAAGTAACTGTGCTTCAAGATATCAACTTCAGGTCACATTAGAGTTGAGGCAGACTGGTATATACTAGTTATCGAACAAGCTGCCACTATTAACAAGCTGCCAGGACGGTGGGTATCAAGAAACGTTATTTAAGTTTTCAAGGAAATAATACTTTTTCTGTATTGTATGACTAATATTTCAGAAGTATTAAGGTTGTTTAGAAAAAAAATCACTCTTTGGGAAACAATAGGTTGAACCATATTAGGTTAAACCTAGTGTTTATATAGGTTAAAAGTAATTGGATGTTGGCATATTTATATGGTGACGAAGGTTCTCTCCTTGATCAAACTCTAATAAGGGTCATTTGGTCTTTTTATCAGTTAGATTTTATCCTTGGACATGTCCTCCAAGAGCCCAGGTTTAACAAGAATTTAATCAAGTCAAGTTGCTTTTGCTAAATTCCCCCAACCTCCAATATTTGATCACTCTTCTCATCCTTTAGTATTCCCTAGATCAGGGGTCGGGAAACTTTTAGGCTGAGAGAGCCATGAACGCCACATATTTTAAAATGTAATTCCATGAAAGCCATACAATGAACCGTGTACATTACGCATTATCTAATAAAAATTTGGTGTTGTCCTGGAGGACAGCTGTGATTGGCTCCAGCCACCCGCAACCGTGAACATGAGCGGTAGGAAATGAATGGATTGTAATACATGAGAATGTTTTATATTTTTAATGTTATTATTTTTTTATTAAATATTTGTCTGCGAGCCAGATGCAGCTATCAAAAGAGTCACATCTGGCTTGCAAGCCATAGGTTCCCGACCCCTGCCCTAGATGGTGTCCAATCACCCTGGCCTGCCCTCATCAAGAACCATATTAGATCAGTTTAGCAAGAATTACCCTATTCTTTCAATATTTTCTATCCACCGATTCTACATCTTAGCTATAAATTCCCACTTTCCCCTATATTTCAAACTGAGCCCTGCTTTATACTAAAGTCTCTTCCTTTATTACAATAATTATTGATTAAAATCTCTCACCGCCTTAACTACTGTACAGCTCTGATTTGCTTTAACAATGGTTCACTCTAGAACTATAAAACACAGCTTGAAATTATGAGATTTCAAAGACAAATATACTTCTTACTATCTTAACTCATTGATATTCTATTTTATTTGATAGGGAATGTGAGAAGACAAACCAAAAGATGAAAAAGGAAATGGAAAAAACAAAACAAAACATGAAATGATTAAAAATAAAACCAGGAAATCTAAATATTATATGGAAATTCAAGATCAGGGAAATTTTAAATTATGCAGATCCTCTGATCTTATCAGTTAGTAAAACTGATTCAAAATATGAGTTTTCTAGCAGTCAAGACAAAAGAGAAAAACTTAAAAGAATATTGATTTTGCATTTAAGAAATGCCAACAAAAAATAAAATTTATATCACTTAGGTCTGAGTCCACATAGAAATGAAGGATTTGTTTAATTAATATATAATTTTAACATCAGGAAGCTAAATGAGATAAAGGTGTTATTTATTGTTATGTAGTAGTGGTGGTAATGGTGATGTTTTTATTTTATTTTATTTTAATTTCCTGCTGAAATACCAGAGAATGAAAATCCAAAGGGAGAATTTTGGAAAAATTTGTGGAGAAAAGTGTCATTAGAATTAGATTCACGAAAGCATATAGGATAATGATATTTAACACACAAAATATTTTATGTACATAAGACATCATTCTATATATTTAATATTTATTAACTCATTAATTCTTAGAACAATCATGTAAGGTAGGAAATATAATTTTTAAATTTTACAGATGAGAGCTGATGTTTTGATAGGAATTTCATTGAATCTATAGATTGCTTTAGGTAGTATAGACATTTTAATGATGTCACTTGTCCCTATCTATGAGCATTGTATATGCTTCCATTTATTTGTATCATCTTCAGTTTCTTTTTTCAGTATCTGATAATTGTTCATGTAAGAAATTTTACTTCTTTAGTTAAATTATTCCTAATAATTAACTAAAAAATTCTTAATATTTTTGATGCAATTGTAAATGAGATTATTTTCTTAGTTTTCCTTTCTGGAAGTTTATTACTGGTGTATTAAAATGCATTTCTAAATATTAATCTTGTATTCTGCTAATTTCTGAATTCACTTATCAGTTCTAGTAGTTTTATATATATATATATATATATATATATATATATATATATATATATATATATATACAGTATTATGTCACCAGCAAATAATGACAGTTTTACTTCTTTCTTTCCAGTTTAGATGCTTTTTTATTTCTTCTTCTTGTCTGATTGCTGTGGCTAGGTGTTCCAGCACTATGTTGAATAAGAGTGATGAAAGTGGGTATCTCTGTCTTATTTCTTATTTTAAAGAAAATATTTTTAGCTTACCCACATTGAGTATGATGTTAACTGTGGGTTTGTCATATATGGCCTTTATTATCTTGAATTATGTTCCTTCTATTCCCACTTTCCTGAAAAATTTTATCATAAATGGGTGATGGGTTTTGTCAAAAGCTTTTTCTGCATCTCTTGTTATGATCATACAACTTTTATCCTTTATTTTGTTTACTTGGTATATCACATTAATTGAGTTGCAGATATTGTACTAACCTTGCATCTCAGAAATAAATCTCACTTGATCATGGTGCATGATCTTTTTCATGTATTGCTGAATTTGGTTTGCTAATATTTTGTTGAGGATTTTTAACATCTATGTTCATCAAGGATATTGGTCTATAATTTTCTTTGTAGTGTCTTTATCTGGTTTTAGAATTTGGACAATGCTGGCCTCATAAAATGAGGCAGAAATCAGAGTTTCAATGAATACACCATTCTGCCTCTCTTAGGCCTACTGACATGCATATTTATAGACCCTTGGAAGGCTTAGAAAGTAACTCAGTACACACACAACTCCACCCACAACACACACAAATGTAAGAAGTGAATGTATTGTGACCTGGAACAAGAGGTGCTCACACCACGTGGTGCTACAAACAATGAGCCCAATGGAATATGTGTATCTACAACTTGGGAGGTCATGAAATGTGGTGGTGAAGACCATAGGTTGTGAAGCCAGAAAGAACAGGGTTTGAGTTTCTGCAATTTACTATGAAGGAGACTTCCAGGACATTTTCTAATTCCTCTAAGCCTCAGAGGTCTTGATCTTAAAACAGAAACAATAACTTTCCTCCCTCTGAGTTTGAGCAAGGATTACGTGACAATGTATGAAATGTGTTCTTCAGGGTGTTGCCTGGCATGGGCTAGCTCACAACAAAAGGTACCAGCAATGGTGGTGGTGATCAGAATGCAGACCCAGAGGAGCAAGCCCTCAGCCCAGAACTCATGACCCCAGAAACCTTAGCCCAAGCTCATTCAAGTGGAGCAGAGAGCAGAAGGTTGTTCTAAATTGAAAGGCTTCCAGCCCCAAATACTCATCAATGGCAACCAGGGGCAGAAAAATGAGTCATCCTCAGGGCTTTAGGAAAATTACCTTTTATAACTCAAGGGGAAAAAGTAAAACAACTTAGCATAGCCCCCTTCAGGTTTAGCCCTTAAGCTTTATGGGTGTCATCAAATTACAGGGCATTATAGCTGAAAGAACCCAAAGGGTTTAACAAATTCAGCTGCTCCGTTCCAGAATTCATAGAAAATGAAGCTCAGAGATAAACAAGCTGTTTCAAGTTCCTTGGCGAGTTTGTGGCCAACCTGGCTAGTGCCTTTCACACTCAAATTCTCTTTTGCTGCCAAGGCGACCTCACTGAGGCAACCATTCATTCATTGTTAATGATTAGAGGTCTTCTGTGCCAGGTACTAGCGATACCAAGATGAGCATGATATTTTTTCCTCATAGCTTAGCAACACGTGTATTCCTGAAGCAGACTGGGGAGAGCAAGAAAAGATTGGAGGCCCTGGCCCGTTGGCTCAGTGGTAGAGCGTCGGCCTGGCGTGCAAGGGGTCCCAGGTTCGATTCCCGGCCAGGGCACACAGGAGAAGCGCCCATCTGCTTCTCCACCCCTCCCCCTCCCCTTCCTCTCTGTCTCTCTCTTCCCCTCCCGCAGCGAGGCTCCATTGGAGCAAGGATGGCCCGGGCGTGCTGGGGATGGCTCCTTGGCCTCTGTCCCAGGCGGTAGAGTGGCTCTGGTCGCGGCAGAGCGATGCCCCAGAGGGGCAGAGCATCGCCCCCTGGTGGGCGTGCCGGGTGGATCCCGGTCGGGCGCGTGCGGGAGTCTGTCTGACTGTCTCTCCCAGTTTCCAGCTTCGGAAAAAGACAAAAAAAAAAGACAAAAAAAAAAAAAAAAAAAAAAGAGAAAGGATTGGATCGGAGGAGCTATTAACTAAAGTTATAGGGATCATAGTACAGGGACTGCCAAAAACTTGTGTGGCATGAGAAATAGTTAGAGATGGCTCCTAGAAATAGTAGATGGCTGTGCAGAGAAAGAAGGAGGTAACTAGGAGAAGGGGGTCTGAAATGGAATGAAATTAGTTATTCCAACTAAGAAAGCATAGACCCCCTCCCACACCCATGGAAGAAGTAGAAGACACTCAGTCACAAAGGATGGGCCAGATGCCTCTGGTTACAATGCCCACTGCCTTGCTCCCAACTGTCTGTTCGAACAGGTCTCCTATGAATTCTGTTTTCTAGAGGAAGAACCCTTAGCACAGGAAAGTGAAATAATCTTCCCATGTTATACAATGAGAACCAGAAATTGGATTCAAAGCCAAGGCATCCTGGCTCCAGATTCTACACACAATCTTAAGTCCCTCAAGTAGCACGCACAATCCTTCTCGGAAATCAGATCTGCTCAAAAGTGAATCTCACCTCAAATAGAAGCCCAGTTCCTGAGGAAAGCACACAAGAAGTTTGGCAGATGAAACTAAAATGCACGAACATAAGTTTATTTTAGCTTCTACAGTCAGAATTTATTTGATAATTTTAACTGCATGCTAATTCGTAAAATGATCAGAAAATGAGCCAGGTCTTGATTTTTTAACAGACATTTTTCTGACAAAATTGTATGATCAAATGAAATGAAATCCTTCACTTTGCATTTAACTTTCCTATCGTGATTAGGAGGAAGGTAATTTTTGTAAAAATATTTGAGAGATTCATCTTTTTTTTTTTCTTTCCCTCAAGGCTTTCTCCTAATCCTTTGATATTCAAATATTTCCCTTTTGAAGTTTCTAATCATCGTCCTTGTTGATTTTCTCTTTTTCAATTGTTAATTGGTCGAACTCAGCCTAATCGTCATTTGCCAATGGCTCTGAGCCTGAGCGTGACTCCAGACAACCTTAGCGTCGCCTCCATCAACTTCCTGATACAGTGCCACTTCCCCGGGACTGCAGCTTCCTTTTGCAGGTGAGGAGAACTGTGTTCTCATTATGATGTGGGTACTCAAAATACTTCATACAACCAGTGGCAGCCCGAACACCGCCACAAATCATCTTGACAAGGTGGGAAGCGATAGGGTACATGCCTTGGTCAAGACTGGTTTTATTACCACTAGTCTTTGAAAAAAAAAAAAAGTGCTTTTTGTGCAGTGAAGACATTTTTTGGACAACCATCGCTATCCAAATTCAAATAATGAGCACTCATATAACAAGGATCCCGCATATACACAGATACCTTGAAATTCCCCAAGGTTCCTGAGCTGCCAGGGGGAAACAAGAGACCCATCTGCTCAGTTTGAGAAGTAGAACATCTTGGGGGAAAAAAAGCAGGAAAAAGATTTTATAAATAGAATTGTGTTTTATATGTACATTCGGCATATGGAATACAGCTCCTGCTAATATATTTCCCCAAGTTGATGGGCGGTTCAGATCGTCTCCAGGACTTTGATGACTTAGGACACGCTGCGGGCTGCCCAGAGACAGTGGTCATAGGGAGCGGGACTGCAGGCAAGCCCAATGACTGGGTTGATGTTCCCGTTACCTGGAGTGGATAAAAGACCTCTGAGATCCAGCACCTCCCAGGCACCATCCTTCTCCCAGGGAAAAATAAATAATTAGCTCTGTCTCTTTAATCTGCAGCTTTCTTGTGGTGCTGGGGAGCAGACACTTTCATGAAGAAATTTTGAACAACAGGAGTTACCGATTAGTAAGCCTGGGGTTGGAGGGCACCGCGAGAGTCCAGTTAATTCCTTGTTGTCAATAAAAAGAAGGAAGAGGAGCCTGTTTTTAAATTCAAAGAGAGTAACTGGTGGGAGATGTTCTTTCTCCCCTGCTATGCCCAGTGCTGTTCTACAGAGCTGGTTTGTGTGCAGAGAGCTGGCCATCTGCTGTGTCTGGGGTGCAGGGAAAGTGCATATGTTGGAGTACAGGAGAAGAAATGTAGACTCTCAGCTTTTCAGAACTAAGTTCCAGAATTTCTTGTGTTTCAGGAGCTTCCTGGAGCCAAGAAGTAAAGGAACAAATGTTGTCAGGGGACTGTTCTTTCGGTTGGAAGCTCAGCCTTGGAATCTATAAACCCTTTGATCCCCAGCATGTGACTCAACTCTGTGCAAGTCCACTCATTTTTATTAAGTTCCTTGTTTTATGACACTCGCTATGAGAGTCACACACCAGCTACCATGTTTATGTGTTTTTCTTTTCCTAGTTACAAGCAGTCTCTGGGTTACCAATGAGATGGGTTCTGTAGGTTTCTTCTTAGGTTGAATCTGTATGTAAAATGGAACAGGTACATATATCTATCAAATGCCACTTAGATATTTCTCTTAGCATAGTATTTATTTTTACCTTTCTGTGCATATAAATACTTAAAAATTTTCCAATACCACCTTAAACAGTCTTGGGTGACGCAGAAGATGATGGACTTGTTGGATTGGATGGATCTGGTATTAGAGAGTAGAGTTTTGGTTTTTTGTTTGTTTGTTTTTTGTATTTTTCCAAAGTTGGAAACGAGGAGGCAGTCAGACAGACTCCCACATGCGCCCGACCGGGATCTACCCGGCATGTCCACCAGGGGGCGATGCTCTGCCCATCTGGGGCTTTGCTCTGCCGCAATCAGAGCCATTCTAGCGCCTGAGGCAGAGGCCAAGGAGCCATCCTCAGCACCCGGGCCAACCTTGCTCCACTGGAGCCTTGGCTGAGGGAGGGGAAGAGAGAGACAGAGAGGAAGTAGAGGAGGAGGGGTGGAGAAGCAGATGGGCGCTTCTCCTGTGTGCCCTGGCCGGGAATCAAACCCGGGACTCCTGCACGCCAGGCCGACACTCTACCACTGAGCCAACCAGCCAGGGCTAAGAGTCAGGGTTTGATTCTGCTGCTGGAGTTAGTTTCTTGAAGTCAGCACCAAGGGAGGTTTGTACAGAGCTTTTCTTATTCTCATCATAAATGGCCCTGTAGCATCACAGGCCTTCAGTAACTATACAGTAAATATTGGTGAACCTCTCTGTTTCTTGCTCCTCTGACTTTGCCATTCCTGCTTCAATAAGACAAAAAGCATCATCTAATAACTATGTAGAAAACTTCTGGTTCTGGAGTTTTTAGGTCCCTGTTTTCTTCCCTAAAGGCTATCATCTGCTGCTCTAGTTCCATAAGGTCTGCATCTGTTAGTTCTTTGCCATGAAAGTTGAGTAACTCTATGATATTATGTTCACTGATGTCCAACTGCAGTGGATTACCAATAGTCCTTATGGCATTCTGTTCCTAAGTATGAGTGATATCTAAATCAGATATTTGTAACTCAACGACTTGCTCTACTGAGGTAAGAGATTTATGTCCCTTAACTCTTTTAATGCTTGCATCAATTCTGCCAGAAAGATCTTTTTATTTCTGTTCTATTATAAGAGAATTGAGGCTAAGCAGGTCTAGGAGGTATGTCTAAGGACACAGAGCTGACCAGCTATACGGAACCAGAATTGGGAACCAGGTCTCCCTGACTCCAAAGCATAGCAGCTAAAGCTTTATCTCTTATGAAACATGTGTATGTTCATGTGCATGGATAATAATATAAAATATTTGAAATTATACCATAATTACTATAACATAGGTCAAAACAGCAGCTCACTAGGAATGTAATGGTATCAATTCTTGGCTTATAGAGTCTCAGAATTAGAAGGGACATCAGGTGGCCTTTAAATGACCTGTACTCCAATATCTGTAGGGGATGGTAACCAGGGACGGTTACCCGAAGAGCCTGTTTCAACTCTGGATGTTATGACCTTAATTATTACATAGTATCAGTTGCTGCCTCTCAGCTACCTTCAGGGGTGTGCCAAGGAGCAAGTTTACAGGATAGTAAGTAGTGCAATGCTATCTTAAACACAAAGGGACTTATTATTAGATTCAATGCAACGTGTGTATGAAATGTTGCCATAAAGCAGGAAACTTTAAAAAAAAATGATGCTTAAGCACTCAGAGGCCATGTGTCTCTGATCATCCCACTGTCATTTCTAATCCACAGAAGTGTTTCCATATTGTGAGCTGAGGTCTGCCTTTCCTTCAGCTCTAAGTATTGAACTTCCTCTGTGGAAGCGACCAATCAGTTTACTAAGCACGAGCTGCAGAATCCACATCCTCCCTTTCTGCTGCCCAAATCTTGGAGCTGTTTTTATCTGTGCAGTCACACGGTTCACCAGCTGTATTCAGGTCATTGGACCAGTCAGACCCATTGGGAAACCAGATCCCACAGCTTTCCTGCCACAGAACCAGTACTGAACCAGTCCTGGGACCCAAGGAAGGCCAGTCTCTCCTTGGGCCCCTGTCTTCTCTCCTGGGCAGCATGGGGGTGGAGACTGGTCATGTCTAAGGTCGACCGCTCTGAGTCATGAGCAGAAGCTCAGAGCTGAGTCATTTTGAAGTACTCGGCATTGCCCTTGAAGTGAGTGTCCTACTGTGTGCCGATGCTTACTTTAAAAGAACATCTGGCACCTCTAACATGAGCCAGGCCTCCAATTTCACAGTAACCCCTAACGGCTAATATTTTGGCTGTTTAATTTATCTGAATAAATAGCAGAGGTGAGCGACTGCAGAAGAGCCGCATCCTAAGTAGGATGGGGCACTGTTCGTTCCAATACGGTACCCGGACAATAAGAGAGGGCTGCCTGTGCCAGACCTCGTCACAGCTGACCGCTCGGAGGGCGCCATGATGCCACGAAAGGCGTAATAAGTGAGAGAAGCCCAGGACCCAAGGCTTTAATACTCTCTAGCCTAGCTCAGTAGCTTATCCACACCAACCAGCCCTGGCTAACCACACTGCACACAAACTCTCCCCTGACATTCAAGCCTCGTCAGAAGCCAGCCCTGTTGCCCTTCCTGGCCCAGCTTCTGAATGCTTCTCCCCTGTTCCTTGAACATGTTTCATGCTTCTGTGTCTCTGCAGAGGCTGTTTCCTCTGCTCCTCCCCCGACTTAGCCAATTCCCTACTCATCCTTCATCATCCACGTTAATTAAGCCTGAGCTTTGGAGACACAATAGCGCTGGGTTTGAATTCTTATATTCTGATAGGTGCATGGCTTAGGTAAACTACCTCTGAGTTTGTAAATCGAGTGCAGCAAGAGTTGTACTATATAATTGCTATGATTAGCACATTAAGGACAAGTTTAAAAAATTATTAGTGAAATGCTTATCACATGGTTGACGCTCAGTCATTTGTGTTATTATTCATAGCATTTTTACGGGACTTGAAATAGTAACTGTCTCACATCTAATTCCTTGCTCTTAGTTATTATTCAATAATAATCCTTTTATTATTATAAACCAGGGATCTGCACACTTTCTACAAGGGAGAGAATGGTAAATGCCCTAGGCTCTGTGGGCCGTGGGGTTTTGGTGGGTTCGGCCACTATGCCATGAAATCAGCAATATACAATATAAGAATGCTTGGGTTAGAGAGTTTTGAACTCTGTATCAAATATCAGATTGTATTCATATTGTAAAGCCCAGAAGCTAGTTTAGATGTCTTCAGATTAAGGCTCCTGGGCCAAATTTGGCCCTCTACCTGTTTCTGAAAATAAAATTTTATTTGAACACAGCCAGTCTCGTTGTCTGATATATTATCTGTGGTGGCTTTTGCACGACAGTGGTAGAGTAGAGTAGTGGATAACAAATACCCTAGGACCCTCAGATTTATTATCTGGCCTTTCTCAGAAAATGTCACCAATCAAACTCAATGCTTGGGACCTATTTATTGAGTGAATGAAGACTGACCAGAAATAGCCAGAATCAACGATTTGGGCTTAGCGCCCAGCACGCTTTTACAAAAGCCGATGGGCAGAAGCAGGGGTCAGAAATCTTGGTCGATTCAAAAGAGATCAGAGAACCAGCAAGAGTGGCCATTGACTAGAGAGTTGTGAGCCTTGGTCCCAGTGCTAAGACTAAGAGCTTGTAACCCTACTCTGTGCTCACTACTAGATGTTGATGGCCATGTCCAGAAAGGGAAACTGAGGTCCAGAGAAGGGAATAGACTACCCAAAGTCATATACCTGGTGTGCACTGGGTTGGGACCAGGCCGACTGAAGTTCAGAGCCTTGTAAGTAATGTGTGCACCTCACAGAGGCATAGGCTAAAATGCTTGGATCACCCCCCAAATTGGATGGTCACAAAAGAGCTTTTAATACCCTGCGGTGTTTATCTTGTTTATCTTTTATTAATCCATCAGCATCTTCCTGGCTTATGGTTCAAGATGATCAGCTTCATAGTGTGCTTCGTTTTGGGTTTTTTTTTGCTAATGACTACCCATAAAATTTTAAAAACATGTTAGAGCATTTTATAGATGAGCAAGTCTGTGACTGATGAGGTGAGGAATTCCCATTCAGCCATATTGGGCCAATCTTATTTTCTACCCTAAACCCCTTTTCTAAGGCCCATTATATTAGAGTAAGATACTTGGGGTAATTTTTTTAAAGAATGATTTTATTGTGATTATATGTTTTCTGTTTCGCTCCCAATATCACCATGGGATTTCAGGGTATCAACAGAATTTTATACAATCATAGCTAGTTAATGAATTTGTGGGGAAATACTTTTAATCAAAGATAAACTATTTTTCACTTTTTGCAATGCCCAGCTGTTATCCTATCTCCTACATTATTTATAAATGGCTCTCATAGTCATAGTCGACCAGATGTCACAATTCTTGAAGATGCTCAAAGAATGTAAAAACCTTAGCAGCTGAAATGAACTTGGAGGGAAAAAGAAAATTTTCCATTTATACGGAAATTTCTACTGCAGGCATTTTGGTGTGGGTATCAATTTTAAACTTTGTTCTCTGGAACAAATACAAACTATGTATCGATCTTGAAAAGGTCTAGCCCACTGTTTCCTAATCCCTCTTCCTGCCACTGTATGCCTTCCTCTAATGAGTTAGACCCCTCTATGACCCAAGTTCCCCAACGTGTGCCTTATCCATGGAAAGGATATTCCAGTCTCTTGAACTCACCTGCTGTGAAGTTTGATCATATGAAAATGTTACTTCAAGTCCATATGATTTAACTTTTATCTAGTGTCCTTTTTCCTGACTTTAGGGCCAACTCAAGCAGGTATCTACCCTTTAGATATTAAATACCTTCACAGATTTGAAAATGACTATCATACTTCTCCCTGTAACTTCTCTACCTTCAAGTCCAATATCCTTGGAGCCAATCACCCATGCCAGTTAGTTTGAAATCCCAGGCCACCCCCATGGGTATAAACCCATTCACCAGTATTCACTAAGAAGCCTTAAATATCTTACATTGTTAGTCAGTTGTCATATTTGACAATAATTGAATCTGATTCCATGGTAATGCATACATGCACATCTATTGTGTGAAATCATTTATTCTAGAATCTCGATTCTGGAGTCTAGAGTTAGAAAGACTTTAATAAGATTTCATCTATCTCTTTTTCATCAGCATCCATATATCTTCTGTCTTCATTTTTATAAATGACGATAAGGTTGTTACGCCTAAAAGAAGTAGAATGACTTGCATGAATTCATGCTGAGAAATGGCGTACCCAGGCACATACGTAAAGCTAAGAAAATAATATTTAAGTAGAACCACTGTGTGCCAACTCCTTCGAACATGTTTTCTCACCCCATCTTTCCAGAAAGCTCCAAGCCTGCATTCCTATTTAACAGATGGTGTGACTGAGGCTTGCGGAAAGGAAGGCCTTATGGATGCCCAGCGGAAGTGAGCGGAGATCTTAACAACGTTTCCAGAAGGCCACTCAGCTTTTCAGCTGAGAGCCCTATTTAAATCATGACCCTTACGATCTTAGGCCCACGACGCTGCTTCTTTCTGAAAAAAAAAAAAGTAATTATTCATCTTTCCCCATAATTATACAATCTTAAAGCAGGAAAAGACCATATGGAGGTTGTCACTTCCGACTTGATTACTTGGAAGAAAAGTATGCATTAACATTGGGTTCCTTTGTACTTTAACATCTAGCATTTTATTTTTTGTATGTGTGTATGAAGTTAGTATCTTAAATTAAAAAGAATTCATCATCACACTCGCGCCAAACACGTCGTGTCACCTTATGACATCATGGTTACCATGGCAACGGCTGTGCCTTAGCAGCATATTGCCCTTGGTTAGGGATCACAGTAATGAGTTAACAGAGGAGGACAGCTTCCGATGCTGATGTGAACAGGAGGGGGAGACCTGAAAGGCAGAACAGGTGTGCTCCTCTTCCTGCCAACATTCCTTAGACCTGAGATGATGTCGGAGTGAACATGTGAATAACCCCCAAGGAGCAAAAATAAATCTCCTGACTTCCTAGCCAAGAAGAAGACGAGAGGGAGGGGGATAAGAGAGAGAGGAGAAGTATTCTGTGTCCTAGTTCCAGATGTCAGAGTGTTGAAAATTCTTGATCCTTTCTGTGACTTTTTTCTCTCCCTTGAGCTGTGCTGCACATCAGAAAAGGCATGGAATTAGATAATCCTGGGAGAAAAAATTGGACTCTACCACTTCTAGGCTTTTCACAGTTGGGACAGTTCCCTAAAAATCTTTTGAATCTTAGTTATCTCATCTGCAAAAAGGGTGTGAAATTTGCATCTTGAGAGTGTCACGAAGACCAAAGGGTAGTGCAGGCAGGGTACCTGGTGTGGAAAGTTTCCCTTTTTTCTTTCTAAGTGGTTGAAATGTAGACTTACAAAAGATGGTACATAGTGGTGGGCACATGGATGGCCACTGTGTCAATTTTGATGCTTTTCTACATGTTTGAACTGTTCCACAGTATAGTTTAATTCCTAAAAAAAAAAAAAAAAAAAAAAAAAAAAAAGTATGACTTGTTGAAATCCTGCTTAGGGAATGGGTATCTACACTAGATACATTTTCCTTTCTGAGCTTGATTAAACCCCTCCACCTCTCTAAACCTGAAAACTGTATGAGGAGAAAAACAGATTTTTGTGCTCCTGTTATTCCTTGCTACTTTTATCACAGTTGAAAATAATTTACTTGTTAAACATGCCTTTCAACAACTATAGATTTTATCCATCACTGTAACTGCAACCTCGAAATTGGATATTTATTTTTATTCTTCCTGTTTAATGAATGTCTTTCTAATTAGATTTCCACAAGGAGGTTTTTGCTTTGTGTGTCCCTGGGTTCTAGCACAGTACCTCACTAAAGAAGGTGCTCCATGCATATGTTTGTTGAATAAACAGATATACAGCAGCTAGCTTTACTTGTGAAAAGTACTCAACATCTCTGCAGAGTATTATTGCATCCCTATATGAGTCTATTCAGGAAAATAACCAAATGCATCTTATACATGTCTGAGCTTGTCCATAATGCTGCCCTTTAGACTTTGGTCCTTGAGTCTCCATCTCAAGCTGTCTGTTTTTCTGTATGTCTCTCCTTATCTTTCTAACTATACATGCATCATTCTCTCCTTCTCTGCCTTTTTACATCTCCCTCCCTCTCTTCTATCCTAGGTCTCCCTGTCTTTGCTGCCTTGTCTTTAGGACCCTTTTCTATGGGACTCTCCCATAATTTCATGTGAGTTAAATTCATCTGCTAAATCTTTCACTGCATGAAGATGTTCTATTTAATTAGTCAACGTTCAATTTTTTTTTTTTTGTCCCTGACATAGCATCATACATCACCAAGTCCAGAGAGTTATTAGCTAGACAATAAATCAGGATGGAAGAAAGCAGAGTAAAATCCTAGACCTTGATGATACTTGTCGTGACTCAGGCCCAACCTTGCCTACGCTGCAGGATCCAGCCCTCTCAAGACCTCTGGGGATCCCCGCCTGTGATGGGGCCACGGGGAGGGTGGCTGGTTCGTCCCAGCAGATGCTGTGTTACTGCTGCTGAAGGCAGAGCAGGAGACCAGCGAAACCGAGCATTGACTACCTTGAGCACCAAATATCCCAGCTGGGAGCTCCCGTGACTATGGTGAGAGAAATTCTTTATCCGCCAGAGCCTCTTTCGCTTTAGGTAGAAGGTGGATAAGAAGGCAGCTTGTTTTCACATTGATATCCTGCCCAATACACCACCTTTAAGGAATGCTGCTTTGAGATTATGAATACAGCATTAGCCAGTTAGCACAGTTGGTTAGAATGTCGTCCAGAAACACCAAGGTGCAGGTTTGATTGCTGGTCAGGGCACAGACAGGAAGCGACCAATGAGTACACAACTAAGTGGAACAACAAAGGAATACTTCTCTTTGTCTGTCTGTCTGTCCCTCTCTTTCTCTCTCTTCTTTCCTCTCTCTGTCTTTTCAAATCAATCAATAAAAATTTGATAATAATTTTTTAAAGATTATAATATGATTAGGAATAAAACAGGAAAGTACAATGCCTGTAAACCCCCAAGAAGCCTTTGATCTCTATATAAATTATGTTAATTGGTTATTCTCTTGGCGTTAATACTCTCTGGATCTCAATTTCCATGTCAATAAATTGGGAATTATGGCCACTCTTTTTTTTGGGGGGGGGCAGAATGGTTGTAAGAGTAAAAGAATAAAGTTAACATTAAAATGTTATAATGGCACTTTGTTTACTTCCTTCAAATTCTCAAAAGTGGCCCTGGCCAGTTGGCTCAGTGGTAGAGCATAGGCCTGGCGTGCAGGAGTCCTGGGTTCAATTCCTGGCCAGGGCACACAGGAGAAGCACCCATCTGCTTCTCCACCCCTCCCCCTCTCCTTCCTCTCTGTCTCTCTCTTTCCCTCCTGCAGCCAGGGCTCCATTGGAGCAAAGTTGGCCCGGGCACTGAGGATGGCTCTATGGCCTCTGCCTCAGGCGCTAGAATGGCTCTGGTTGCAACAGAGCAATGCCCCAGATAAGCATGCTTGGTGGATCCTGGTTGGGCGCATGTGGGAGTCTGTTTGACTGCCTCCCCGTTTCTAACTTCAGAAAAATTAAAAAAAAATTAAAAAATTCTCAAAAGTAACTTTTTATCATATGTTGGGATTTAAAACAAAACAACACATGTAAGCATTAATCCCAAAAATTCTGTCCACTATGCAGATGTGACAGGCAGCTGTCATGTGGCTAAGAGAATTCTGGTCACTGTGCATCTTTATGCTCAATGACTGTGTGTGATCTCAAGTGTATCCGTCAGCTTCAGTCACATTTGTCAAATGAAGACAGTAGAAGTCACCTATCAGGGTGTTGCTATCAACAGAATAATCTCATAAACATGCCTGCATTTATTTTGTCTCAAAATATCATTAGCAAAACATGATTTTCTTGACTGCTTGAATGTACCGATAGAGTTATCGCAGATGGGTGTGGTCTGGAATGGTGGTATTCTCGCTCATTGTATTCTCTTTCGGATTTTTGCATCAATTTCTTTCTCTGGAATCCATCACTGAGGCAGCTTTGACTAACTATCACATGTTCTATATGGCAGTTTGCCTATATCACCTCATTTACTCCTCTGCACGCTGTCCAAGATAGGCATTCTCTCTATTATTCCAAAAAGGGGGGGGGGGGGGAGTGTTCCATAGTTAGTTAGCAAGTGGGAGGCCCAGGATCCAGGGTCACCATTATTCACTACTGAAGCTGTAGCTCATTCCTTTTTATCCCGCTGCATCTCAACGAGCCTTCCCTGGGAGCTGTAGGAATCTCCGAATGCCCCCTAGGATGTCAGATGGCTTTGATGCTCAGGTGTAAGTCTTGGGCAAACCTCAGGTCAGGTTGGATTTCCAAGTGGCCACTGATGTGCTTGCTCAAATGCAAGCATAATGCACAGCCCAGTAAGTGACCAGAGCCAGCAACTGGTAAATTGTAGTCATAGTAATCCTTTGCATCAGCCCAGTGTCTTTTATCCAGTGGCGTCTGAGGCTGCTGCCAACATTAATTAAACTTCACAGCATCCTAATTCTTCAAAGCCAGGACTGCACCAATTTTACAGAGAGATAAACTTTTTGTTCATTAGATTCCACCTATGAGTGAAATCACACCGTACTTGTCTTTCTCTGACACCCGTTTATAACCAGGGAAGCTTCAAAATTAAGAGTTTAGGTTAAAAAGATTATAGGTGTTTTTAGTAAGAAGAGAGCGCAGGAATGTGCTGGAATTGGCCACTTTGATACTTCCAGTTGGCAGCAGCTTTTTAAGTGCAGGATAAACCAGAGGATTTCTCTAAAAAAGAAAGGGAGATACACTGAGATAATAATGACTCTCATTAGGCAAAATCAAGATGGATCATTTGTCAAAATAGATTCTGAAGCAGATAACAGAGGCCCAGTCTCTAAGTCAACTGAAACAATCCCTAGATAAGAATGTCAGGGAACGAACCCACACTGAAGCCAGTAGACATGTTTTTGGCCTGACTTTTCCATTTTTAATCATGGTGAACAGAATTAATTTTTCCATGGACCCATCAGTATAACAAGGGAACTGCTTGATCAGGGCCTTACTTAGAATCACTTACTTCCCATCCCAATGTGGTTCTTAAAGACAATCTTCCCTTCATTTCCTAAACAGTTCTGTGTCGTGACTTGTGATGCCAGGATGTTTTAGAATCATCTTGTTGGGTAGGTGTGAGGTAGGAGGGTTAGGCTAGGGAGCTTTGAAAGAAATACCGCAAGAACACCATAGCACTGTTTCAAAAGGAGAAATGCACCCCCCATGTTTATGGCAGCATTGTTCACAACAGCAAAGATCTGGAAACAGCCGAAGTGTCTGTCAGTGGATGAGAGGATTAAAAAGCAGTGGTACATATATACAATGGAATACTATGGGGCCATGAAAAAGAAGGAAATCTTACCTTTTGCCACAACACAGATGGACATGGAAACTATTATGTTAAGTGAAATAAGTCAGGCAGAAAAAGAAAAATATCATATGACCTCACTCATTTGAAGAATCCAATGAACAATGTGAACTGAGGAATGGAATTGAGACAGAAGAGAGCAAAGGGACCAGAAGAAAAGAGGACAGAGGGAAAGGGGATGATAGGATGGGATAAACCTGAAGGGAAGGGGGAGGGCATTATAGGGAGGGAGGCAAAGGAGAAGTTGAGAGGAATATGAGGGAGGGGGATGCATTCGGTGCAACACTAGAATCTATGTAAACACAATAAATTAAAATAAATTTAAAAAAATAGAGATAGCCTAGCCCCCCACCCCCCTGCAGTGATTTTAATTTAGTAGATCTGTGGCTCAACCCCTCATTGGGGACCCAGAGTCTTTGCCCCAGAGTGAGTAAAGTAGTCAGGAGGTAGAAAAGTTTCTGGACTCCTTGATGCGGTGCACCATGAACTGTGGTGCCCCATGAACTGTGGTGCCCAAATCCGTTAGTAGAGCCCTGGCGTGGGCTACACTCAGGGGGACAGAACATAAAGGTCGCTCTCCTGGTGGAAGGGCTGGTGGGATTATGAAGGTTGGAATGTTCACACAGGCTTCTGCAAATTACTTGTGTCTTCTTCACCTGAACGTGTTGTAGGAAAGGATGTTCTGTCTGGCTGGGGAACGCTTGCCCTGCCAAGAGTTGTAAAACCAGAATGGAGGCTATGGTTAAAGAAAAGAAATGACACGGGATGCAGAAATGGAGAAGTTTCAAACTCTCCTCGTCTTTGCATTTTCACACTGATACTTTCTGCTCCTGCCCCATGTGGCTCCTCCCCATTCTTTCTCTCATCCCAGTAATTTCACCATATTTCTCTTACCTATGGATCATCGGCTTGTTCTCAATAAAAACTGGGGGAAAAAATTCCTGTTGCAGTAGGTTATAGGTGACATACCAATTACTTTAGCTTTCTTAATCTTAATGTTTGCAACGCGTTCCCCACATCTTTTAACTTTCGAACTATCTATGCTTCATGTCTAAAATACCACACAATTGCATTGTGCCTCGCTTTTTTATTTCATGTGACAATATCAGCCTTTGGAGTTCATTTAGATTTAATATTATTATTCATATAGTTGGACTTAGGGCTACATTTTTTTTAAAATCACTTTGCTATTTGTTCTTTTCTACCTTCATTTGGGTTAATCAAATATTTTCTAGCATTTAATTTTAATTCTTCTACTGGCTTTTCAGCAATATCTAACATTAGAACGGCTCCAAAGGAAAATTTGATTCTGTAATACTAGGTCTTCATTAAACACTTACAGTAAGCCCAACGCTGTTAATTATTTTTGCATGTATCAATTGATCTGCTCCTCACAACAGTCCAACAGATAGATAGATAGCTCATGTTATCCTTATTCTGCAGGTGAGTAAACTAAGACACAGAGAGGTAAGTAAATTATCCAAGGTCATGAACAGGGCTAAGATCTGAAGCCAGTCTTTCCTCTTAAGTCCTATTTATAGCATCTCAAATTATCTAGAGAAGAGAGAGGATTCAAATAATGGCATTCTATGAAGTGCTACTTAACAATACTGAGACCTTTGAGAATCTGATAAAAGGTATGAAAGCCTCTTCCAGAAAATTTTGACTGTCATTTAAAAAGGCAATAGACTTTTCTCTGTGTTTTTGGAGGAAATTACAAAGACAGCATGTGATCATTAAACACAAGGCAAGATGTTTTTAATAGTCAGAGCTGTCAGTTTTTAATAGGTCGAGTTCTTCAAGGAGGTAGTGAGCTAACCCAACTATTAAAATTAGCAATAGTAATAAGTACTTGAAATCAGCTATTATAAATAATGAAGGACTTAAAGGAATATATGATCATAATAATTGAATTTCTATCAAAAAAATAGAAACTAAAGAACCAAGTATAAATTTTAGAAACAAAAGATATCTATAACAAAATTTCACTGATTTGGCTTAAAGCAGATTGGAGACAGCAGAAAAAGAGATCAGTGAATTTGAATAACAGAAACTAAAATAAAGCAGAAACTTTCTAAAACAAATAATAATAGCTGAAACTATCTACAATAAAGCACAGATAAAATGAAAGAGTGAAAAAAATATCAAAATTTTCACCACTTGTAAGACAATGTCAAGCACTACAACATCCATATAATTGATATTCCAGAAATAGAGGAATGATAATGAGACAGAAAAGCAATTGAGCCTGACCAGGCAGTGGTGCAGTGGATAGAGCATTGGACTGGGACATGGATGACGCAGGTTCAAAACCCCAACGTCATCAGCTTGAGCGCAGGCTCATCTCGTTTGAGCAAGGCTCACCAGCTTGAGCCAAGGTTGCTGACTCAAGCAAGGGGTCACTCAGTCTGCTGTAGCCCCAGTCAAAACACATATGAGAAAGCAATCAATGAACAACTAAAGTGCCGCAACAAAGAGTTGATGCTTCTCATCTCTCTCCCTTCCTGTCTGTCTCTATCTGTCACTCTCTTGTCTCTCAAAAAAAAAAAAAAAAAAAAAAGCAATTGACAAAAATTATGATTAAACTATCCCCAAATTTGGTAGAAAACAAACTTACAGATATAAGAGTATAAGTGAGCACCCAAAAGGATAAAAAAAGAAAATGACATCTAAGGACATTATAGTCAATCAAAAATTAAAAGAATATATTGAATGAATCTAAAGAAAATGATACATTAGATACAGTAAGACAAAGATGCAAATAGGAAATAATAGCTGATTTCTCATCAGAATCAATGGAAGACAATTAGACATCTTTAAGGTACTGGGGGATGGGAGTAGAAAACTGTCAACCTAAAGGTTCATATCCAGCGAAAACTTCCGTAGAAAATGAAAGCAAAATTTGGGCATTGTTAGATTTTTAAAAATTGAAATAATTTGTCCCCAGAAGACTGTACTTACAAGAAATGCTAAAGGAAGTTTCATCTTGCTAAAGGAAATGGACAGAGCTACAGAAAGCCATAACAAGTACCAGGAGTGGTAAGATGAACATAAAAGCAAATTAAAAAAAAAAATTCTTAATATATGTAAAATGCATATGACTATTTAGAGCAAAAAATATAACACTATTTTTCTATTTTCTAGGAGACTTGTGACACCATTTTTAAAAAGAGACGATAACTAGAACTCTACTGCTGCAAGGTTCTTTCAAAAGCTTTTGGAAATAGTGACATTAACTCCAAGCAGACTCTAATAACTTAATGATACATATTGCAATCCCTAAGGCAACCATTAAAAAAAATAGTGAAGAGGTATAGCTGAAAAGCCTGTAGAGGAACTAAAATTAAATGCTAGAAAATATTTGATTAACCCAAATGAAGACAGGAAAAGACAAATAGCAAAGTGATAAAAAAAATAGTGTAGCCTTAAATCCAACTATATGAATAATAATATTAATTCTAAATGAACTCAACATTACAATTGAAAAAGCTGAGATTGTCAAACTAAATAAAAAAAATAAAGGTACAATGCAATTGCCTGGTACTTTAGACATGAAGCACAAGTCATTTAAAAGTTAAAAGATGGGAGAAACACCATGCGGACATTAAGATTAAGAAAGCTAAAGTAAGTCTATTTATATGTGAAAGAAAAAATAGACTTCGAGATGAGGATTTTTTTTCTATTTTAAAATTATTTCAGATGTCCAGAAAAATTATAAAATAAGAAGAATTTATATGCACTTCACCCAGATTCCCCAAATGTCAATATTTTACCACATTTCTCCAGATCATCGTCTTTCCATATTTCTTTTTTCCCCCCTTCCCTTTCCCTTTCTCTTACCTGTGTTAAAATCTGGACAAACACACCCTAGCCTGCTAATCTTCCTGCAAACATACTTCTCTTTTACATGTAAATATTTTATTGTGTGTTTTCCCCAAAACCAATCACTCACATAACTACAAATTCTCAAAATCAGGAAATTAACATTGTTACCATATTATTATCCAGTCTAGATATTCTATTTAATTTTCCCAATTGTCCCATTAGAATCTTTTTTATAACAAAATAATTTTTTCTTTGAGTTCAGAATTTAATCCAAGATTAAATGTGACACTCAGTGATGCTCCTTTGCTTTACCTTTAGTGTGGAAGAGTTACTGAGTCTCTGTCCTCACGACCTTGAGATTTTGGAAAATCACGGGTCTTTTTAATGAAATGTTCTTCAAATCAGGCCTGTCTGATGGTCCCTCATGATAAAGCCCAGGTTATGCATTTTGGTCAGGAGGACCTTGGGTGTGACACAGTGTCCTTTTCTCAACAAAATATTAGGAAAGTATGATGTCTATTTGTCTGATTTCTGGTAATTAATTTTGATCATTCACTTATGGTTGTGCCTATAAAGTTACTATTTTTGTAATTTGTCATCAATAAGTATCTTATTGGGAGATTCTTTGAGACCAGGTAGGTACTGTGCTTCTCTTCAAACTTTCACTTACTGGTTTTAACGTCCATTGCTGATCCTTACCTGAAGCAATTATTAATTAGTAAGGCAATTTCCGACTGAAAGCAGGGACTGTAGCCAAAGACGAAGAACAAAAGTTAATACTGAAAATGATCAACTCATGAGGAAGACACTGTAATCATAAATGTATATGTGCCCAATTAGAGAGCTTCAAATCGCATGAAGCAAAACTGAATAAATTAAAGGGGAAAAGCGATAGATCCTCAATCAACTCGACAATTTTGAACATACATGAAGCAAAATGACAGAATTAAAAATAGATAACCACAATCACAATAGAAGAGATTAATACTCCTCTTCGGTAATTGGTGGGTAATAACACTTTATAAAGTACATGGTTGTCTAACTACTTTGCTGTACATCTGAAACTAATACAAAATAATATTGAAAGTAATCTGTAATTTAAAAATATGATAAAAGGAACATTAAGTTAATAACTGGTAGATAACAAAAAAATCAGTAACTGAAACACTGTCAATCACATTGACATAAATGACAATTTTACCACACTCCACCTAGAAATGACAGAGTATGCAAACTTTTCTGGTGTACAGTGAATGCTCATCTAGATAGACCATATAGCCTGACCAGGAGGTGGTGCAATGAATAGAGCATTGGATTGGGATGTGGAGGACCCACGTTTGAAACACTGAGGTTGCCGGCTTGAGCGCGGGCTTATCTGGTTTGAGTAAAGCTTACCAACTTGAGCCCAAAGTCACTGGCTTGAGCAAGGGGTCACTTGGTCTGCTATAGCCCCCGGCCAAAGAACATATGAGAAAGCAATCAATGAACAACTAAGAAGCCACAACAAAGAATCAATTCTTCTCATCTCTTTCCCTTCCTGTCTGTCTGTCCCTATCTGTCCCTCTTTCTATCTCTCTGTCTCTGCCACAAAAAGAAAAAAGAAAGATCATATATGCTGCACTATTAAACAGGTCTCCATAATATTAAAGATAAATACAGTCTCTAATCAAATGGAACTATACTAAAAATCAATGACTTTAAGCTTTTAGGAAAGTCCCAGATATATATTAAGATTAAAATGCTACTGGAGCCTGGCCTATGGTGGCACAGTGAATAAAGCATTGACCTGGAACACTGAGGTCGCTGGTTTGAAACCCCAGGCTTGCCTGGTCAAGGCACATATGGGACTTGATGCTTCCTGCTCCTCCCCCTTCTCTCTCTCTTTCTTCTCTGTGAAATAAATAAAGTCTTAAAACAACAACAACAACAACAAAATGCTACTGGAGTGCATTCTCCAATAAGGTGGCCTGGTAGACAAATTCTAAATATAGATTTCATTGTGTGTGATGCCCATAGGCGGTCTTGGGAGATAAACACCATTTTAATGTTATATTTCATTATTATTTGATAAATTTACATATTTCAACAGAGAAACTTACAGGTAAAGACAGGATGGCAATTACAATGAAATACAGATGCAGATGTCCAGACCCTATGATTTGGCAGAGACCTGTATTGGTGAAGAAGTCAAGTCTGAATGGGGCCACATGCCCCTCCCCTGGCTGGGCCACGTGATTCTCCAGAACGCAAAAGACTGGGGCGCCCGTGCATTTCCTAGGACCTGCTCCTGCTCTCCCCAGATTCCAGCTTATGGAGAAGTTGACATCATCCTGGCTTCAGGAAGCTATAGACATGAAGCCACAGCAGCAGAGTCACCTGGCAGCACATCCTGCATAAATGCCACTGGGTCTTGATTAGAATGGGAACGGGATGCTTCGGAGCAGCTGACCTCAGGAGGCTATTTCTGCCAGTAGGCTGTGAAATAAAATTGCTTCTATAGCTACATATACATTTATATAATTTATTTTCCTTTGTTTTGCCTTCAGTAACTAAATTTTTTTATGACGAATACTGTTCTTTATGCAAGATAAATATGTGTGTGTGTGTGTGTGTGTGTGTGTGTGTGTGTGTGTGTGTGTATGTTTGCATGTATATATTTAAAAATTTTTTTAAAGTGACAATGAATTCAATGCTCAAAGCAAGGAAAGTTTTCTGGTTTATATTATACTTTTAGAATATTGCACTGTCCCCATTATTTTGGGAACTAAATCAGCACTTTAAAATGATTACGAAACGAAAGGGAGAAAAGTCACACTCGATTTGTTTTTGAGGCAATGAACTTCACACTTGAGAGGGAGAGCGAGGACCTGAGACGCAGCCGAGCACGTTAGGAATCAGTGCGCTAGCCGAATGGGCACGCCACGAGCAAGGTGGGGGGCTGGGGGCATTGCGGGTTGAGAAAAGTGATTCAGTGAAGAAGTGACTCAAAAGGTCAGGTTGCTAAAAGTCCCCGCAGGGTGAGAACCAGAAATCCCACACTGCAGCCCACGCAGGCCCACATGAAGGACCAGAATAATTGATGATAGAGGAGCCAGGATCTGCGTAATTCACAGGATCTTAAACCACCCACAGACGTGCAGCCCAACTGTCTCCATGCAAACATCACGGAGCTCAGTGATGGGAGGGGTTTGGGCTGTGAGGTGATAAGGTAGCTACAGAGAGGGTTTATAGCGAGAGGGACCTGACATATGTCCCTATTCCACCCACTGTGTTTTGAAAATTGACAAGGAGCAGTGACCACACGAGAATCTAATTCCCTACTTTGTGTGAATATGTGTGCGGGTTTCCAATACCATAAGGAAAGGCTAAGTTGGAGTTGATGCTTTGCTTGGAATTTTAAGTTGCCATCCTCCAGGTCTTGCCCCTGACTTGTGCTGACACACTCAAGCCTGGCTGGATCCCAGCTGGGACGCTGGTATAGCTTGTGCTCTCTGCCCCTGGAAGAGGCATGCGAGAAAGGGCATGTGAGAAAGATGCTCATATCTGGTCCTTGCTTTTCTAAAGCATAATTATCCTGTCTATTAATCGCAGCTCAGTTAGTGACTCAAACTTGACCAATCAGATGAACAACTTCTCTGACCTTTGGAGAGAGCAGAAGTGGGTGGAAAGTGACAGGTCTCTTGTGGAGAGAGGGGCAGACTGATCCCATTTGCCATATCACACCCAACGGTCTCCTTCAAGCATGCACAGTTCAGCATGGGTGAGACTGGGTATTGTCCCCTAATCACTTGTCCCCTTGAAAGGATTTGAGCTTCTCCTGGTAGCCATTCTCAGTGCGTCCTAAACCCTCAGTGCTGTCACCTTGAATCTGACCCTCATGACCATCCCTGAGATGTCTCCCAATGAGCCTAGTTTTGGGAACCTCGGGCACAAAGCTTAACAGTTGCTGGCCTTGAGATGCTCACAACTGAGCAGGGGAGGTGGAAAACCATACACACTATGGCAGGCTGTGTTAGTTGGTGGGGCCGCCCTAACCGAATGACTGCAGACAGACTGGGTGACTAAAACGACAGAAGCCTATTTTCTCGCAGTTGTGGAGGCTAGAAATTCAAGATCCAGGTGTCAGCAGGGACGGTTCCGTCTAATGCCCTCTTCTTTGGCTGCAGATGGCTACCATCACCCTGTGTGACCATGTGGTCTTTCCCCCAGGCACACTCTGTGTCCTAATCTCTTATTATAAAGACATCAATTGTACTGGATTAGGGCCATCCATATGACTTCATTTTACCGTAATCACCTCTTCAAAACCCCTGTCTTGAAATATAGTTACAGTACATCCTGAGTTAGTACTTCCCTACACACATTTAGGGAGGCATACCCAATTCATCCTGTAACACAGGCACAGTGAAGAACATAATACACAAGAAAACATTATCCTCTTTCTGAAACGTTTTCAAGCTTGTGGGAAAGGCAGGGCCCCATCTAAATATAAATCAGGCAAGGATAGAGCACTTTAGAAGCTTATATTAATAAAATATATTTGCAAATACATAGTAAGCGAGCATGTTTCATGGCAGAGATGGTAAGAAGGCGAAGACTTAAAGAAAAGGCTGTATATCCTCCCTTCCTGTCCCTTACAAACATTTGTCCTTCTTAGGACTTTTGTCCTCCCAGCCAGCAGTAAACTCTCAGCACAGTAGTACTGCCAGGGGCGGGGAGGGGGAGGTGTGAGAAACGGGAGCCCCGTGTTCAGATGGCCTCATCCCTGTTGATAAATGTAAACTCTCTTTCGCTCAGAGATGATCAAAGCTCGTTGTTAATATTTGCCATTTAGCTCAATGAGCCTCATTCTCTCAACTGTGCTCAGGTGAGAACCAGAAGGAGCTTTAGAAGTCTGTGAAATTGAGGAGGAACATGGATGGGATTTATGGAGAGTCAGGAGCCTCGAAAACAATAGTCAGTTTTATAATTATGCATATGATATTATGCATAGGGTCCATATTTCTTATTACCAAGAGGTGATTCTTTGATGTCTTAATCATAAAGATCCACAGAAGGCTGAGGCCTGGAAGTAGCCACATGTCATTAGAGACCAAGGCTAAGATCATCCATACCCTCGTCTGCCAGTTACTAAGTGCGAATGTCAAACTTGGACAGTGAAGAAGGCTGATAGCAAAAAAACAAAAAGAAAATCTCAATTAATTTCAAATAAGATTTTGGAGGAGAGCTCGATGGATACCCTGGACCACCAGAAGGCTGAACAGGTGGGGGTCCTAGAGCAAATGAAGCCTGAAACACTGCTAGAGGCAAAAATGATAAAACTGAAGCTGTCCTACTTTGGCCACATCTAGGGAAGGCGGAGTTCTTTGGAGAAGACAGCAATACTGGGAAAAAGAGAAGGCAGCAGGAAAAGAGAGAGACCAACTATGAGATGGATTGACTTCACAGAAGAAGGTCCAGGCGTGAGTCTATAGGAGCCGAGCAGGGCTGCCGAGGATGGAACATTATGGACGTCACTCTCCTAGGGTCACCAGGAGTCAGAGCAGACTCAACGGCAAGTAAAATACACAAAGATCATGTCAGTGTTTTATAGAAAACCCTGCCAAGCCTTCCTCTTACGGCACTTGGAATAGAGTCCATTCTCATTACTACTCTCCCCATAATTCCCTGAACCATCGCTACCCCAGCCTTCTTTCTATTCCAAGAACACCCCACAGTGACTCTTCTTCGGGAACTTTGCACCAGCTCTTGCCTCTACCTGGAATGCCCTGCCTGAGATTTGTTGCTGGTCTGGTTCCCTCTGATCATTCAGATCTTAAATATCACCATCTTGGCGCCAAATGATTGACTTCATTGATCATTGTTTCTCACCATACCCTCATTATCCTGATTGAATTCCTGGTATGCCTGTTCAGAATCTAAAATGATGTTCTCTGAATCTTGGTCTCCTTGCTCAGGTAGCTCACACAGCTGGAATGTGAGCTCTGTGAAACTCAGACCCACGTTCACTGGTCACCCGAGCCTCTGCCATTGCATCCCGCGCGTAGCAGGTGATTGATATGTGTCTGAGGCATGGCGCCGCAGGGTGACCGGCGACTGATTACTCCATGTCATGCTCCTTAAATGAACAAACAGCTAACAAGTCAAGAAGCACACCTGGGAAACACTAAGTGCATTGAATCAGTCCATTTTTTAAAATGAGGCTCAGAGGAGTTCATTCATTTTAACAAGCCCTATAAGGAATCATTCCAGCCCTCCTGTTATCTAGGAACTCTCGTTTGGACCTGACCCAACTGTCAGCATTCTTCCCAAAATGTGGCACTGGGGAGGCCTCATAATAGGCTGACTAGAAGAGACTAGGATGGCTGCCTCCCTTGTCCTGAACCCTGCATCCCTCCCACCATGCTTTGGGCTCTCTCTCAGTTTCTTCCCTGTGTCCTCAGGCAGCTCATTTCTTGTAGCAGTTCCCATATTTTCTGTTATTAGGTATTATCAAGCCCAACAAACACTTTAGTTTCCCCAAACTCTAGAAGGAGGTATTGCTTAATTATACATAAGCAATGGAGAGTCACAGAGGATTCATTAACATAATAAACAGAAGTCTGTTTCCAGCATCCGCAAGCAATGATATAAAAACAGCCAATTATTTGCTGCTCAGCAACTGTGGGTTTCTTTTCCAACGTCTTCGTCTTCTCCTGGCTTTCTTAGTTCTGGGACTCTATTCTCTGCCCATAATTTCACCTGAGGGGAAAGAGAGAGCTTTATTTTTTCTTTTAATTTTCTATTGAATTCATGAGGGTGACATCGGCTAATAGAATTATACAGGTTTCAGGTGTACAATTCTGTGATACATCATTTGTATATTGCGTTGTGTGTTCACCACTCCAAGTCAAGTCGAAAGGGAGAGGTTTAAAGAGCAGGTGGTTCTTGGTCTTTGCTCTGAGAGAGAAATAGAAATGAGACTGGGAATATGCCTAAGAAGAGTCTTAAAACAGTAGAAATGGAAAAATATGGAGGAGAGTGGAAATGGGAGAAGCGCATGGGTTTTGCACCAGAGGGAGAAGATGGAATCCTGGCTCCACCACTCACTGGCTGCATGACCTTGGACCATTAGTATTACCTCTCTGCGTCTGTGTTTTCCTCTGCCAACTGGCATGATCCCCTGCTTCGTGGGGTTAGGAAATAAATTTGCATGCATGCGTCTCCCAGCACATCCTCAGAATCCGTAGTTATGTTACCCCACAAAAAAGTCTTTAGCACTGTTCTAAGCTGAACCTCTTTGCCTGATCCTAACTTGGGATGTTGACCTACCTTGGTTTGTCCTGAGGCCTCAGGGCTGGATCAAGAAGCTGGCAGGCTCTGGGTGGTAGGTTCCTGTCAGTTAGCAGGGTAGAACAGTGTGCTGGAAGTGAGGATTGAACCGTTGCCATTGGAGATGGTAACACACTTTCTGGTTGAGGTTGAGTTGCCTAATCAGGGCTCTGTGGTTTGAGACACAATCCCAATTATTTCCAATTAGGAGATGGTGCTGACAGCTGCTCTGGACCCAGGCACTCCTCACCGCTGCAGACCAGGGTTCATTCCGTGGAGGGCTTTCGCTTGGACTCGAGATTTGTGAGAGCCTCCTCAACACCCAGCATACTGAATTATTGAAATCTCTCTCTGAACCAGAGGTCCCATTCCTCTCAGCTCAACAGTATTCCTGGGAGGGAGCAAAGGGCAAGAGAAGAAGAAATGGGTTTAGATTCCAAATCTACCACTTGCTGGCTGTTTGACTGTGGGCGTGTGGGAGCCTCCCTTTTCTCATTTGAAATGAGGATGATAACGTGAGTCTTGCTGCGATGATGAAAGTGAGTGCCCAGTGGGAAAGGGCTTTGTGAATGGGAAAGGACTTATATGCAGTCCTTCATATCATAGGTGGCCCTATCCCGGTGAACTCAAGCCTGATATACCAGTGAAAAGAGAACTGAAGTCAGATCGAATTGATGCAAATACATTGTAAGGCCTACGCCAGTCATTTAAGCTCTCAGAACATTTTTTTTTTGTCTTTCATATTGAAGGAAAACTTGCCTCACAGGGTTTACCATTTTATGCGTGTAATGTAGAACCTTTGTAAACTGTATAGTGCTCTGTACACATGAGAAATTCTAATGTTCTTAGGGCTTTTTTTCTCCTGTTTTTTTGGTTTGGCATCAGTTGAGTCAGCTGAATGCTCTGAGCAAGAACAATCTGTTTTCTTTCCTCTTGGCAAGGAACACAAAAGACAGAGCTGCTCATAGAAATTGGGGCAGGGGAGAAAGCTAACACCCTGTGTGTGTGTGTGTGTGTGTGTGTGTGTGTGTGTCTTTCTCTGTTTCTCTCTCTCTCTCTCTCTCTCTCTCTCTCTCTCTCTCACACACACACACACACACACACACCTCCTGCACAAATCCCCACAAGTCCAGCATCCAAAATACCACTGCAGAACTTGGGAAGTGGCCTCATTTCCTAACTAGTTTCTGTCTCTTCAGTCCCCACGCGCCTTGCCCCTTGCCCACATACAGAGAAGATCTAAATTAAGAACGAGTCCCTGGCTCCAGCAGTCTTTGTCACGTTGCCTGCAGCCCTAGACGGGGATCCCAGGTGACTGGCTCTGTGTTGCTTTAGCCTCGCCTCGATCCCCAAGTCAGTCAGTCTTCGTTATGTTAATTTTAAGCCTGAAATCCACCAACTTTTCTTCAGTCCCTTTGACGCTAGCAGTGAAGGCTGCCACCCCCTCCCCTCCCCCCACTCCCACCCCCACTCCCACTCCCACTCCTAGTACAGCCTCCTTCCCAGCCTCCCTGTCCTCCCTCCAACACTCGTTTAATATCTTCTCACTCTGCAGACAGAGGGGCCTTTTTAAAATGCAAGAGTCACTCTTCTGCTTAAAACTCCTCAAGATCTTGCACCTTCTCTCCAGTTAAAAAACAAAGGTCTTCACACAGCTCACTGGACCCCGCGTGATCAGGCACCGGCTAGCTCTCCACGCAGGCTCTGCAATACTCCCCTTTGCCCTCTCAGCACCAAGGTCAGCGATCCTCTGTTTGGGGGGCCTGTTCCCTCCGCTTCAGTCTATTCGTGGAATGTCTCCATAAGCCCCTCCTCCTCTGCCTACTTTGTCCCACTTCCAGCTAATTCATTCTGTCCTCATCCTGCAGGTACCAGGGCACAGGTCCTTCCACCAGGAGCATCCTCCTGCGTTTCTCAGAACGGGTACTCTGCCTGCTCACTGCACTTCCAACTTTTCCTGTCCGGCAGTTACCGCAGCTTGCCGTTAAATCTGTATTTGCGTGATGACCCACAGGGGGTCCTCAGGCTATGACACAGTTCCATTCCTACGACAGTGACATAACCCGAATTTTGGTGTAACAGACACTAGCCTAGGTCACTTACCTATCCTAACACAGATGTAAAATCATCCTGTAGAACATAAAAACACAACTGAGCCACAGAAAAAGGAAAAGGACATAAATATACTGTACTGCACACTGTACTGTGTATTCTTCCACCACGCACAGCCAAACTAGTTCTCCCATGGGTTTTATTAAGTACAACATTAATGACATAAGCCGAAACACTCATGTCTCAATTTTTTAAAGTTTCTATGGGCTTAAGCGTCATAAACTTGAAACATCATATATAGAGACTGTCATAACCCGAGGTCCCCTGTAATTAATGGCTCACAGGTTCTGAGCCCTGAGAGTGCAGGAGTCGGACATTTGCGGACCGTAGTCCTAGGTTTTGATACAGTATACGGCACAGCATATTTGTGAGTGAAGGGACAGGAATACGGGCCATTTGTGGATCCTTTCCCATTCTTCTCCTTCCTCCTCTGCAAACGGAGCTGATATTACTTTGTCTATCCCCTTGAAAAGACACATGGAGGAGACAAATGGGATAGTATGTCTAATAAGGGCAATGGCAATAAAGCATCAGCTTTAAGTTTTTTTATTAAAATAATTATTTTTAATTACAGCTTGCTTTCCATATTACTTTGTATAGTGGCAGGTGTACAGCATGGAGGTAAGACAATCATGTACTTTGCAAAGTGTCCCCCTGATATTTCCAGTACCCGCCTGACACCATTCATAGTTATTACAACATTATTGACTGCATTCCCTGTGCTGTGTTTTACATCTCTGGGTCTATTTTGTAACAACTAATTTGTACATCTTAGTCCCTTCACCTTTTTTTCACCCAGTCCCCAGCCTTCCTCCCCTCTGACAACCATCAGTCTGTTCTCTGGATCTTTGAATCTCTTTCTGTTTTCTTTGTTTATTTAACTTGTTTTTAGATTACAATAACCAAGCTATGGAAGCAATCCAAGTGCCCATCAATAGACAAGTGGATAAAAAAACCTGTGGTACATCTATACAATGGAATATTACTTGGCCATGAAAAGAACAAAATCTTACCATTAACAGCAGCACTGATGGACCTAGAGAGCATTCTGCTAAGTGAAATAAGCCAGTCAGAGAAAGACAGCGTGTGATTTCACTTACGCGTGGGTTCTGAAGAACAACATAAACAGATAAAACATCACCCTTGAGCCAGCACAGGCTGACTGAGCAGCAGGGGCAATAAAAGGCTGAGGTGGGAGGCATTGTTCGGGTTTGTATCCAGCCGGGGCACTTGGTTGAGCTCCTTAAATACATTTGAACTCTGTTCACTCATCTGCTAAGTGGGATCCCAACACCAAAGTTACAGCATCATTGTGACTGGCAGGGACTCTGTACATAAAGCAGCCGGCAGAGCTTTAAGGTGCTCAGTAACATTTATTACCTCTTTTATTATTATTGCAGATATTTAGAGAAGGTTGGTTTCTACTTTGCTCCATCTCTGGCCTCCTCTGAAGATAATTTCATGCAAAATTTTGTTGGTGATGCCCTCCATTTATGACAAATGATCTGCATTGTGCATATTATATTCAACCTCATAAAATGTATGCCTTTTATAATTCACTCATGAATCCGTATTTGTAAGTCTTGCCTTTTTCTCAGGGCAAGGACTGTTGCATGGATTCATTTTATCACCAGTTGCACTCACCCCCGTGGAAAGTGTGCTGCAGGTATTTGAAGGACTGATCCAGGAGGTCTGAGCACAGTTAACTAATTCAAACTTTCCAAATTTGCATTTCGTGGGGAGTGGGTCATCAGCTCAAGTGTGTTTAGGGGAAAGCAGAGCATATTCACAGAGAAAGCCAGAGTGTTTATACTGAGGGGGAAAGGGGATGTTTTATGAAGAACTTTGGAATTCCTTTATTGTTAGTTTCCAGTAAGAGGAGACTGATTCACAAAAGAGAGCAGACTTACAGCCTGAACACATTTTATCTGGAGGGACTTCCAGTCATAGTGGCATACAGGGGTGGGCAGGCCTTCTCTGCAGAGACAACGGTAAAGACACTAAAGGTACCCAAATGCCAAGTATTTGAGAAAGCAAGAGGAGAGAGAAAGAGATTGAAACAGACAGACACTGAGAGAGAGAGAGAGAGAATGTAGAAAATGAATTGAATTTGGGAAATTTACCTAGCACTCCATTTGATGCCTGCACACTCCGGAGTGCATTAGCTGTTATCGCATCACAGCAAGATGTCCTCATTAGCTGTTTCCACATCCGGGGGTGAGTATCTTGCCATGATGAGTGGGCTTCTGGTGTTTAAAGAAGCAACTTGACACGATGACCCTCAGACCACATCAGACACTGAAGATAAGGACGTGCTATCTTACGGGTAACAGGCAGTAGGCATAGTGGTTAAGAACACAGAGTGTCTGGAGCCAGGCTGACTAATTTCAACCCCAAGAATTACCATTTCAGAACAGTAGGACATTAGGCAAATGACTCAGTCCCTCTGTAAGACAGTTTCCTCATCTATAAAATGCGGGTGACGATTGGATTTCCACAGAATTATTCTGAGGGTTGACTGTCCTTTTATCTTAAGTACCTGGCACAGAGTAAGTATACACTATACATATATTGTTGTATTAATACTATTTGAGGGTTTTGCAAAGGTAATTGAGACTATACACAATTTTTACCTTCAGCACTACGGAAGCTAACCCCCATGGAAGGAACAGCTGCACTGAATCTATAAGCTAATTACAGATCATTTTAGATCATTATTAAGCACGTCTTTCATGGGCCTAACACAACAACAGTTTGTTCACCCCTATTCCAGTACTGCCTTTGATTATTTTCTTTAAATGGACAAAGGATATATGAATATTTAGTACAATTCTATGTATTCTTTTTTTTCTATTTATTTTTTATTTTTTACAGAGACAGAGAGTGAGTCAGAGAGAGGGATAGACAAGGACAGACAGACAGGAACGGAGAGAGATGAGAAGCATCAATCATTAGTTTTTCATTGCGCATTGCAACACCTTAGTTGTTCATTGATTGCTTTCTCATATGTGCCTTGACCGCGAGCCTTCAGCAGACTGAGAAGTCCCTTGCTGGAGCCAGCAACCATGGGTTCAAGCTGATGGGCTTTTGCTCGAACCAGATGAGCCCGCGCTCAAGCTGGCGACCTTGGGGTCTCGAACCTGGGTCCTCTGCATCCCAGTCTGATGCTCTATCCACTGCACCACCGCCTGGTCAGGCTCTATGTATTCTTAATAGTCCTATAGACCTGACTTTTTATTAATTCTGACTTCCTGTCCACCTCCACTGTCATTGGAAATAATAGTGAAGATCTGCTTCGCATTACTCAGCAGTAACTCTAGTTGAAAGTTGTGTGACTCTCGGGGTGGCTGAAAGTCACTGTGCCAATCACAGCTGCAGAAACCTATGGGGGAGTCCTCTAGCTTTCAAGACTTTGAGTTCGAATCCAAGATCTGCATCTAGTTTGTGGCATTGGCTATGGTAATTAATCTCTGAAGGTTAATTTACTTATCTGGGAAGTCAGAGGTTGATAGTGACATATGTTTCATGAGCTGTATTGAGATAATGAATGGATATTATCTATACAATATAGCTGACTCATGAATACTAATTATGGACACACCTATACCTACACCCTAGTGCAGAAATCTTTATTCTCTTCTATTAATTTAGGTATGGCTGACTGAGCTAAATAAGACTCCAGGCTGGGAATTGTTCTTAGATAGTTTGGGAGACTTATCTTTCAGGAGACCCTCCTATAGAACTTAACAAAATGAGCATTTTTCTGTCAGTTTAGCACATAGAAAAGTCTTTTCTCTTCTAGAATTGTAGAAGTCCTTGGGTTAAGGTAGGTTAACTAAAACTTTGTTAAGAACATATCTGAACCGTGGTTTCTGCCAGCCATTCTTTTAGGAAAAGGTACTTACCTGTTAACTAAGAAACTCAAGTATTCTAAAGTTGATGTCAGTGTGCTCATTGCCCAAGAGAAATGAAGCAGTCTATGCAGATGATAGCAGAGGCTCTGAAATGCTTCTCCTTGTGAGTGTCACCATCTGTCAAAATTTCATCTATCTCTTAAAACCCAACTCAAACGCCACCTCCCTGTGAACTTGTGCCTGATCATTTCCAGCCCTAGTAAGCACTGCCTCCTGAATTCTTCCTCTGTTCATACTTATCCATCTTCCACGAGCACCTCTCAGTTGGGACAAAAGGTTTAGCTGTGCATTTCTTATCTTACCTGCAGGGAGGAAATAGAGCAAGCAGAGCGCTTGTGCTCTTTTTAGAGATAGGAATTAACATCTCATCTTCTTTACCTGTTTGCTGAGTGATGTTGAAAAAGCTAGAGCTTAAGCTTTTGGAAGGCAGGTGCTGGGACTGGGACAGGGTTTGCCAAAGTGCGTCTGATAAATACTGAATGAAAGGGGACCTGCGTGAGTTCACAGGGTTCAGCGTCTCATCTCTCAACTCTGTCATTTATGGTGAGATCTAGATTATGTAAATCACCTCTCTCGGCTTTGGTTTACCTATATGAAAGAATAGCAATAATACCTTCCCCGTAAAATTCTTATAAAAAGTCTCGTAAATCAGCGGATCCTTAAGAATGTGCTGTAAAATGCCAATCACAGAGAGTGGAAATAGGTATTCTGGAAAGAAAAAAAATAACTGGCATGCTCAAATATGTTTGGAAATTGCTGGATGAAATGGAATTAAACAGATTTATTTAAAGTGGAACTTTATAAAACCTTATATAGTCAATGTGCATTATGAATCTTCAGAAAGGATATGTAAGATTCAGTGTCTCCCAAACATATCATACTGGTCATAGAATCTGTGGTAGTCAGAGCTCTTGATTATAAGTGGGATGGAGCCCAACTCAAACTGGAGAGGAAGGGAATGATGAAAGGAGAGATGGAAAGAGGGAGGGAGAAAGAGGGAGAGAGAGAAAGGGGATGTATTTGCTTTTTTAACTAAAAGGTCTCTGAGAAGAACTATACTCAGATCAAATGTAGACCCTGGCCAGATGGCTCAGCAGGAGAGTGTTGGCCTGGCGTGTGGAAGTCCCAGGTTCAATATCAGGTCAGGCCACACAGAAGAAGCGATCATTTGCTTCTCCACCCATACCCCTCTCCTTTCTCTCTCTCGCTCTCTCTTTCTCTTCCCCTCCCTCAGCTATGGCTTTAATGGTTCAAGCAAGTTGGCCCCGGGTGCTGAGGATGGCTCCCTGGCCTTGCCTCAGGCACTGAAATAGCTCAGTTGCCGTGCAACAGAGCCGCAGCCCCAGATGGGCAGAGCATCGCCCTGTAGGGGGCTTGTAGGGTAGATTCCAGTTGGTCAGGGCACATATGGGAGTCTCTCTGCCTCCCTGCCTCTCACTTAATAATGAATAAATAAATAAATTAATTAATTAATAAAATCAAATGTAGCCATCAAAACTTGGTCCCTGTTTATTCCTAGGTTCTGATTATTGGTCTATGTTTTTATCTTTGAGTAGAGAATTGGCTCCTTTACCCATCCGTGAACTAACCAATGGTGGCTCTAGTCAGATGCATATGATGCTCTGATTAAATGTTTGCCATCCCTGGAACTTAAGATGAAATCATTCCCATACTAACCACATGGGTTAAATAGGAAAGAAGTGATTTTGCTCCCTTATTGAATACAAATAAGTTAGAGATAACGTGATACGTGCTACAGAATCACAGTCCTCTCCTTTTGGGAAAAAGAAAATCAAATGAAACAAAGTCACAGCATTCTTTGGAAATAATGGTTACCTAAAAAGCCGGGTCATAGTAGGCCCTCATGAAATGTCAGTCTCCTTTCCTTTTTCACTCCCCCATGCTCTTTCATGGCTGAATGAGCCCGTCAAGCCATGCAGACGATCCTGTTCATACCTGAAGACCAGTCCATGTATCATATCTTAGAACCTAACTCAAACTTCCAAGCACTTGAGGAATTCTTTAACCTTGGTCATGAGATCAGTCCTATGGGAATCCTGACTCTATGCTACTGAGCATTCCTTAATTGAATACACCAAAAATAGCTGTGTTTCCATATACCATACACCGTACAGCCCAGATGAGTTATATTGATACATATTTATTAGTTTAAACGCCACAGGAAAGACTTTCAGGACTTTTTTTTCCCTATCCATTATGAAGATCCCTCCCCCGCCCCAATTCTCTCTGAAGACATTAATACTTCAAGGTGGCCTTGACCTTTTTCTTCCTTCTTCTCCTTCCTAACTGCTTTGGGCTCCCCTTTTCCCTTTCTCGCCTCCTCTGAGCCCTCCTGGCAAACCTCCTGCACTCCCCTCAGCCAGTCTCCCTCTGGCAGCAGCGCAGCCTCTGCTTCCTGCCTTCTTCCTGCTCTCCAACGAGCCTTGCCTCCTCTTGGACCCTGGGCACTCCTTCCTGCTCGAACTTCCTTCCTCACCCGAGGTCCGGCCATGGCATGACACTCTTAAATATTGTCTTCCCCGATTGGGAGCTATACAGCCTTTGGTTAGCAGAGACCATATCCATATTCATAAGTTGCTAAACATATTTGGTAAATCAGAATTCACCGTGAAATACATGAACCCTTCCTGCTGTTTCGGTGGCCGATGGAGGAAGCGGCTGTCTCTCGCAATTTTGTTCGAAGGAATAAAAGCAACGTTCGGCAAATGAGAGCGTGCTGGGCTCCTGCCAAAGGGAGGGCACCAGTAAGTCACACTCCTGCTAACCCGCCGGTGCCTCTGTCTCCTCGGCAGCTGCTCTGAGTGCAGGGAAATAATAATAACAATGAAACTGCACATACCAATACATTTTTCCTCTGAAGGTTCCCCTCTTTATCCCTAAAACATTTCAGCTTCTGGAAGGATTGTCAAGCATTCAACTCTGTTGTCCAAGAACCAAGTAGGAACTGAAGCTCCAAGATTAGCTTTCACAATAAAAGAGAAAAAGGAGAGGCCCTGGCCGGTTGGCTCAGCAGTAGAGCGTCAGCCTGGCGTGCGGGGAACCCGGGTTCGATTCCCGGCCAGGGCACATAGGAGAAGCACCCATTTGCTTCTCCACCCCCTCCCCCTCCTTCCTCTCTGTCTCTCTCTTCCCCTACCACAGCCAAGGCTCCATTGGAGCAAAGATGGCCCGGGCACTGGGGATGGCTCCTTGGCCTCTGCCCCAGGCGCTAGAGTGGCTCTGGTCGTGGCAGAGCGACGCCCCAGAGGGGCAGAGCATCGCCCCCTGGTGGGCGTGCCGGATGGATCCCGGTCGGGCGCATGCGGGAGTCTGTCTGACTGTCTCTCCCCGTTTCCAGCTTCAGAAAAATACAAAAAAAAAAAAAAAAAAAAAAAGAGAGAAAAAGGAGATTAGAACTAGTGTTTATGGACCGTCTTCACGTCAGTATGGGGTTAGATGTGTGAACATTTTGAGTCTCAAAATGACCTCGTTCCCTATCTATATTAATATCTATATGTGAGTAGATATGTAGGTAGAGATATATCTTACTCGCCTCAGGCTGCTATAACAAAACACCCTATATTCAGTGACTGAAACCACAGAATCTTAATTGAAACAGTTTTGGAGGCTGACAGTCTGAGGTCTGGGCGCCAGTGTGAGAGCCCTCTTCTATAGCTGCTCTCTTCTGTGTGCCTCATCTGGGGGAGAGCTAGTTCTAGTCCCCTCTTCTCCTGATAAAGACACCAATCCCTTAAGGAGGGCCCCACCCTCATTGCCTCATCTAATTCTAATCACCTCCCAAAGGCCAGCCTCCTAACATCGTCACATTGGGTGTAAGGGTTTCAAATGTTCTCTCTTTATCTTCAACCCTGGCAATATTTCAAAGCTGGTTCTTAAAAAAAGGAGGAAGGAAGGAAGGAAAGGAGAGAGGGAGGGAGGAAGGGAGGGAGGGAGGGAGGGAGGGAGGAAGGAAGGAAGGAAGGAAGGAAGGAAGGAAGGAAGGAAGGAAGGAAGGAAGGAAGGAGGAAGGGAAAAAACTATTAAAATAATATAATTTAAGCTCTTTGTGAAATCTTATAGTCATAGGGAGCTCACTTTCTCTAAAGGCATCTGGGTGTTTTTATGTGTGGGAAGTAAAACTTGGGTTGAGAATTGTGATCACTTTGTTGTTAGACTTGTCTCTGCCTCGATTGAGCCAGCATCCCTCTCTGGGGCTCCTCATTTCCTAGATAAAGACACTAGGAGGTCCTATGTGAGGTCTTTTTCTGGCTTGATTAAAGATCCCTTTTGTGGGTGGTCACCATGTGCCAGATACCCTACTCAGTGCTCATTTCAATCTCCCATTGGCAACAAAACAATTTTTAGATGATGAAATGAGCTCCACAAGCCCTGGCTGGACAGCTCAGTTGATTGGAGCATTGTCCCAAAGTACGTAAGTTGCCAGTTCGATCCCCGGGCAGGGCACATACTGTTCCTGTCTGTCTGTCTGTCTGTCTCCCACATCTCTCTAAAAAAAAAGGGGCTCCAGTTGTTAAGTTGATCTAAACAGATGTGACCTGCCAACATAAAAATACTCAAACCTGTAGAAAATTTTCATAAGAGTTTATTTGAGCCAAACTGATGACATTGTGGGAAGCAAGATCTAAAATGCTCCCAGCAATGAGAGTTTGGCAGGGCTTTACACACACACACACACACACACACACACACACACACACACACACACACACACTTGGAATTAAGGTGGGAATGTCAGGAAGATTACCTGAGGTAGAAGAAAGCAAGGTGGAGGATAGTTCACACCATTTAGTGCTCCCTTGAGGGTGGTCAGGCTGGTGAGGGTCAGGGAAGAGGATTACTTCAGGCATGTCAAAGGTATGTTAACCTACACACAAGAACAAAGGACAGGAAGGACTTCAAGCCTTTCACTAAAGGAGTTAGAGGCCTGAGGTATGACTGCCCACCATCACTTGCCCTGTTAAGAATTTACACTCAGATCACCCTGCGCAAGATATATACTATTATTGGTCACTGAACTGATACATCCCCCTTTTTTGTTTCATAGAACCTCAACCTTAAGCTTAATCACAATTCCATATAACAGTTTAAATATTCTTTCCAAGGGAGTGTGAATTTCTATTAAAATGTAAACAACAGATCCAGGTATGGTCTTACAAATGAAGGTGACCAGATGACCAGGAACTAGCACTCCATTGCTCTGTCTGCCATAAACACAATCCTTCAAAAGAAAAGATAAACAGGGTCTACCTCCTAGGTCAAACCCAAGCTACTGCTAAGGTGGACTATGTTTGTGGTCCGTTCATCTAACTACAGCCAAAGGATGAAGAGATGGGGTTTTCTGCTTGCATTTGAACCTGTGGCCTCCAGGAATCTCAGGGGTACACAGATGTTCATCTAATTAAGCCCTTCCACGGACTCTCCCTGCCTCACTAGCTGCGTGTCACTTTTGCTGGTTCTGTACACACCATACTTAAACTGCCATCGATACTGTACACTGTGGTAAAAACCTTTCATCTTCCTGTTTCAGGCTGCTTTGCAAACAGTAATTAATTAGCCCTCATAACCCCCTGATGAGATTGTTATGTATAAACACAGTCTCTTGCATGGCCCGGGGACTTGTGTCATCAGGAGTTGTAAGTTTAATTCACACCTCCACCATGGACCCAGGCTACCTCCACAAAGGCAGAAAGAAAGAAGAGATGAAAAAGGGTGACATTATGATTCAGATCACAAAACTCCTACTGTTGAGCAAAACTAGAAATAGTTGGGGTTTTTTTAATGTACAAAATTCATCAGTATCGCAGTGGTCACTCATGGAACACCAGAGTTGGAAGGCAGAAGCTCTTCGATGTGACATGGGTACCAAGTTGATGGCAGTGATGTCATCAGTGTGACCTTAAGAAAGCCAATTAAACCCCCTAAGCCTTCATTCTTACCAGGAAATAGTGAAAATAAGAGTTCTTGTTTTACTGGCTTCATAGAAGAGTCTTTCAATCAAGCCAGATCACAAATAAAAATGCCTTCTGAGGCCTATGAAGTGTTACACAAGGATTAGTAATTGCATGTCACCATGATCTGAGCTCATGTGACCTGCAGGGCATAAAGATGGGCTTAGGCCCCTTTACTGTGCACCTGTTGAGTGCCCAGGGCTCTCTGCAGAGTTTCTGGACAGGAAAGGTGCAAGGAAGAACACAGTTTGTTTTCTGAAGCTTTTCTGCCTCCCTGGGTCTATGCCAGGATACTATGGAGACAGACTTTGAAACTGTAGTCAGTGCTGGTTGCAGTCCTGTAAACATGCTCTATTTTTTGCTTGTCATGGACAGTCTGAACACAACTACGATGCGAGATTGCTCCGGTCTGAATGTTCGTGACTCTCTTTACCCCCTGCTATTCATAGGTTGAAATCTTAATCCACAAAGTGATGCTGTAAGAAGGTGGGGCCCGTGGGAGGTGATTGGGTTCTGAGGGTAAAGTGCTCGTGGATGGGGTCAGTTCTCTTATAAAAGAGGTCCCACAGAGCCCCCTTGCCCTGTCAACCATATGGGGACACAGTGAGAGGTCTAGGACAGGAAGAGGGCCCTCACCCAACCAATGTCCGTGGTTTATCAGCTAGCCAGTGTGTGGTGCTTTGTTAGAGCAGTCCAAATGGACTAAGGCAGTGATAAAACTGGCCCCGATGGTAAGGCTATTTACTTTTCTATGATACAGGATAAGATCCTGCGAGCACATTACAGGAAAGGGAAGCAAATATATATATCCCAAATCTGTTATTTGTATTTGGAATATAAGCAGCTTTTCTTGGCTGATAACAGACTACCTCTTCTGCTCACTTAGAATCCTTTTCATCAAGTTTATGCTATTTTAAACTTTACATATACAACATTGTGCAGAAATTTATTTTTACAACAGTCATAAATCTGAGAACTTCAATTTCTGAATGCAGTTTTGTGATCAATTTGATATGTACAATGACCCTTCTTGCTACTCTTTAAGAAGAAAGAAACAATTTTCACAGAGAAATTTGCTGTGGGGTTATTTTGAGGAAATTTAAAATCCCTTCTATTTATTGCCAATAAATAATCAAGAAATTATTAATTTACAAATATTTATTTCATGTGCCTGGTGAAAGTACAGCATGGGCATAAGCATTTGAGAAAAAGTTTGTCAGTGTCTTATAAAGATAAAATTGTATGCCTACCATATGACCCAAAATTCCCCCAGCAGGAAGGAAAATGTCTCTACCTGAAAGAAATAAAGATATGCATTTGCAAAAGAGACTGATACAGGAATGCTGGTGCAGCTTTACTTAAAATAGCCAAAAACTGCCTGACCAGGCGGTGGCACAGTGAATAGAGTGTCGGACTGGGATGCGGAAGACCGAGGTTTGAGACCCTGAGGTTGCCAGCTTGAGCGCAGGCTCATCTGGTTTGAGCAGCAAAACTCACCAGCTTGGACCCAATGTCGCTGGCTTGAGCAAGGGGTTACTCGGTCTGCTGTAGCCCCACAGTCAAGGCACATATGAGAAAGCAATCAATGAACAACTAAAGTGCCACAACAAAAAACTGATGATTGATGCTTTTCATCTCTCTCTGTTCCTGTCTGTCTGTCCCTATTTATCCCTCTCTCTGACTCTCTCTCTGTCTCTGTAAAAAAATAAAATAAAAAATAAAGTAGCCAAAAACTTCTATAATATGCAAAACTAGGTGAACAGAGAAACATAATATGAACTATCCATAACATGTACTAATATTTAACAATACAAAGAAACTACCAATACTTGTAGTTCATCAATGCAATGGCTGGTTTCACATGTCAACATGCCTGGCCACAAAGTGCCCAGACATTGGGTTAAACAGTATTTCGAGGTGTGTCAATGATGAGATTAGCTTCCAGCTGAGATGACCGTCTGAATCAGTTGACTGAGTAAAGCAGAGGGCCCTCCCTATGCAGATGGGCCTCATCCAATGTCTGGAAATTCAGGATAGAACAAAGCAATGGAAGAAGACTGAATTTGCTCTTTGCCTCACTACCTGAGCAAGGACATCAACTTTCTCTTGCTCTCAGGGCTCCTGGTTCTCAGGCTGGCAGTCCCAGACTGGCTCTTTGGCATCAGCCGTCCCGGTCCTCCAGCTTATAAACTCTACATCATAGACTCCTCAGCCCCCGTAACTGTGTGAGCCCTAAGCTTGTAAAAAATGTCATGTATATATTCTATTTCTCTGAAGAGCCCTGAGCAGAGGAAGCCAAAACAAGAGTATATTGTGTGTGGTTCCACATACATGAAGTTTTAGACTAGATAAATTAATCTATTGTAATAGAAATTAGATTAGTGGTTGTCTCAAGTAGAGGATGGGGGATAAACTGGGAAGGGACAGAGTGGGACTTTTGGGGATAAGGGACATGTGCTATGGCTTGACTGAAGGAGTGGTCACAGGAATGTATACATTTGTTAAAACTCATTGATTTGTATACTTAAAACAGGCACATTTGTCTTATCATTATAAATTATGCTTCAGTGAGTTGGTTTTGAAAGTGTGTATAGAGATTTTTTTATCACGTTAAAAGTTGTCAACAATAGCTTGACCAGGTCATGGCGCAGTGGATAGAGCATTGAACTGGAGCACAGAGGGCCAGGTTTGAAATCCCGAGGTCGCCAGCTTGAACACGAGCTCACTAGCTTAAGCATGGGGTCACTGGCTTGAGTGTGAGATCATAGACATGACCCCATGGTCACTGGCTTGAGCCCAAAGGTCACTGGCTTGAAGTCCAAGGTTGCTGGTTGAGCCCAAGGTTGATGGTTTGAGCAAGGGGTCACTCACTCTGCTGCAGCCCCTCCCCCCCCCCAATGAACAACTAAGGAGACTAAGGAGCCGCAATGAAGAATTGATGCTTCTCATCTCTCTCCTTCCTGTCTGTCTGTTCCTATTTGTCCCTCTCTCTGTCACACACACACACACACACACACACACACACACACACACACACACTCAGTTGTCAACAATATGGGTTTCTTTCCTCACTGCTTAGCTAACTTATCACGAACTTATTCATTGGAAGAGATATGTAAATGAAAGTCTCCCTCCAATGGGGAGTTTTTATGCATCCAATAATCCACTTGAAATTCTAAAAATATCAGGCTCCACTTGGAAATGCTCAGGTTATTTTTATGGACAAAGAATAAACTCACAGCACCTGTTCTGATTTTCAAACCAAAGTCTTCTCCACCATGTGGCATTTCACGTAATTTTGGGAATTCAACCAAGCCTTTACAGGAGTATGTGAGCACATTTGAAATGTTTCTGAGAAAAAAAAAAAATATATATATATATATAGGTTCTACCTGTTCATGTCTGCTGTTCAGGTGTGCTTCATTCAAGAGAAGATTAAAATATCTGGCTCTTTAATTTTCATACCATAATGTCATCCCTCATCATCTCTTTCCTCTATATTCTCTGAAGCATGAAATTCTCACTTCAATGTCCAGGATGCTGTAGAAGCCTCAGCTCTGGGTAACAGATAACATTTCCTGGGTTCTTGCTCTGTACTCGGCACAGTGTGGGAACAAATGATCTTATTCATGTTTTGAACGAGTGAAGTGACTAGTGAAAGGCCGCACAGGTGACATGGTTATGGTATAGCTGAATTCTAATCCAAGGGGAATGGTGACAAGCATGTCTGTTAACCACAGAGCACTGTTACCTCCTTGAGGACACAGTGTCTGCCTCATGACACAGAAGCTGGCTCTTGCTCCTGGTTTTGGAGACAGCCAAGAGAATATAACTTTTACCCATGGACCAACTCATACCATCTAAATAGAGTTGTACAGAACTCATGCTCTCAGAACCCTGGCAGAAACATCATTTCTGTGATTCTTCCTCTACTGTGTCCTCTGATTTGTGGTAGGCCAAGAGCAGGAGTTTTTGTTTTAATCACCTTTATGTTTTTTTGGTAATATATAAAACAATATCAGAATGTTGGGTCAGCTTTGTACTTCATTCAAAATAGATACTGGGGCCTTGATCGGAAAAGTCAGTTTCCACTCTCCACAAATCCTTTGCCCCAACCCACAGCAGAGAGGCAACACCCAAGGGATTCATTCCCACCTCTCATTACAACAGGAGGGGGTTTAATACTTGGATTCAGGGTGGATAAGAGGCTACTGCTGAGTTGCTCACTGAATGGATTATGGTAATACCAACCAGCACAAGATGCCCACAGCCTTGTGCCACCCACAGATCCACCAATTTCCTGCAGGTCCCCACTGGGGATAGAGAATGAGAATGGAACATGTTCTTTGCTCTGCCAGCATGATCCGGTCACCACCCTAACGGAGGGTGGCGGTGGCTGTGAGGTGGGGGTGGAGAGTGGAGTCTGGGCAGGGCCCGGGGCACCAGAGGTAGAGAAGGTAATCTGTGAGCACATCTCAGGGAGGTAGATCCACACGTGAGCAGTGGCTTTAAGACCTCAGCATCTGTTCCACTGTCTCATCAGAGTTTACTTGCAAAACAGAAATTCAGCAATAAAATTATTAAGAATTTCAAGATAGTAACAACAGAGCATTGAACCCCATACATGGGATCCTTCTGAGCAGGGGCCTCTGGGTGGAGTCACTGCATTGGTCACACACCCAGCAGAACCATTCCTGCTGAAGGCAGTGTATGTGATGGTTAGGAGCACGGATTTGGGGGTAAGCCTGGCTGGGTTCCAATCCCACGCCACTACTTATGGACAGCTATAAGTATGCAGTGCCTTAGTTTTCTTATCCCTAAAATATGCTATTATAAAATATTCAAAGTATAAAATGAATTAAGCACTCAGGCTATAGTATCTGGCACACAGTAAAAGTTCTATGTGTTAGCTGTTTGCTTATTATTTATAAATATTGCCCACATAGATGCCCCAAAGCCCTTGTGTGCGTGTCTCTAAGCAAATCTGTTTTATCACTAATTCACTGATATGATTTATAACAAGTATGCCTACTTAGTAATCTGCTGCTGCATGTTTTTTAATATTGAATAGATGGTTTCAAAACAATATTATAAAACAATTTGTAAAAAGGAAAAAAAAAACCTTTAAGTGCACATCCATACATGATTACTCCAATTTCTGCATGTAAGATTCCAGTACTCGCCAATATGCATGCATATTTTTATGATGCTACAATTGTACTATGTATATCATTTTATATTCTTTTCCCTTAACATTAAATGGTAAGCATTTGTTCATGATGCTACATTGTCATAATTATCATTGTAATGGTCGCCTAATACCCTATTATGTTGATACGTCATAATTTCCTATAAATGATTCCCCTATTGATGGACATTTAAGTTGCATGTTTTTTGACAATTATGGCTAACGCAATAGTGATGAGCACTTTAGCTTTATCCTTTTTGTTGAATTATTTTCTTGAGATTCATTTCCAGCCGGGGCATAGCTGAGGCAAAGGGAATAAATACAGGTAGGGCTCTTTCCAGAGTCTGAACTGGTCTTTTCCAAAAGGGTGGTAGTAGTGATAATAATAAGAGAAGAAGAGTAGCAGCAACATGGGCACAACCTATCTACCCAGACTCGGTGCTACACTCTCAGCAGGTGTCATATCATTCCATCCTCTCTATGGCCCTAGGAACTGTCATTCGGATTTTGCCTATGAAGGAACTGAAGCCCAGGGAAGTTAAGCAACTGGTCCAAGATTATGTATTTAGTGAGTGGAAATGCTGAGGAAGGAGCTAACCTAGTCTGATATTGTAGCTTGTTCATTAAACCAGGAACTTACACGTCCCCTGTGACTTCCTGCTGTTGATGTGGCCAGGGTCTTATAAATTTCCAAATAACTTCCATCTGGACTCTCCATAGGGATTTTCCTCCTAGCACCCACTGCGTGGGAAGGTTTGTTCTTTTGAAATGTTTTTTTCCCTCTATGCGATGTCAGGAAGTAAAGGTGATTATGCACCTTCCGACATGTATGTTCTGCCTGCCTGATTTCCTTACCCATCCCTCGTCTGTCATTCACTCCCTTTCTTTCTTTAACACCTTCCCTTCTTTCCTTCTTCTGTCTTTTTCTGCTTCCTCCTGACCACATATTTAGATTCCCTTTTACAGGCTAAGTTGTACTAGAAGTTGGTAGGGAGAATTTATTCTTAAGCAATTGTGCCAAATGTTAATAACAATTTTCATCTCCTTTGCATTTCAAGTTTGCAACTTATTTTGAGTGCTGTTAAAATTTAATTGGTGAAATCATATTTTTCTTTAAATACTGTAAGCTAATTAGGAAAGTTACAGAAGTTTTAACTATAATTTGCATCCATCTAGGAATGTTCTTTTTAAAAAAAAATTTTTTTCTATAATATATGAGAACATCGGTCTACGTAGGTGTGTGCAGACTTCCTTCACACATTTTTGAAGGGCAATCCATTGATATCATGGGAAGCTGAAGCATATTTGGTTTCACAGAGTTCATGGATTGTCCTAATAATTTTTGGTGAGGCTTTGATCTAGTCAGTCCTGTTGTTTTTCCTTTTCTAAAAAAATTTGTTTTCTTTTATATAATTTCCATTACGGGAAGGGAATGTTTACATGGTGGTATACAAACACCGACTGAGCCTCTACTCTGTCACTTAAAAATAATCAAGAGAAGGCCCTGGCCGGTTAGCTCAGTGGTAGAGTGTCAGCCTGGCGTGCAGAGATCCTGGGTTCGATTCCCAGCCAGAGCACACAGGAGAGGCGCCCATCTGCCTCTCCACCCCTCCCCCTCTCCTTCCTCTCTGTCTCTCTCTTCCCCTCCCGCAGCCAAGGTTCCATTGGAGCAAAGATGGCCCGGGCGCTGGGGATGGCTCCTTGGCCTCTGCCCCAGGCGCTAGAGTGGCTCTGGTTGCAGCAGAGCGACTCCCCGGAGGGGCAGAGCATCGCCCCCTGGTGGGCAGAGCGTCGCCCCTTGGTGGGAGTGCCGGGTGGATCCCGGTCGGGCGCATGCGGGAGTCTGTCTGACTGTCTCTCCCCGTTTACAGCTTTGGAAAAATACAAAAAAAAAAAAAAAAAAAATCAAGAGAAGAAAAGAAAGAGAGGTGGAATTCAAGAAAGTTTTAAAAGAGAAGACGAAAAAAAGAAAGAAACAAGACGCAGAGGGGGAAATAGAACAGGCTGCAGTAAGTCCTGACACGGAAGAATCATCTCACACCCAGCACATCCTATTACAGGTGTGACAAGAGCACCGGGGACAGTCTCCAAACATCCAACACATAATTCAGCTGTGAACTTTAGAACTGAGCTCAGCTGAGAAATAACTTTCTAGATTACAAAGTCCCTCTCTTGGGGCTCCCACATTTCTCTGTCTTTCTCATTTCTTGCCCCTCTCACCTCTTTCCCCCTAAAGCTCCTTTCAATCTACAGAAAATTGAAACATTCAGATGCATTATTCAGCCTGGAAGGAAATGTCAGCTCTCTTTTTTTTTTCCCTTCTCCCCACTTATTGTTTTCTCTGGCGTTCCTTCTGTTCGCTGCTGCAGACCCAAGGCTCGGCGGGTTTTGCCTGTGATATTTTGAAATTGGAAAGTGGCAGGGATATATTTTTCTAAGCACAGGGGAGTTGAGCCTCTGAGAACTCCAAAATCTGAGGTGTCTAACAGGGCCCTTTGGCTGTGGTTGTCACAGGGCGCCCACGAGCCAAGACACCGATAGGAATAGATTGACCCAGTTAGGCCCTTCTGAGACTTAGGTCATGCTCAGGCCCCAAGGACCCAGACGCCAAATTATCTTTTTTAAAAAAATATTGAGAGTAGCCAAAGACCAAGAGCCATTTTGAGAGCAGCAATAATATAAATTTCAGTGATTTTCTACCCAAATTGGGAGACAACTTTAAGTTTGTTTGTGTTATGCTGAACTCCTCAATGTCTCCGTAGTATCTGTGTCTCATTTCTCTGTCACGCCCTGAGGTCTCACACACAGAGCTGTGCTGGGTCATCTTTGGATACATGAGACTCCAGGCAAATCTTTGCTGAATGAGTTGCCACGGGATCAGTCAGGGAAAGAAAGTCCAAGCGAAATGACTACTTGGGACTCTTTCTCTCAGCTTTTCAAAAGGGGATCATGCCACCCAGTAGGACTTCATGTAGCAAATGGACCACTGAAGTGATAACAGTTGTGGAGCCTTTTAAAGGTCTGTGTTATGACGTCCGGTGCAGCCTTGTTTACAAAAGAAAGCCAGAATACAGAGGCGACCTTGGCGATTACTCTCCGTGAAGCACCGAGCAGGTACGTCACTGAATGGAACAGATGTTTTAAAAAGACAAGTTCATGTCAGCGGACATTGGGAGAGGCCCACATAACAATTTAAGGGAAAAAGGGCAGTCTCTACACCTAATATGTAGAATTAGCCAATTGTTCATATACGTTTGTGTGTCTGGAAGGCTGGGCTGGAGCAGTGACATGTGGGAGTTTTCACTGAGGGTCAGGCATTGGGCTGATAGACATTATTTCATTTAATCTGCAAAAGCAATCCTGAAAGACCGGTCATGACATGGAGTCCCAAGTCTTCACTTGAGAAAACTGAGACCCAGAGAAGTTGAGTCACTTTCCCGAAGACACACAGCTTGGACACGGTAGAGCTGGGACACGCACCTGAGCAGCAGGACACCAGAGCCATGCCGCTCACCACCCGATTTCCCAGACAGTGGTGTCCCGGGCAAGACCAGGGAAGGGCTTCCACTCTCTATTTCATAGACTCCCATGTCATTTAATACAGTTCTAGTTTCAGCAACTACTGCTCAATCGGTTAGAACATCATCCTGAAATGCAGAGGACGCCAGTTCGATCTCCGGTCAGGGCACACACAGGAACAGACCGATGTTTCTATCTCTTGCTCTCTCTCTCTCCCCCTTCCTCTCTTTCTAAAAATCAATCCATAAATATTTAAGTAATTGAAAAGCAGATGCAAAATGAATTAAGGGTTATTTTATGTCATTATGAGCTAAGTCTTAACCTAGAAATACAAAAGAACATATTTGAAATTTCAATGACCAGATGAGTGAGATAAAAAGGGAAGGTTAAGGTGGAGGAGAAAGAGGAAAAGGAAAAGGATGAAGGAGGAGGAGGAGAGAAGGAGGCACCTTCTTCTCTTTCTCTATGGCTGTAGGGCTCCAGGGACGTTTAAGGGGGCCCTAAAAATAGTAAGAGCAACATCAAAGCGCTAGTTTGCACTACCAGATGACAGCCACCTTTTTCATCGTATTTTTTTTTTAATTCTGCAAAATCTCTTCTCTTTCCTTCCCTCCCCCCACATGCCCTCTGCCACCCCATGTGGCACGCTTCCATGGCCTGTTCTGGAACATCTGCTACGATGAGTTAAAAGTTAGGCAAACGTTAGACTTTTAGTTATGTGTACAGTTCATCAAGACTTAATTGTACAATTGCTGGTTTCTGTTATTTTTCTAATTGAATTCGGCCACCCTGTGTGTAACGCAGGACCGAATCGACCTGCTCTACAATATTGCCCAAAGTTAGAAGGAAAGGCATCCGTCAGTGCCCAGGTTGAGGCCAGGCAGAGAGAGGGAACTCCTACCACAGTCCCTGTCATCTCGAGAGGAGCCCTTCTGGGCGGTGAGTAGTTTGGCCCAGGGGACCGCACTACCACTCATGGTTCCGAGATGCCAAGGTGAGGGCTTAAATTCCACCACAGACTGGGGACTCGGTCCTATGACTGTGCAGCTGGTAATGGGCCTGGCACCTCCGGGGACAAGGATCAGGGAAGCCAGGTTAGTTGTTTATTCATAAGCACATAGCTTAACTTCCCTGAGCATTCATGAATAAAATGGGTCTGATTGCCCACCTTTCCAGGACTGTCATGAGTATCAAGTAGGATAACATGTATATGTAACACTCCTGTCAATAGGCAGGTACAAAACATTGTTCATGCTCTTTCTTTCTTTCTAACACCCATGCCCAAGCCTTCCCAATGCTGTTTCCCCTACCAACAGAGCTTTCCACTTTTTAAAGAAAAAAAAATACTAATTCTCTCCTTGAATATCTGAGTTAGGGCTCAGATTTTCGAAGCGTTTCTTTTCTAACACCAACAGCATTCACCCAAGTTGAACTGAATGTAGAGCCGCCCCGAGACTCGGTCTTCTCCACATGCAAAGGGAGAAGATAGAGAGCATCAACTCTTGAGTCTTTTTTAAAAATATTGAAATCCCTTCCATTTCACATATTTTTATTCCTCTCCTACCTCCTCCCTCTCTTCCTGCGTCTTTCCCCCTCTTTGCCTCAGTCGGCTGGGGAAGAGAATTCAAACCATAAATCAGACTCAGGTGTTGACTTGTGTGGCTCGCAAATCAGACTTCATTGGGCAAGAATAGGTTCCCCTTTTTCTGATTGAATTAGTCAGTTCTGTGTCTTCCTCCTTCCTCCCTCTGGCTTTCCCTCTATTTTTAGATAGACAGTCTGAAAAGTCTTAATATATCAATGACATTTCCTAACACATGTTAATATCTAAAGCGTCAGCGCTCTATTTGTAGAAATGACTGCTGAGAAGATGCTTTTGTTCTAGCAGTGACTTTTATTCCAAACAGGAGGAAACTGCCCTCTTTTTTGGAAAATTAAATCATAGTAATAAACTAGTCTCTGTCCCAGTTTGTCCAAACCATCGGTGGCAAGTCCGACCGATAGGTTTTACTTTTTTGGTGCATTCTTTATAAATTGCTCTGTACAACTTCAGGGTGAATATCTGTCCCCTGGAAGAGATGGCAGCAGGTTCTCCCAGGGGAAAGCATTAGGGAGGTAAGTGCAGTCTCCTGGGGAACCATTTTGTCATCTTCATAGCTTCTCAGCTCCTTAATGGGGCCCAGTCCTTTAGGACGCTGGAGCTGGCCAATGCTGTGGTCTTTATAAAATACGTATAACCCCATCTGTTCATCTTCTCATGTCTGCCTATCTTTAAAGCACATTTCACAATTATATGAGTTAGACATTAAGAGCATCTGTTTGGGGAGCACACAGACGTGGGCTAATGTTGCTGCTCTGTCCCTTACCAGCTGTGTGATTTGGACAAGTCCCTCAACCTGTCTAGGTTTCATGTTCTTCATCTATAAAAAGTGGACAATCAGAGAGTGTGAGGATACAAGATGATATGTGTCCAACACCTACGACATATTACACATTCAAGAATAGTAGCTTTGGTTCATTTTTGTTAGAATTGTTTTTATTATGACCTCATTCATGAAGAATGTCTCTCTCTCTCTTTTTTTTTTTACTCTGTGACTGCATGCCAACCCTCTACTCATCTGACCTTGCCCTGAGCTGCTGTAGCTAAACATTATTTGCCACTTTCTGACCACATGGCTTTACCATGTTTCCTCCTAGACCAACACCCCAACAAGTAGGCATGTATACAACCTACACTCTAACCGTCCAGAATTCTACTTCTATTCTCAAACACGCCAGGGTTTTGCGAGCCTTCCTGATGTATCTTGCTCTTCTTACTGCCTGCCTGTCTCCCTTTCTCACCTCAGCTCTTTCTCCAAACTCAGTTCAGATTTCATTTCCACTGGAAAGCCCTGCCTGTCTCACACGAGGCTAATCCCTCTCTTTGTGATCCTATATTAGCTCTGTCATGGCTTTTGCCAGAGTTACCAGGATAATTTGCTCTATCATCCCTCAGAACAAGAGTTCATGGAGGACAGATAGTCTATCTCATTTGCCTTTGCATCTCCAAGTCCTAGCACACAGGACAACAAATAGATATTGATCAACTAATTTCTGGGCATGTCTGATCCCTCCTGATAGATTTTTAATTCTGGTTTTTGGATTACTTGGTTTTGCTGGCCTCCACTGTCACTAGCACGAGTCTTTATTTCATTAAAAGACACACTGGAGAGTTTATACTCTGCCTGGACCTCACATAGATGATGACGTGTGTGATCCATTATGTAGGGGGAACAGTACTTCTTTCCCTGCCAGTCATGATGGAGGCACTCAGCAAGGAAGGAAGAAGAGGCCACATTTCTCTAGGAGGCAAGAGTCTACGCCTTATGCAGGAGCCCATGCTTCTCATATCCTTACTCAGACAAAGAGTAAGTGGGCCATGTGGGCAGGCAGGTCTTCTCTCCGTGCCTTTGATGCGCTGAGCCATATGCTGCTTCTCAGACTGGGCCATGTCGTGGCTCATCTCCCACTTTATTTCCTTCTAGAAGGTAGAGCGCATCACAAGATGTCAACATGTACATAGATTGTGGAAGGGATGCTTGTACAACAGGAGAAGTAAAAGGCTCTATTGAGGTTTTAAATCAAGGGCATGTGCACCAACCCAATCTTTCCCTAGAGTGTTGTGCTATAGTAGCAGGCGTGTGGGCAATTAATGATCATTTTTAGTCCAGTTGTGTTACCATGACTAGGAACTCCTGGGGACCCATGGAAGTGGAGGTGCTTACCACAACAGAAATCAGGTAGTCCTAGATTTCTGAGCCTAACTCCATAGGCTACCATTAAAATTTAGAAGGAAGAAATCTAAGCCTTTACTGCATTTGCATGCCAGTGAACGTCCTTAAACACAAATAATTACACATATGAGACTGAGAAAATGATATAGCGTGATAAGAATTATCGATGTGCATTCAACCCGCATTATGACAGCGAATGAAGAACTGGAGCCCAGTCTCTAGTGCACAGGCATGCTGCCATGTGCTCCCCTACACATGTGGCAAGCCCACTCCGCCATCACTCTCTTCCTTCTTTATTCTCTCCATGCCAGCCAATGGGCACTGCCAACCCTGGAGTTGTTCACTGCCCTTTGATACAGGAAATTGCTTCCTATCTGTGTCACTTGAAACAAGTCATTTTATTTTCCCCTCACTGGACCACACTTTCCTCATCTGTAAAATGAAGAAACTGGATTCGATGTTTCCTAACATTTCCTCAGCTCTGACATGCTATACTTTCGCTGACCTTTATTCTTCAGAAGACAGCATGACAGTCATTAAATTGGGCTTTTATGTCAGACTACCTGGGCTGTTAACTGGGCATCACAACTTGTGTAACTGCAGGCAAGCCAGTTACCCGAGATGACCCTCAGTCTCCCCATCTATAAAATGGAGACAGTAATCGTACCTGCCTATACAATGGTTATGGCCATTAAATGCATTAATGCACCTAGAGTGCCCAGATCAGCACCTAGCATATAGCTATCTAGCACTTAATACAAGTTTGGGGTTGAAATGATTAACCAACCACTGGTTGCTCCTTTTTACAGTTCGCTTCTCCCCCTCTCTGTTTCTGTCTTTCTATCTTTCTCTGCGTTTATCTATACCTGTATCTATGCCCAGGTCTCTGTCTGCGTCTATGACTGCATACCTATATCTAGTCAAATACCTGTGAACTTTTATGCTTTATTGACTCTGGCGGACCCTTTGCTCTAAGATGGGAAGCAAACAATGACTAAGAAAAAAAAACTGATGTCAGACCAAAAAGAGGAAAGTTTAAGTTTATCTGATCCTCAGATTCTATCCATCCATGATTCATTTAAAATTTTTTTAAAGGTCTACCAACCAAAATCATGATCCAAGCTACAAGCAAAAGACCCCAAAATATAATGGCTTCACCATATCTAAATTTTATTTCTTTTCCATGTCGCCATATAGAATTCAGCTGTCCAAGACCGACTGATAGGGAAGCTCTGATATACCCCAAACCTGTCATTCACTTGGGTCTAATGTGATTATCTGTTTCTAATAACCTTCCAGGAATTAAGGAAAGGGGGAAGCGGCCGTTTTGTCTACAACCGTTTCTTTTATGTAGCATACATTATTTCTACTCACATACTAGAATTTAATCCCTTAGTTGTAACAAGATGCCAGGGTCGCTACAACATGTAGTCTATAGCAGTGGTCCCCAACCCCCGGGCCGTGGACCAGAGCCGATCCGTGGGCCATTTGGTACCGATCCGCAGAGAAAGAATAAATAACTCACATTATTTCCGTTTTATTTATATTTAAGTCTGAACGATGTTTTATTTTTTTTTAAAATGACCAGATTCCTTCTGTTACATCCGTCTAAGACTCACTCTTGACACTTGTCTCATAAATTCAACAATTATATTTTAAAATACCACAGTTTTTACACCGGTCGCATAATTTTATTTTGTTCATTTATCTGTCCCACCCTAAAGGCCGGTCCGTGAAATTATTTTCTGACATTAAACCGGTCCATGGCCCAAAAAAGGTTAGGGACCACTGGTCTATAGTTTATTGGTTGTTTAGTGTGCGAAAATTTAGATTTTCTGAAGTTATATAAGAGGGGAGTAGATATTGGTGAACAATTAATAATCTCTGCCATAGGAACTATACTAGACAGACAACAGCGTGAAAGACAGACCTAGAGCCGGGCCCTGCTCTCACCGATTCTTATGGCCCAGCTGGGAGATGGACTGTGGACAGTGAATGGGACTGCATGCAGGGGTCAGTGGAGAAGTAAGGGCCATATTAAGACCTGAGCACTGGGTGAGGTGAACCAGGGAAAGGCTGTGAGGAGAAGCAGTAAAACGCGCTATTGTGCCAATGGCTGGAGAGCATAAAATAGGCTACGTCTCAAGACCTGAAAGATACTCAGAAGGAAGGGGCGGGGATGGAAGCGGAGGTGAAGCTAGACAAGCAAACGAAGACAGCGGGAAACAGCGGCGTAGGCCATAGTAAAATGTACAGCCATTATCCTGTGATAGAGGGCCAATAGCACAAGAATTTAAACAAGGAGATGAAGGAAATGACAGAGGCTCTCAGGAAACTGAGAAAAGGAGTATTAGATGACCCGTCAAGTCGCACAAAGTGCATGTTTTAAAAATATACGCTTCGAGTTTGTGCAGACGGGTGGGCGGGGGTGGACAGCACTGGAGCACGGTGAGGGCAGTGAGGATGTTTGGAGAAGTCATGATCGTTTAAGTTTTGCTGTTTGAAGGCGATTTGCCAGAGGCCCAGGATCCGGTGTAACCAAGCCTCAGGGCACCCAGAGGCGCCTCCCATCTGAATCACTGCTGCTTCCCAACCTGGCTGCCTTGAAGGATTCTAGAAGGGTGAGGAGGGGAAAAGGAGGTAATATTTTTTTTTAAAGGAACTGAACTTTTCTACCTTGCAGGTGCCCTCAGCCATTTGAAAAGTGAACTAATAGAGGGTGAGGGACGAGCGGAGACAGATCCCCGCTCGCAGCCTGCCAAGCAGGGGAAAGAACAGCGAGGTCACAGGGGTGTTATTATGCTGTCTCGTTGGCGTCTTGAGAAGAACCAACCCCCCGAAGGGGTTTGGATTGAAGTGGTGCAGTCCCAGCGCAGGCAAACCCATCGTCCCCTCGGAGAGGGCTGCGGCAGCACTTTACCTAAGGAGAGCAGGTACGGTGGCTCGTCACATCACCGTCACCGTCACCGTCACCGTCACCATGATCCCTGCGTGTTTACATCGTCTGGTTTGGGAGATTCTGTGTGCACGCCTCCAAAAAGCCTCCAAAGAATGTAGTCATCCTGCCTTTCACTATCTTTCTGCTACTGCATTTGCTTGGTGATCACGTGTGCGTGCGCAGTAAAGGCAGGAAGGACACGTGTCAATGGGCAGGAAGCCACCGAGGGCCAGGTGTCCAACACACTTTACCTCACTCAGTCCTCAGGACACCAGTGGGAGCCATGGGTTAATCACTGATGTTGTCCTGCAGTTAAGGAAACTCTCCGGTCAGGAAGGTGGTGTTCAGGGCAGTGTTAGAAGTGACACAAGTTAACCAGGTCACATCTCTTTCATTTACGCAAAACAGAGCAGGCCCAGGTGGCCTAGTTCATTCTAGCTGGAGACCTACCGCTCCCTGGAGCTGAAACACAGAACCAGCCTGTTGATCGGTTTCCTCTTCTCACTCGCTACCCCAGGCGGGGCCTCTCCTCCCCTACTTCCGCTTTCACATCTGGACGATGAGGACAGCAATTATATTCTCAAAGGGTCAGTGTATGAGTTAAATTAGCTAATATGGTAAAACTTGCAAAATAAGGCCCAATAAGTATTAAGCTTTCAATAAAACTTATCCATATATCAACTACCATTATTACTATTGTTAGCGTTAATGGCATGATTTTTTTTTTTTTTTGTCCCGGTCTTGCACAGACAGCGCCACTCAGAGCCACCATAGGCTCTTCCATTTCCTCCGCGTCTCCCTGACCTTTTTTAAGCAGGCACTGTGTCCTGTGGATTCCCACCTTCGCCACACCTCCCATCTTGATAGCCTCCACTTTGATAACTCAGGGGGGGGGATAACAGTAGGGATTTTGTCGATAAGACAGCTATCTCCCAGGGCTTAAGCTGAAGGATCAATGCATATGAGGCTCAGGAGGACAAGATGGCCCTCCGAGAGGCCAGATACAAAAATGGAAGGCTGATTAACAGGCAAGATAAGTGATCACTCCAGCAACCTCAAAATGTTCCACTCCCCCTGGTTTAACAGGCTAAGGGAGAAAAGAGGATTCTCTATCTTCAGAGGTCTTTACCAAATCTAAGCCAACGTCTGTTCTGCTGGCTTAGCCGGCTTAACAGAGAGCAATCGAGCTACTTATGCCCGAGCCCAGGATGCGGGAACCATGTAGGCTGTGTTTGATAAGAGGTAGTAACACAGTTACAATAGGAAAGGCAAAAAGACCATTGGTGTAAACACTGGCTGTGTGCTTTTGGAGTGTGTAACTCAAGTCTCATCTCTCTGAGACTTGCCTCCCTCCTTGATAGTTAAAGATTATAATATTTATCTTATGAGGCTTTTATGAAGGTGAAATGTACTGCTCACAAAAATTAGGGAATATTGCCTGAGCAGGCGGTGGCGCAGTGGATAGAGCCTTGGATGGGATGCGGAGAACCCAGGTTCGAGACCTCGAGGTCTCCAGCTTGAGCGTGGGCTCATCTGGTTTGAGCAGGCTCACCAGCTTGAGCCAAAGTCACTGGCTTGAGCAAGGGGTCACTCCATCTGCTACAGCCCCCCCTCCCCGTCAAGGCACATATGAAAAATCAATCAATGAACAACTAAGGAGCTGTAACAAAGAATTGATGTTTCTCATCTCTCTACCTTCCTGTCTGTCTGTCCTTATCTGTCTCTCTCTCTGACTCTCTCTGTCTCTGCCACACAAAAAATAAAAATAAAATAAAAATAGGGGATATTTAAAAATAAATATGAAGCAATAAATTATATTTAAAAATGAATATAAAGCAATAAAATATCCCCTAATTTCTGTGAGAAGTATTTATGTGATCAATCTAGTATATAAGAGAAATCAATAAATTATAGTGATTTTGATTATCATCAGTGATAAAATGAGCAAGATACAACTGTTTTGTTCTGATAAGAAAGTGAGAAGCAAATGGATATTTGTTGAATAATATTTAATGAATGACAATTATATGTTCTGTAGTATGAGTGTGTATTTGTGTGTGTGTGTATACACATATAATCAATGCTTATTGTTAGTAATTAATAGTTGTTAAAAGTTAATGGGTGTTAATTGGTAAGAGTTGTTAATAGTATCCTAGCTTTGAAAACAGTATCCCATATTAAGATGATTAGATGAAATCCCAATAAAAACTATGGACTCCAAGCTCAGAAGAATTTCTTAGTGGGTGAGCACATCACTGTACTGAAGGTAGCAGGCTCTGACCCCACAGAGAGAGGGCACAGAAGGTCAGTGTCCAGGACTCTGCCAGACCCCACCCTCTGTGTTTGTACTTCGCTGTTCCTGAGTTGTACCATGATAAGAACACTGTACTCATAAGTACAGTGAGTCCTTGCTTAATATTGTCCATAGGTTCCGCTACTTAAAGAGAAATGACACCAGGTTTACCACTCATAGGCTAATTCATATAAACAAGAGTTAAGTTTCTGTGGCATTTGATGTTTTCTGAGGACCTGCTGTATATAGCATTTTTCTGCGTTCTGCGGTTTATTATAGCAAATTATTAAACTTAAAAAGATCTTAGAAACCTTGGGATTTGTAGCCAGTCAGCAATGTAAGTGGCCTGAGGACCCCATTCATTGTGGCTGGCATCCCAAGTGAAGGCACTCTGGTGGAGCCTGGGAGATATGTGCTGACTCTTGGGAATTTAGTTCCAAAATTACATTGTAGCACACCAGCTAGTGCTAGAACAGTTAGGGTTGAATAGAAGAATTGGACTCAGAGTAGTATCCCACCATTTAACAAGAGAAAGAAAAAAAATTACATAATCATATCTTTGTGCGTTCATAGAAAAGTTTACAAAATTCAACATTCATGGGAAACATTCTTAGAAAATGGAAACACAGAACTTTCCCAGCTTGATAAGAAATATTTGTTCAAAAAGAAGATGCCCATTGGTGGAGCTCGAAGCCACGTGGCCATTCCAGGCAGCCAGGGTGGCAGCCCAGCTCCAGCCGTGGTGCTCCTGCAGGGTCCCAGAGAAGGGATGTAAATTGACAGATGTGCACAAGGAGGTGCTTGGTTGGCCTCACCTTCTGTACCTGCTACCTGGCTTTTTACCTCATGAACAAGGGACCTAAAGATGGCAGCAAAGTGGACAGACGTACAGACTTCCAGCTCACACCACCTAACTAGATTATAAACTAATTTATGAACAATCAGCATGGAAAACCAAATCTGGACTACAAGAACAGCTCTCAAAAACCAAGGAGCAAAGAATAAGCCACAATAAACCTGGTAGAGAGTGCCTGAATCTCCTCTGCTTACAGGAACAGGGTGGGGGGTGTGAGGCTGGGCTCTCACTCCAAGAAAAGAGCAGTAAATACTGCTCACAGCCACTTGCCTGGCAACTAAGGAATGAGGTGTGTTGAAAGGGCTGCCTTGTCTTCCAAAAAGAAAGGGGAGAGAGAGAGAGAGACAGATGGTGAGGGAGAGAGGAATACAGGGGACAACCTGAAAAGCTGACTCATTCAGTGCTGGAGGTGGTTATAGCTGGGGGAGGGGATGATCCTTCCACAAAGTGAAATGCAAAGTGCTTCCAGGTCACAGATCTCCAGATATCTCTCCAGCTCCATTCAGTGCAACAAGACACAGCTGAAAACAAGAAGTGGGGAGGAGGGCAGTAACTCAGGTCTCCATGGAGATCTGAGATACACCTCCCCCTACTAAAGCTGAGAAAGCAACCCGCCCCCAGAGAGATTAACTGGCAGAAGAGGACTTCAGAGCCTCAGGTTACACCCACTGCATTCCTAGATACAGTTTCAAATAAGCCCCCTGCTGAGATCAGCAAACAAGACAATCACCTTTTAAGAAAACAAACAAATCAAGACTGCAAAGCGACCCAAATCCAAAAGTGGATTACAAATAATAGCTGATGCCAACCCAAGAAGACATAGAAATAACACAATTGAAAACTGGAGGCAGACTACACCACGCCTAGACTCAACCAGCTCTACAAACAAAATACCCAAATACACAAATATAATGAGAAGACAGGGACGTGCAATCCAAATGAAACCACAAGAGAAACATCCAGGAAATGAACTGAGTGATATGGAAATAACCAAACTTCCAGATGCGGAGTTCAAAATAATGACTGTAAGGATGCTTAGGGATCTTAGAGCAACAATGGATGGTCATTATGAACACCTAAATGAAGAAATAGCAAGTATAAAAAAGGATATTGAAATGTTAAAAAAGAATCAGTCGAGATGACAAATACAATATCAGAAATGAAGACCACAATGGAAAGAATTAAAAACAGGATGGATGAAGCTGAGGATCGAATCAGCAAGTTGGAGGACAACTGAAATGAAGGCATGAAAGCAGAGAAGAAAAAAGAAAAGAGACTCAAAAAGTCTGACGAAACTCTTAGAGAGCTCTGTGACAATAGGAAGAGAAATAATATCCGCATTATATGGGCTCCTGAAGAAGAAGAGAAAGAAAAAGGGATAGAGATTTTGTTCAATCATATCATAGCTGAAAACTTCCCTAAATTAATGCAGGAGAAACTCTCACAAGTTCAAGAAGTACAGAGAACTCCATTAAAGAGAAACTCAAAGAAACCTACCCCAAGACACATCATAATTAAAATACCAAAGCTAAGTGATAAACAGAAAATATTAAAAGCTGCAAGAGAAAAAAAAGTTATCACCAAAAAGGAGCCCCCATAAGGATGACATCTGACTTCTCAACAGAAACACTTGAGGCCAGAAGGGAATGGCAAGAAATATTCAAAGTAATGCAGAACAAGAACCTACAACCAAGACTACTTTATCCAGCAAGGCTATCATTTAAAATTGAAGGAGAAATAAAGAGCTTCCCAGATGAAAAAAAAACTCAAGGAATTCATTACAACCAAACCAATGATGCAGGAAATGTTAAAGGGCATGGTGTAAACAGATCAAAGTGGGAAAAGAATATAGCAAAAAAGGTATACAACTTTAAAGAATAAAATGGCAATAAACAATTACATATCAATAACAACCTTAAATGTAAATGGATTAAATGATCCAATCAAAAGACATAGGGTAGCTTCACGGATAAGAAAACAGGACCCGTACATATGCTGTCTACAAGAGACACACCTTAAAACAAAAGATGCACATAGACTGAAGGTAAAAGGATGGAAAAAAACATTTCATGCAAATGGAAATGAAAAAAAGCTGGGGTAGCAATACTTATATCAGACAAAATGGACTTTAAAACAAAGAATATAGTAAGAGATAAAGAAGGCCACTACATAATGATAAAGGGAGCAATCCAACAGAAAGATATAACTATTATAAATATCTACGCACCTAATATAGGAACACCTAAATATATAAAGCAGACTTTGATGGATATAAAGGGTGATATCAACAGCAATACTATAAGAGTAGGGGATTTCAATACCCCACTAACATCACTAGATAGATCCTCAAGAAAGAAAATTAACAAAGAAACAACAGACTTAAAGGACACACTAGATCAACTCAATCTAATAGATATCTTCAGAACCTTACACCCTAAAGCAGCAAAATATACTTTCTTTTCAAGTGCTTATGGTACATTCTCTAGGATAGACCACATGTTAGGGCACAAAGGTGGTCTCAACAAATTTAAGAAGATTGAAATCATATCAAGCACTTTCTCTGATCACAATGGCATGAAACTAGAAATCAACCACAATAGAAAAGCTCAAAAATTCTCAGACACATGGAAACTAAATAGCAGGTTGTTAAATAAAGAACGGATTGAGAATGAGATCAAAGAAGAAATAAAAACACTCCTAGAAACGAATGATAATGAGCATACAACAACTTAATATTTATGGGCCACAACAAAAGCAGTACTGAGAGGGAAGTTCATGGCACTACAGGCACACTTTAAGAAGCTAGAAAAAGCTCAGATAAACAACTTAACCCTGCATCTAAAAGAACTAGAAAAAGAACAGCAAGTAAAGCCCAATGTAGTAGAAGGAAGGAAATAATAAGGATCAGAGCAGAAATAAATGACATGGAGGCTAAAGAAACAATACAGAGGATCAATGAAACTAGGAGTTGGTTCTTTGAAAAGGTAAACAAGATCAATGAACCTTTAAATAGACTCACCAAGAAAAAAAGAGAGAGGACTCAAACAAATAAAATTAGAAATGAGAGTGGAGAAATAACTGACACAACAGGAATACAAAATATTGTAAGAAAATACTATGAAGAACTGTATGCCAAAAAACTAGACAACCTAGATGAAATAGACAAATTTCTTGAAACATACAATCTTCCAAAAATCAATCTGAAAGAATCAGAAAACCTAAACAGACCAATTACACCAAATGAGATCAAAACAGTTATCAAAAAACTCCCAAGAAAGAAAAGTCCTGGGCCTGATGGCTTCACAAGTGAATTCTACCAAATATTCAAAGAAGAACTAACTCCTATCCTTCTCAAGCTATTTCAAAAAATTAAAGAGGAAGGAAGACTTCCAAGCTCCTTTTATGAGGCGAGCATAATTCTGATTCCAAAACCAGGCAAAGACAACACAAAAAAAAGAAAATTATAGGCCAATATTCCTGATGAATATAGATGCTAAAATCCTCAACAAAATATTAGCAAACCGGATCCAACAATATATGGAAAAAATCATACACCATAATCAAGTAAGATTTATTCTGGGGAGGCAAGGCTGGTACAATATTCATAAATCAATCAATATGATTCATCACATAAACAAAAGGAAGGAGAAAAACTACATGAAAATTTCAATAGATGCAGAATAAGCATTTGATAAAATCCAGCACCCATTCATGATTAAAACATCCAGCACCCATTCATGATTAAAACTCTCAACAAAGTGGGAATACAGGGAACATACCTCAACATGATAAAGGCCATCTATGACAAAGCCACAGCTAACATCATACTCAATGGGCAAAAATTAAAAGCAATCTCCTTAAGATCAGGAACAAGACAGGGATGCCCCCTTTCACCACTCTTATTCAACATAGTCCTGGAAGTCCTAGCCACAGCAATCGGACAACAAGAAGAAATAAAAGGCATTCAAGTTGGAAAAGAAGAAGTAAAGAGTTTTGGACGTCACGGAAATGGCGCCGTGAGCAGCGCGTCCGACAGATCTCCCCAAAATTACAACAAATTTATCAACTAGAAACAGGAAAATTAATCTTCGGAGCATTACAGAGTTCCACACAAACTGAAAGCAAAAGGACTGTTATCACTTGAATCTGAGAGACGAGGGTGTGGAGGAAGCTACCGCAGGGACGTTCATTCAAGCCGCGAGGAAGTGCGCCTGTGGTAAGTCATCCCGCACTCGGGAGCCGCGAGCAGCAGCCGCGAGCAGCCGCCGCCAGCCGCCGCCGCCAGCCGCAGCCGCGAGCCGCCGCGAGCAGCGCCCGGGTCGGTTGCAGAGCGAGCACCGCCCACACTCCGGTCTGGTTGCAGACCGAGCATTGCAGACCGAGCACCGCTAACGTTCCCAGCGGCCCGCGCACGGGGAGCGGGAGAGGCCCCAGGGCGGTATTCCCTACTTGGGAGATTCTCTCCGCGGGCTGGGCACCTCACCCAGCCATTCAAGCTAACAATCAAGCGTTGGGGGAGGGGCGTGCGCAGGCAGCCTGAAATACCTTCGGGAGCACAGCTGCTACCCAATTACTAAAATTAACTTAACCCGTGAAATCTGCGCACCCTCGGTTCTAATTGATAAGATCTCTCTCAGTTCACCGACCCAAGACAAGAGGCGTGATATTTTTTAGTGCCTCTCGCTAAAGGGGCGGGGGCAACTTCTGATTGATAGAGCCTCCATATTCAGGGATAAACGCTAACAAGAAGGACTTGGCAGATAATAAGATCTATACCACACTAGTCGCAAGCAGAGACTAGTGCCTCTTCTTACCAGCCAAAACAGGCTACAAAGTGTGGAAAGCCTGGGTTGAGAGGTCCAACTGAATGCTAGGCGCTGAACAGTCACCTTGAAAACAATTGACTCCCACCCCCGCCTGATTACACTGGAGGCCCTGACTGTCAGAGCCCTTCCCAAAGCCTTGCACTGAGTGGGGATAGAGTGGGGATTTCCCAGCTCTTTGAGCCTCTTACTCCCCAGGCAGAAGCAGTGGCAGCCTTATAGCTGGATCACCAGGCTGCTAAATCAGGAAGGGGGGACTAGGAGAGAGAATCCACGAAAGCAAACTCTCTCATCGTTGGACCCTGCAAACGCCAACAAGCCTTGACTACCAGCAAGACTAAAGCCAATTATATGACATTGCCATAGAATCCCATCAACTGCAAATCCCTACCTAAATGTGACACAGGGGCAGAGCCTGGGGTACAGAGTCACCGACCAGGAAGAGGGAGAGAAAAGAAAAAGGAAGAAGTTAACATCTCAAAATCAAGAAAAATCGACAGACTTTACAACTTGTTCCACTAATTTTTTTGTTTGTTTGTTTGTTTGTTTCTTCTATCTTATTGCCTTTATTTCCTCCACCTCAGTCCTTCTATTCTCTGCCCATCTTATGCTTCCCTTTTCTTGAACTACACTACCCATAAGTGTTACATTTTATTTCTCTTCTTCATCCTCACCCTCCTTTGGGGTTATACTCCAGGACACTTAACTCTCACTCTATCCTCTTTTGTTTGTTTTTTTTTTTTTGCTTTATTTTGTTTTTTTCTCTTCCTTTTTTATTTCTTCCTTCGTTTTTCTCTTTTTCTTATTTTTTCCTTTCTATTCGTTTTTTCTTTTCTCGTTTTACTTTCCTCCCATTTAATCCTCAATCACGAACAAATTAGTTAATTTGGGACTCGAGGTTTTTTTTGGCTTTATTTTTCTTTTTTGCTTTTGTTTTTGTTTTTTTTCTTGTTAGTTTATTTTTGTGGCATTTTGGGTCCTCCCAACCCAAGGTCTCCATTGTATTTGGTCTTTGCTCCACTTAATACAACATATTTTTACTTATTATTTTTATTTTTTTCTTCTTTATTATTCCTTTTTTTGTCCTTTTTTCTGGTTCCCTCTTATCCCTCTCATTATATCTCTTAGTTGACCATCACCCGCAGGCAGATCAACTTATGCTTGTCTAAGATTTTCTTCCTTTTTTTTTTTTTTTTTTTTTTTTGCATTTAGTAGGTCCCTACTCCCCTTTTTTTTTTTTGCCCCTTGAACTCTTCACCGCAAACCAGGCCCTCCATTATAGGCACGATATTTCCCTGAGGAGGGGAGAGGAGGGAAGGAGAAGAAAGAAAAAAAAGGGGGAAATAATAAATTATTACTGCTTTTTTTTGTGGGGTGTTTTACCCTTTGGTTTTTTTTTTTGTTTTTTTTTTGTTTGTTTTTTTTTTACTTTTTACTCTTTATTAATTCTAATTAGTGCTATCAACAAGACCACCCTCAGATGCCAATAAGAAAGAGGAAATCGAATATTATGGATACAAAAGAAAGAGAGGTAACACAAATAGATGTGGAAAAATCTATGGAGAAAAGACTTAACATATTGGAAGCCTTGGAGCTAAATGACAGAGAATTTAAAATAGAAATCTTAAAAATACTCAGAGATATACAAGAAAACACAGAAAGGCAATATAGGGAGATCAGAAAACAACTCAATGAACACAAAGAATATATTACCAAGGAAATTGAAACTATAAAAACAAATCAAACAGAAATGAAAAACTCAATTCACGAGCTGAAAAATGAGGTAACAAGCTTAGCTAGCAGAACAACCCAGATTGAAGATAGGATTAGTGAAATAGAAGACAAACAACTTGAGGCACAACAGAGAGAAGAAGAAAGAGACTCAAAAATAATAAAAAACGAGAAAGCCCTACAGGAATTATCTGACTCCATCAGAAAGAATAACATAAGAATAATAGGTATATCAGAGGGAGAAGAGAAAGAAAATGGAATAGAGAATATACTCAAACAAATAATAGACGAGAACTTCCCAAGCCTGTGGAAAGAACTAAAGCCTCAAATTCAAGAAGCAAACAGAACACCGAGTTTTCTTAACCCCAACAAACCCACTCCAAGGCACATCATAATAAAGATGACACAAACCAATGACAAAGAAAAAATTCTCAAGGCATCCAGGGAAAAGAAGAGTACAACATATAAAGGAAGGCCTATTAGATTATCATCAGATTTCTCAGCAGAAACTCTACAAGCTAGAAGAGAGTGGACCCCAATATTTAAAGCCCTGAAAGAGAGGAACTTTCAGCCAAGAATACTATACCCATCAAAGCTATCCTTCAAGTATGAAGGAGATATAAAAACATTCACAAATACAGAAAAGATGAGAGAATTTATCACGAGAAAGCCCCCACTCCAGGAAATACTAAAGGCGGTTTTCCAACCAGATTCAAAGAACAAAAGAAAACAACACCACAAGTAACAGCTCCACCAAGAACACAATAAAACCAAACTTAAACTGTGACAACAAAGGAAAAAAAAAGGGGGGAGAGAATGGAGATTAACAGTAGCAAAGGACGATGAAGTGCAGAAATACTTATAAGATAGGGTACTACAATGAATATGGTAGGTACCCTTTTCATTACTTAATGGTAACCACCCTAGAAAAAACCACCACAAAAACACATGACTTAAAAAAGGTAGCAACAGAGGAAAGAAGTATGGAACACAAACAAACAGAAACAAATGATAGAAAAACAAAAGAGAAGAATCAAACTAGATACAAAACTAACAGAAAGCAATTTATAAAATGGCAGTAGGGAACCCACAAGTGTCAATAATTACACTAAATGTAAATGGATTAAACTTACCAATAAAAAGACACAGAGTAGCAGAATGGATTAAAAAAGAAAATCCAACTATATGCTGCCTACAAGAAACACATCTAAGCAACAAGGATAAAAACAAATTCAAAGTGAAAGGCTGGAAAACAATACTACAAGCAAACAACACCCAAAAAAAAGCAGGTGTAGCAATACTCATATCTGATAATGCTGACTACAAGACAGAAAAAGTACTCAGAGACAAAAATGGTCACTTCATAATGATTAAGGGGACACTGAATCAAGAAGACATAACAATCCTTAATATATATGCACCAAACCAAGGAGCACCAAAATATATAAGACAGCTACTTATTGACCTTAAAACAAAAACTAACAAAAATACAATCATACTTGGAGACCTCAATACTCCGCTGACGGCTCTAGATCAGTCATCCAAACAGAGAATCAATAAAGATATAGTGGCCTTAAACGAAATACTAGAACACCTGGATATGATAGACATCTACAGGACACTTCATCCCAAAGCGACAGAGTATACATTTTTCTCTAGTGTACATGGAACATTCTCAAGAATTGACCATATGTTGGGCCACAAAGACAATATCAGCAAATTTAGAAAAATTGAAATTGTACCAAGCATATTTTCTGATCATAAAGCCTTGAAACTAGAATTCAACTGCAAAAAAGAGGGGAAAAAACCCACAAAAATGTGGAAACTAAACAACATACTTCTAAAAAATGAATGGGTCAAAGAAGAAATAAGCGCAGAGATCAAAAGATACATACAGACAAATGAAAATGAAAATACGACATATCAGAATCTCTGGGATGCAGCAAAAGCAGTAATAAGAGGAAAGTTCATATCACTTCAGGCCTATATGAACAAACAAGAGAGAGCCGAAGTAAACCACTTAACTTCACACCTTAAGGAACTAGAAAAAGAAGAACAAAGACAACCCAAAACCAGCCGAAGAAAGGAGATAATAAAAATCAGAGCAGAAATAAATGAAATAGAGAACAGAAAAACTATAGAAAAAATCAATAAAACAAGGAGCTGGTTCTTTGAAAAGATCAACAAAATTGACAAACCCTTGGCAAGACTCACCAAGGAAAAAAGGCACAGGACTCAAATAAATAAAATCCAAAATGAAAGAGGAGAGATCACCACAGACATCATAGATATACAAAGAATTATTGTAGAATACTATGAAAAATTATATGCCACCAAATACAACAATCTAGAAGAAATGGATAAATTCCTAGAACAATACAACCTTCCTAGACTGAGTCATGAAGAAGCAGAAAGCCTAAACAGACCAATCAGCAGGGAGGAAATAGAAAAAACTATTAAAAACCTCCCCAAAAATAAAAGTCCAGGCCCAGACGGTTATACTAGTGAATTCTATCAAACATTCAAAGAAGACTTGGTTCCTATTCTACTCAAAGTCTTCCAAAAAAATTGAAGAAGAAGCAATACTTCCAAACACATTTTATGAGGCCAACATAACCCTCATACCAAAACCTGGCAAGGATGGCACAAAGAAAGAAAACTACAGACCAATATCTCTAATGAATACAGATGCTAAAATTCTAAACAAAATACTGGCAAACCGAATACAACAACATATTAAAAAAATAATACATCATGATCAAGTGGGATTCATCCCAGAATCTCAAGGATGGTTCAACATACGCAAAACGGTTAACGTAATACACCATATCAACAAAACAAAGAACAAAAACCACATGATCTTATCAATAGATGCAGAAAAGGCTTTTGATAAAATACAACACAATTTTATGTTTAAGACTCTCAACAAAATGGGTATAGAAGGAAAATATCTCAACATGATAAAGGCCATATATGATAAACCATCAGCCAACATCATTTTAAACGGCATAAAACTGAGGACTTTCTACCTTAAATCAGGAACAAGACAGGGTTGTCCACTCTCTCCACTCTTATTTAACGTGGTGCTAGAAGTTCTGGCCAGAGCAATCAGACAAGACAAAGAAATAAAAGGCATCCATATTGGAAAAGAAGAAGTAAAGGTATCACTTTTTGCTGATGATATGATCCTATACATCGAAAACCCGAAGGACTCCACAAAAAGATTATTAGAAACAATAAACCAATACAGTGAGGTCGCAGGATACAAAATTAACATACAGAAGTCCATAGCCTTTCTCTATGCCAACAATGAAATATTAGAAAACGAACTCAAAAAAATAATCCCCTTCACGATTGCAACAAAAAAAATAAAATACCTAGGAATAAACATAACAAAGAATGTAAAGGACCTATATAATGAAAATTACAAAGCATTGTTAAGGGAAATCAAAAAAGATACAATGAGATGGAAAAATATTCCTTGTTCTTGGATAGGAAGAATAAATATAATCAAAATGGCCATATTACCCAAAGCAATATACAAATTTAATGCAATTCCCATCAAAATCCCTATGAGATTTTTTAAAGAAATGGAACAAAAAATCATCAGATTTATATGGAACTATAAAAAACCCCGAATAGCCAAAACAATCCTAAGGAAAAAGAATGAAGCTGGGGGCATTACAATACCTGACTTTAAACTATATTATAGGGCCACAATAATCAAAACAGCATGGTATTGGCAGAAAAATAGACACTCAGACCAATGGAACAGAATAGAAAGCCCAGAAATAAAACCACATATATATGGTCAAATAATCTTTGATAAAGGGGCCAACAACACACAATGGAGAAAAGAAAGCCTCTTCAACAAATGGTGTTGGGAAAACTGGAAAGCCACATGCAAAATAATGAAACTCGACTACAGCCTGTCCCCGTGTACTAAAATTAATTCAAAATGGATCAAAGACCTAAATATAAGACCTGAAACAATAAAGTACATAGAAGAAGACATAGGTACTAAACTCATGGACCTGGGTTTTAAAGAACATTTTATGAACTTGACTCCAATGGCAAGAGAAGTGAAGGCAAAGATAAATGAATGGGACTACATCAGAATAAAAAGTTTTTGCTCAGCAAGAGAAACTGATATCAAAATAAACAGACAGCCAACTAAATGGGAAATGATATTTTCAAACAACAGCTCAGATAAGGGCCTAATTTCCAAAATTTACAAAGAACTCATAAAACTCAACAACAAACAAACAAACAATCCAATAAAAAAATGGGAAGAGGACATGAACAGACACTTCTCCCAGGAAGAGATACAAATGGCCAACAGATATATGAAAAGATGCTCAGCTTCATTAGTTATTAGGGAAATGCAAATCAAAACTACAATGAGATACCACCTCACCCCTGTTAGATTAGCTATTATCAACAAGACGGGTAATAGCAAATGTTGGAGAGGCTGTGGAGAAAAAGGAACCCTCATTCACTGTTGGTGGGACTGTAAAGTAGTACAACCATTATGGAGGAAAGTATGGTGGTTCCTCAAAAAACTGCAAATAGAACTACCTTATGACCCAGCAATCCCTCTACTGGGTATATACCCCAAAACCTCAGAAACATTGATACGTGAAGACACATGTAGCCCCATGTTCATTGCAGCACTGTTCACAGTGGCCAAGACATAGAAACAACCAAAAAGCCCTTCAATAGAAGACTGGATAAAGAAGATGTGGCACATATACACTATGGAATACTACTCAGCCATAAGAAATGATGACATCAGATCATTTACAGCAAAATGGTGGGATCTTGATAACATTATAAGGAGTGAAATAAGTAAATCAGAAAAAAACAAGAACTACATGATTCCATACATTGGTGGAACATAAAAATGAGACTAAGAGACATGGACAAGTGTGTGGTGGTTACCAGGGGTGGGGGGAGGGAGGACAGGGGGAGAGTTAGGGGGAGGGGGAGGGGCACAGAGAACTAGATAGAAGGTGGCGAAGGACAATCTGACTTTGGGCGAGGGGTATGCAACATAATTTAATGACAAGGTAACCTAGACATGTTTTCTTTGAATATATGTACCCTGATTTATTAATGTCATCCCATTACCATTAATAAAAATTTATTTAAAAAAAAAAAAAAAAAGAAGAAGTAAAGCTATCATTATTTGCAGATGATATGCTATTATATATAGAAAACCCTAAAGTCTCATTGAAAAAACTACTGGACCTGATAAATGAATTCAGCAAAGTGGCAGAATATAAAATTAATACTCAGAAATCAGAGGCATTTTTATACACCAACAATGAACAGTCAGAAAGAGAAATTAAGGAAACAATCCCCTTCACTATTACAACCAAAAAAATAACGTACCTAGGAGTACATTTAACCAAGGAGACTAAAGACTTGTACTCAAAAAATTAGAAAACATTGAAAAAGAAATCAAGGAAGATACAAACAAGTGGAAGCATATACTGTGCTCATGGTTAGGAAGAATAAACATCATTAAAATGTCTATATTGCCCAAAGCAATTTATAAATTCAATGCAATACCAATTAAAATACCAATGACATACTTCAAAGATATAGAACACATATTCCAAAAATGTATATGGAACCAAAAGAGAACACGAATAGCCTCAGCAATCTTAAAAAAGAAGAATAAAGTGGAAAGTATCACACTTCCTGATATCAAGCTATACTACAAGGCCCTTGTACTCAAAACAGCCTGGTACTGGCATAAGAACAGGCACATAGATCAATGGAACAGAAGGAGAACCCAGAAATAAACCCACAGCTCTATGGACTACTGATATTTGACAAAGGATGTAAGGAAATACAATGGAGTAAAGACAGCCTCTTTAATAAATGGTATTGGGGAAATTGGACAGCTTCCTGCAAAAAAATGAAAATAGACCACCAACTTACACCATTCACAAAAATAAACTCAAAATGAATAAAAGACTTAAATGAAAGTCATGAAACTATAAGCATCTTAGAAGAAAACATAGGTAGCAAGCTCTCCGACATCTCTCGCCGTGATATATTTGCTGATTTATCTCCACAGGCAAGTGAAAAAAGGACAAGATAAACAAATGGGACTATACCAAACTAAAAAGCTTTTGCACAGCCAAATACAATAAGAACAGAATAAAAAGACAAACTATACAATGGGAGAACATATTTGACAGTATGTCTGATAAGGGGTTAATAACCAAAATTTATAAAGAACTTGTAAATCTCAATACCAGAAAGACAAACAATCCAATCAAAAATGGGCAAAAGAAATGAATAGACACTTCTCCAAAGACAACATACAGATGGCCAACTGGCATATAAAAAAATGCTCAACATCACTAATCATTAGAGAAATGCAAATTAAAACCACAATGAGATATCATTTCACACCGGTCAGAATGACACTCATTTCTAAAACAACACAGAATAAGTGCTGGCAAGGATGTGGAGAAAAGAGAACCCTCTTACACTGCTAGTGGGAATGCAGACTGGTGCACCCTATGCGGAAAACAGTATGGAGATTCCTCAAAAATTTTAAAATTGAACTGCCTATCCCACTTTTAGGAATATAACCCAAGAACACCATAGAACTGTTCCAGAAGGAGAAATGCACCCCCATGTTTATGGCAGCATTGTTCACAATTACGAAGATCTGGAAACAGACCAAGTGTCTGTCAGTAGATGAGTGGATTAAAAAGTTTTGGTCCATATATACTATGGAATACTACTCAGCCATACGAAATGATGACGTCGAATCATTTAAAATAACATGGATGGACCTTGATAACATTATACGGAGTGAAATAAGTAAATCAGAAAAAACTAAGAACTAAATGAATCCATACATAGATGGGACATAAAAATGAGACTCAGAGACATGGACAAGAATGTGATGGTAACAGGGGGTGGGTGGAGGGGTGGGGAGGGGGCAAGGAAGGAGAAAGAGGGGTTGGGGGAGGGGAGGGGCACAAAGAAAACCAGTTAGAAGGTGATGGAAGACAATTTGACTTTGGGTGAGGGGTATGCAGCATAATCAAATGTCAAAATAATCTGGAGATGTTTTCTCGGAACATATGTACCCTGATTTATCAATGTCACTGCATTAAAAATAATAAAAATAAGATAAAAAAAGAAACAGAAAACAACACCAACATTATGCTTAATAGAAAACAACTCAATATTTTCCCCTGAAGATTCTTAACAAGGCAGGGTTGTCCATTCTCGCTCCTCTGACTTAACATAGTACTGGAAGTTCCAGCCAGTGCAGTAAGGCAAGAAAATGAAATAAGCATTCAAATCAGAAAAGAGTCAATAAACAATTTTTGTATTTGAAGATGACATGATTAACCACATAGACAATCCCAAGAAACATTAAAAAGAAAAAAAAACCCCTAGAACTAATAAGTGAGTTTAACAAGGTGTTACAGAATATAAGTGTAAAAATGAACATGCAGACACCAAAATTAATACTATCACACCATTTACAGTGACTGACAAAAGGTGTAAATCTAACAAAACATGTAGGGAACACTGCACAGTGCAGCACAAAGGCATCAAAGAAGATCTAAATAAATAGACATCAATCTCATGAATTGGAGGACTCAAGATAGCAAAGATACCGGTGCTCCCAAATTTATATACTGTACAGGTTTAACTTAACTGCTGTCAAAATCCCACTGAGATTACTGTGTTGATATAGGCAGGATTACTTTAAAATTCTTTAACAGAAGCGCACAGTGGTAGGAATGAGGCGACCTGATCCCCAGACTCTTATAATAAGCTACATCAATTAAAATGGTGTGATATTGGCACAGGGATCAATGGAACAGACTAGAGAACCCAGAATGGAACTATACAAACATTCTCAACTGATTTATGGCAAAGTTGTTGCTTTAAGCCGTAAAGTTTGTAGTAATTTGTTATGGTAGAAATTGAAAACTAATGTGGGGTTCTCATTCATTGTCAAATATATAAGTGAGTCCTGAGACAAAAAATTTAAGGAAAGCTCTCCTGTGATCTTGGGTAAATATTTTTAATTTTAGTAGCCTCAATTTCTACATCTGTAAAATAAGGATAACAATTTCCCCAAACCAATCGGGCAGTTTTGAGTATAGAATGTGATCGTTCATTTAAAGTAAATAGCAGCGTTCCTGGTGTTTGGTGAGCAATGACATGTGCTAACCATTATTATTGGCAGAACTATGGTTGGTTAAATCAAAGTCACAGAGGAAAGAGGACGGTAAAGAAAAGTACTAAAAATAAATAAACACCATAAATAAAAGTCCTAAAAGTATCTTTTTCTTTAACGAACTAGATTTGACTGTAGTACAACCACACTCTGGTGGGTGACCCATCTCCTGAATCACTTTTTATGGTTCTTAAAATATTGATCTCAAGGCAGTTTCTCCCCATAGTTTTATAAAATCCTGTATTTCTTAAAACAACAACAACAAAAACATAACAACACTCATGCTAGCTCTTACTGATTAGAAATCCAATAGCTTTACTTCTATTTTAAAATTTTATTTCTTTCTGCATATCTTGACAAATTGCTTGAATAAGAAAGACCTGGCATTTTAACAAATGATCTTGATACTTAAGAGCACATTTTTCTGAGCCTGGTCTATGCATACATCATAGGAAGAATGATCATAATATAACCTCCCTTTTCCCAACCACTGGGTAGATCTGCCATCATCTACAGGGGTGAGGCACCTATAGATTGAGAGCACGCCCTTGTTTAGAGACCAGGGGAGACTTTAACACCCCCCCCCCAGGAAGAAACTAACTAAGCAGCACAGAATGAACACTTTTAACTTTCTACTACATCTTTTCACCTCAAAGCCAAGGTGCGTGAGGCATTGCTGTTCCTTTATTCATGTGTCCAATCATTAAATATATCTTGCACAGGTATCATGAACTAGAAACTTTTCTTGTCCCTGGGAATATGTGTCTTGCTTGTATAGGGACTATACTCATATTCACTACGGGTGCTTGTTCACACACCAGAAGTTCCATGAAATAGTCCATACAACACTTTCCGCCACCTAGGTCTTAAGAGGATGCCTGTAAAGTTGTTACTGTGACGAAAAGGTAAATGAATTAATACTTGTCATTCAGGCTTTTGTTCTGAGACTCCTCCTTTGTAATTTTATCTCATCTAACCCATCCTCTCTCTGGGTTACTGTCTGTCATATCAACCCGTTTGTTTGTTTGTTTGTTTGTTTGTTTGTTTGATCTTCTTCAGTACTCTTTATTGAAGTCTGAAGTTATTTTGTCCACTTATTCCTCGACTTGCTTACCATCTGTCACCCTCCATTGATTACATTTCAAGAAGGCAGAGATGTCAGAGGCCTTTTATCCCCTTCCATCTAGTGCCCAGATCTATATCAATCATAGTCAGTGCCGGAAACATGTTTGAGTGAGTGGACAAGGACATCGTTAGCTCAACAGTCTCACTCCTGTTGGTCTGTCCCATGTGGTAGCTTCACACTGTTATGCAGTACTTGAAATGTGGCTAATTCAGAGTCAGATGTGCTTGTAGGCATAAAATGCACACTGGCTTTCAGTAACTGGATCTCCCCAAAAAGTACAATATTGCATTCATAAATTTTACATTGACTCCATGTTGAAGTGATAATATTTTGACTATATTAGGTTAAGTGAAATATATTAATAAATATTTTAAAAGTTAATTTCAGTTTTTTAAATCTTCTTAAATGTAACTCCTAGAAAGTTTTAAATTTTATATGTAGTTCATCTTTGTGGCTTGTATCGTGTTCCCTTCAGGCAGTGCCAGTCTACAATCATAGTCCAATAAACAAATTTCCAAGAAATATGCAGTTGTGGATTGGCTAAGTAATAGCAGGGCCCAGGTAGAAGCAGGAAACACTTGGAACAAATTCAGATTCTGGCTGCAGGCAGCTTGGGGAGTGAACCGTCCAAATTCAGAGGCAGAGCCAGTATTTCCCGTGAGGTGTCTGATATGGTAGAAGCTAATGCCACACCCACACTGAGAATTTGGGAAGATGTGGTCTCGGGTTAGGGCTGCCAGAACCACATACCAGACCACATCCCTCTCCTGGATGTGTGACCTGAATGCTATCGGGATGGGGGGTAGCACTGAATGAATGGTGAAAAGCTTTATGAGCCCGGTGATACATAGGGAGACAGACAGGAGAGACTTTCAAAGGCCATTAAATCAAAGCTGTGAGATTGTATGCTTCACTCCAACAGCCCTGGCTTCCGACTGGCCAGTCCAGGGCATCATCCGGTGTCTGTGTGCACAAAGCTTCCCTGGAACGGCAGTGGAAGGCTGTGATAACGGGCTGGTTCTGCTTGGCTTTGGATGTGTGGATTGCAGAATGGTCCAGGAGTCGAGCCTGGGCTTAGGTACAACAGTTTTCCCAGTGAAGAGAGTTTGCTTTTGGTTCAGGGCACCTGACTTCTATTTTTTCTTTACTTCAAGTGTGTGAATGTAAAGAAAGCCAAGGATGTCAGCATTGGGAGGACTCTGGGATTTTTCTGGAATGCTGCTTCCTACACTGTGGTATGCATAAAATTCACCGCAGGGGAGTCAGCTGACAATGCAGGTGTTCTGCTTCTGTCTGAGGTCTGGGGATCGGGACCCTGCGTTTTTAAACCCTAATGATTCTGACACTGAAAGTCTGTGTGTGGCTCCCACTGATTTGGGATAAGTGGGCCTTTGGGTCAACTGAGGAAATTCCGGTCCTCGTTAGGAAAAGAACTTGCTCAAATCTTGAATCCTGACTTCTGAGGATAGAGCCATAATGTTTTCAGTCAGTCATTGAGCCAACCCATGATCAGTCTTATGGCAAAAAGGTCAAGCAGACTATTAGGGGGAGGGGAGTGCCTTTATGATCTTCAGCGCATTCCCTGACTTGGGTGTCAGTCCCACCCCTATCTGATGCTCAGTTTTCTGTCAAAGAAGAAGTTTTTGTATGACCTTGCATCCTTCAAAACATATGACATAGGGCGTTAAATGGTGCTTCCAGAAGACTGAGTTTAAGGGTAAAATTAGATTTTGAAACTACCAGGCAATCTATTTATTTATAGCAAGGCTCATCAGGGCCTTTAATATTAATGTCAAAAGATTTATGTGAGCACAAAAATCTCACAAATCTCTAGATGGGGAAACAACAGGGACTCTAGCTTATAAAGTGTTATAGTACCTTATACCCATTTGTTCCTGCAACTACGAGGACTGTTTTGTGAGGAAAGGGTTATTAGGATAGCCTTTCCCAGTTACTGAACGAGGAGTGGGTTGTGCAGGTGGTGAAGTGACTTTCTCTGAAGCACGGACCTAGTCAGGGATGAAGCCCTCTTATGTCCAGGTCTTCAGCCCCCCAATCTGGGGCTCTTTCCCACTAGGCTGTGAGTTAGATTCATGGGAAATGAGGCAGTCTGCTTCAGGCAAGGGACACTTTCTGTTCTGCACCTTTACCAGACTCACTTTCCACTTTTTTTTTTCTCAAGACCCAACTTGAAGCAGGGAAACAAAAAGCTGAGTGTTTTAACACCTCAGATGGAGGCTCTATGAATAAACTGTTTTGCCACCTGCTGGTTCTCAACCCTTCACCAGGGACTGGATCCTGTGCTCTCCCTATTGCTAATTAACATGGAATGGAAAACAAAACAAAACAAAAAGACATGGGAAATGCATGGCTGACTTTAACACTCACATGCTAATAACCACTGTGGAATCAAAGAACACAGGAAAATGCGTAATGAGGGGCCTCCTCAGTGACCAACAGGAGTCCCAGGCCTTTCCTTTCCTGTGAGGCTGGCTGGTTCCCTCATCTCCAAATCTAGTCCCATAAGAGCCAGAAATTACAAGGAAAGAAAGCCCTTTGGGGGCTTACCAGTTAGCCACACCCAGAATCAACCACGAGCCTCCCCAGTGGGTTGCAGAGACCGGCTGCTGTGTGATAACATATGGTGACGGGTGGTCTCCCGTCCCCGTCTCTAACCATGGCGGCCGCCATGTTTTGGGCAGCTGCACCACAGAGGGCAGTGCCCAGTCCTCTGTCTCTGCTGGACGCCCTGCCTGGCTGCTGGGCCCGAGTGGTGTGAGCATAACTTGGCAGATCATCTGGACCTAGATTCTGCTTTTAATTTTAATAGTTTTTCATTTTTTATTCTTGTATTTGCTCCAAGAGGGCTATGAGTTTCAGGCACATTTTAGTAAATAAGACAAGCAGATGGTCTCTTTGAATGTTTTTGTGAGCATGCATGTGTGTGTGAGCATTCCGTATGTGTGGGCACACACTTGTATGCATGTGTGTGCATGTTCACTGTGTGAGTGTGTACTATTGTGTATCAAGTGTGTGTGTGTGTTTGCATTGTGTACATGTGAATGAGCACACACATGTGCACACATGCATGTGAACCTTGCATGCATGCGCATTCATGCATCATACGCTTGAGTGAACACACAGGTGTGCCTGCATAGGCATGTGAGTGTGTGCATTGCATTTGTGTGTGAGCACTCACGAGTGCGTGTGCATGCATGTGCCCTCACTGAGTGCATTGACAGGAAGGAAAGACATGCACTAGGTCCTCAGTGCCACATTGTAAACTGGTGTTCTCTCTCTGTAAACACATTTCTGCAAATGACAAATGCAATCATTAATTATTCAATAGCTCAGCTATGCTGGCATGCGGCACTGTGAAAGGCCTCGTGGAAGAAGGTGGCACGACTTGGCGCAAGTGAAGCAGGATGTTGCCAACATCCACCACAATTGTTGTCCACTTTATGTCAAAGCAAACCAGCAGTGTCTGAAGTGCACAGTAATGGTTAATGGCACCGAGGAGGGGACACCCCCTCATGACAGAGCTCGCGACCTCAGGGGAGTTCTTCTGTACCATTGTAAGGTGGAGCCATTTCCTGTAAAGTCTTCTATTGGTCCTAAGTGGCCCCATGGGGCTTCAAGGAGCTAATTCATCCCTTCTACCTGGTGGCATTTGGTATCTTTCCTTGGGCCCTTGCAGGAAAATAATTAGTTTTGCAAACAAGACTTCTTTTCATCCAGAACTTATTGAGAAATAAGACTCAAGAAAGACAGCAATAAAAATCAAACCCCAGATTCGTCACTGATAAAAGCTTGTTTGGGAGATAAATCATGTTTGCAATCCTTGTCCATCACCTTTTAATAAGCTCCCCCACCCATCACAGGCAGCAGGGGACCCGGGCACGCCCCTCCGCCACCTGGGCAGAGGCTCCCTCTGTATGCTGAGCGCTGGGAACTGGAGACCGGTGGGCCCTGTAGACGGATGGGCTGGCTGGAAAAGTGATAGCTTACTTAGAAGGGCTGAGACACACAAGCCTGGCTTCTTCTCCCAAACTTAGCATCACGTAAGTGAATGCCCGTTCTCTGGGGAGACAGATCATGAAACCAGAGCACAGCGGAGTCTCCTTCCTCTCTTAGGCAGCGAAATTAGAATTTCCTTCCCTGCGTGGATACTTGAGTTGCAGGGAAGATCATCCTCCCTGCCTCCCCTCTAGCAACTGATATCTCTTGTTCATCTGTCCTCATTAACTCATCATCCTGGTTGACCTCTCCTGAAAGTCATTTGCGGTTCAAATTTCCCTTTACCTTCTGTGCCAGAGAACAGATAAAAGTATGCTGTCTGGGCAGAAAAGAGTTTGGTTGAGAAACTTGAGGTCCCGAGTGACTAAAGTGCCTCCCCCTAGGCCACACACCTGGATATCCAACCCACATGCCCCTCCTGATCTGGGGTTCATGCTGCCCTGCTAGCTTCCCAGGTGAGGACCATTAGCAGGCAGGCTATTGTTACAGTATTATCTGTCAGATGGAATAATGGTTCTGAGACCCTGGCAGCCTGAGCCAGATGAAAACTGGCAGCCCCAGGAGGAGAGAGCATTTGACTCAGCACAGTCCCTTAATCCATCCTGCCTCCTACCTCCCTCTCGCAGGGCATGGGGAGAGTCACAATGTGTCCCTGTTGCCTTTGCAGGCCAGCAGCTACTGCATGCAAGCTGACAGCAGCCCACCCAAAAAGCAAATTGGAGGATTCTGTTTTTGAAAGGGAGTTTTTGATCAAATGTGAGAACAGGAAAACAAAGAAATAAACATGAGACAAAATAGTGAAGGGGGGAATAAAGGGTCCATTGTGCTACTACATACACCCTGAGAATGAGAAGAAAGGGATAGGTAGCCAGCCTTCGTTGATGGAGTCACATGCCTTGCACGCCCTTGGTGGATGACACCCACCAGAGTCTTGTTCAATTGGCCTGGTTTTGCAGCCAATCAGAAATGTGGCATTAAATGGGATCTATTTTAAATGTATTGCAGTTGAATTATTTAATTCGAAATTTAGCTGGTGCCACAGGCACCAGAGTGGGAACAAGAAGAATGAACAAAATTATTTCATTGGAAAACGGTTTAATTTTTAATTATGAGATTGGGGCACTTTGGAGGAATGAAGTGATTGGTCCGTGGAAGCTCTGTCTCCCAGATTCATGGGGAGTCATGACAGGCACTTGAGTGCATTTAATTATCCGGTCCTGGTGTCTGTCCACTGAGAGTGAGAAAGAATGGGGAGCAGAGGCACAGACAGCGTAATTATAATAATGACGATGGTAGTTGCAACTAGTGTTTGTATAGAGGAAATTTCTACTGATCTTTGTTATACCAGAAGGTAACCTTGAAGGCTTTTTGTCTTTTTTGTATAAAGGGTTACAAAGTCCTCAGGGAGAGAAGAAGAGAGTCTTGTATGGGGCATAAGAATCACAGGATTCTCTTTTTACTGTTGCTATGATAATTTGAAACCTTGAACAAGTCACTTTACCACTCTAGATATCAAATTCCTTAATATATGATAGAGCCATTTGGGTCTAGAGACCCTTGTGATCCCTTTCAACTTTAAAGTGTGCCTCTCATATATGATCTGAAACCCAATTCTATTCCGTATAGAGAAGGTTTTTTGGGATTCCAAGTAAGCATGGCATTCTACTAAATATCATTAGAATATCATATAACCCTTTACACAGTTGACCATTACGCATTGTGATCCCTTGGAGTCAGGCAGACTTAGATTCTCATTATTCTGATTCCTAGCCTTATAGCACTTTGGTTTGATTTTGTCAAACCATACCTTTCCAAAATGACGAGAATGGTAGTAATTACTTCACTTTTTTGGTGAAAAAGAAATAAAGCAATCCATGTAAAGAGCTTAAAAGTGCTGTGACAACTTAGGCACTCGATAAATGTTAGCTCCCATTTTCATCATCATAGCTGCCACCACCACCACCACCACCACCACCACCATCACCATCACCACCATGACCATCACCACCATCACCACTATTACCATCACCACCACCATCAACACCACCACCATCATCACCGTCATCACCACCATCATCATCACCAACACCATCACCATCACCACCATCACCATCAACATCACCACCACCACCATCACCACCATCACCACCACCACCACCACCACCACCACCATCACCTTCACCACCACCATCAACACCACCACCATCATCACCGTCATCACCACCATCACCATCATCACCGTCATCACCACCATCACCATCATCATCCCCACCACCACCATTACCACCATCTCCAACACCATCACCATCACCATCACCACCATCATCACCACCATCATCATCACCAACACCATCACCATCACCACCATCACCATCAACATCACCACCACCACCATCACCACCATCACCACCACCACCACCACCACCACCACCATCACCTTCACCACCACCATCACCACCATCACCACCTTTACCACCATCACTACCTTTACCACCATCACCACCACCACCACCATCGCCACCACCATCGCCACCACCATTACCACCACCACCACCACCACCATCAACATCACCACCACCATCACCACCACCACCACCACCTTCACCTATCACCATCACCACCATCACCAACACCACTATCACCACCTTCACCACCATAACCACCATCACCACCACCATCACCTTCACCACCACCACCACCATCACCACTACCATCACCACCATCACCACCATCACCACCACCATCATCATATGCTAGACTTTCTCGTAGACATTGGTGATATGGAACTGAATACAGTGCACATATTTCCTATTATCAAGGGACATTAATATTCTAAGGAAAATAGATCCAGATTATATAAATGTTGCTTAGGTTTAAAAAAAAAAAGCTTCAAGACTACAAAAAGAAGAAGGAGAAGCCTGACCAGGCTGTGGTGCAGTGGATAGAGCATCGGACTGGGATGTGGAAGGACCCAGGTTCAAGACCCCGAGGTCACCAGCTTGAGTGCAGGCTCAACTGGTTTGAGCAAAGCTCACCAGCTTAGACCCAAGGTCGCTGGCTTGAGCAAGGGGTTACTCGGTCTGCTGAAGGCCCGCGGTCAAGGCACATATGAGAAAGCAATCAAGGTACAACTAAGGTGTCGCAACAAAAAACTGATGATTGATGCTTCTCATCTCTCTCTGTTCCTGTCTGTCTGTCCCTATCTATCCCTCTCTCTGTCCCTGTAAAAAAAAAATTAAAAAAAGAAGAAACTGATGCCTACAGAGATCACATGACTAGCTCAAGATCATCTAATGCATTATCCAGTGTGCTAGGACCAGAAATCCAGTGTTTTCTTTGTATCATTTATTTTACACCTTTATAAGAAGATATTTGAAGAGAAACTAAATGAAATTAATATCCAGATAACCTCTGCAAATCACTGTTTCTTTTATTGCTCTACAGCTCAGGGACCACTGAATGAGGAGGATTATGGTTTTCTCTTCATAATTCAATTTGGAATCAATAGCAAACTGTGTAAAAAAAGATACATTTATATACATATGTGTATGCTCATTGAATTTGTAAGCATAGATGTGCAGAGATGTGTATGTCTCTAGCACATGTAGTCACATACAGAAGTGCACATTCAGTCTCTGTGCACACATGTTAGTATACACTTATGCTCATGCCCATGCCATGTGCACACCCATATCTGGCCATGCATGTTTATACACAGGCGTGCATATGTCCAAACACACATTGGCACACGTACATATACACAGAGGGTATTTGACAACACTGTGAACAGCTCCAGCAGCATACACTGTGAAAATTCCTACAATTTAAGTCAGCCATTGTCACTAGACTTTGGTTCTGGCTCAGGAGGAGCTGGGATCTCCAGCTGTACCGGAGCCTAGCACTTAATCATCTCACGTCCGTTACCACAATGCTTCACACCCTCGGGTCTCCGCATTCTCTACACAGTCTGAACCAGAGTTTGAGCTTCATTCCAAGTGAATCACAGAATGCTAGCTACATCAGGACCGGAGCCCAACAGTGGTCTCCAAACTCCAGGGCCCTAGCAACTCTAAGAACACATTTCAGATGCCGATCATTCGTCCTTAGCCCCAGAGACTCTGACTTAGTGTGTGGGGAGGCCCAGGAATCTGCATTTAACATGCATCTTTGGGGTTTAGATACTGGTGATTCACCTTCAGGAAGCACTACATTAGAGAATATCTAAATCTTCTCATTCTCCAAAGGAGTACCGTATTTCCCCATGTATAAGATGCTCCCATGTGTATAAGACGCACCTTAATTTTGGTGTATTCCATAAAGTATTACAAAAATGTATTACATAAAGTTATTGAACTCAACTTTTATTTATCATAAAATTCATACAACTCCTTATCACTGTCAAAACTCCCATCCATTAGCTTGTTCTCATCTGTGTCTGATGACAAATCACTGTCTTCAACAATGAGCACAAAAGCAAGCGCAAAAAAGCAGAAAATGCAAGTAAAAATATCTACAACCGCCCTGGCCGGTTGGCTCAGTGGAAGGCATCGGCCTGGCGTGCAGAAGTCCTGGGTTCGATTTCCTGCTAAGGCACACAGGAGAAGCGCCCATCTGCTTCTCCACCCCTCCCCCTCTCCTTCCTCTCTGTCTCTCTCTTCCCCTCCCGCAGCCAAGGCTCCATTGGAGCAAAGATGGCCCAGGTGCTGGGGATGGCTCCTTGGCCTCTGCCTCAGGCACTGGAGCGGCTCTGGTCACAGCAGAGCAACGCCCTGGAGGGGCAGAGCATCGCCCCCTGGTGGGCAGAGCGTCGCCCCCTGGTGGGCGTGCCGGGTGGATCCCGGTCGGGCGCATGCGGGAGTCTGTCTGTCTCTCCCCGTTTCCGGCTTCAGAAAAATACAAAAAAAAAAATATCTACAACCATTGTATGAGATGCACCCAGTTTTGGGACCCCAAATTTTTTGAAAAAGGGTGTGTCTTACACATGGAGAAATATGGTAAATTGAGGTCCCAAATGGGGAATGATTTTCCCAATTCCCACTGTTGTTTAATAGCAGGACTGGGTTTAGAATGCAGATGTTCTCCCTGTTTTTCAACAAGGTGGCCTATGAGTTCCTATTTTGTCTGTGTGAGTCTTTCAACTTCCAACAGGATTTTTAAGTTTCCCGAGGTAACATCATTTCTCTCTCTCTCTCTCTCTCTCTCTCTCTCTCTTTCTCCAGTATTGGAATATGCATGACCAACCAACTGAAGAGAGTCAACAGTGGGAAAATGTACAAAAAATGTCTTGGTGGAAAGGGAAATGACTGAATTGGGAAAAGAGTAAATATGTACTGAGTTTCTATTTTTGTGACAGGTACTACATTAGAGCTTCGCACCAGTTATAACTGTGATTGTCTGCAAATAATGGAAGACCTGACTAGAGAGGTTAAAACTAATAGTTTCTTTATTTACATCTGTCTGTCTACTAAGAGTCTAGAGCGAGGGGTTGTTTTGACAATACCGAGATTGATGTCTGTATGTTAATAGTTCCCTTTGCTGTTTCATGACATTTTTAGTGCATGGTCACGAGGTGGTTGCTGCTGCTCCAGACACAGGATTTGAATTCAATGCAAGAGGCAAGCTGGGGAGACTCGCCAGCTTCATTTGTCCCATTCGTTCATTGAGGAACACAAGCTTTCCCAGGAAGTTTCAGTGGGCTTTGGCTTACATATCCCTGGGGCAGAATTGAGCTGGGAATTTGCTCTCAGAAATAAAGTGAACTATAGCAGCAAAGGTGAAGAAGGGATAGCTTTGGGGTGTTTTGAATCTTTACACTTATCATAGGGAAGGGAAGGAATAATCTGTGTTGTATAAAAACAAAATAGCAGGCTCCTCTTTGCCGGTATTTATAGATGATGGTGGGAAAGGGGTCTTCCCATCAGCAGACAGTATTCTAGTTTCCCTTACACTCCAAGAACTGAGCTAGATGCTACAAAGAGAAGGAAGACATAGTCATGTTTCAAGTCCTCAGTTTATACTCAAGGATACAGCCATGAGAGACAAAGTGTTCTAGTTATGCACGTCAGTCCCATATTCCTTAGAGTGTTTATTTGCTCGCTCACTCTGTCTTCCCAACTAAAACCCACAAAGTTCAATAGGATTAAAACTGGGGCCACCTTGTTAGGTTCATCTTGTGTTGCTCTTTTTCTATCATTCAGTGCACATGTCTATGACAACCTTTCTTTAATTCCTTTAGCGCTCCAAGCTTACTTCTCCTCGGGGCCTTTGCACATGCTATTCCCTTTGACTAGAATATATTTTAACCACCTCTTCAACATGCGTCACCTCTCAATCCCTATTTATCGCTCAGGTCTCAGCTCAAATAGGACATCTAGCCCTTCAGATGGGATCATATTTCTTTTTGCTACTCTCGTAACACTCATAGTGCCTGTCACATCTTGCTATTATTTAGCTGTGTGACAAATTGATTAATATATATCTTTCACTCTGTACTTGAGACTCGATGAGGGAAGGGGCTATGTGCTGGAATAACCATTTTATCTTCAGCACCTAGCACATAGTAGGCACTAAATAAAAATCTATTGAATGAATGGATACATGAATGGGTATAATGAACCCACAGGTTTTACATAGGGGTGTCAGGCTACATGAAGGTTATAGCATTTAACTCGCCCTCTCTGGCTCTCAGTTTACCCATCTTTTAAGTGGGTAGGAAACAATAATAGCTAGGGCTTTCCTGACTTATTTTTCTCTTAGCTCCACTCCTGAGCCCTGATTCCATCTCTCCTTTTCTGACTGACCAATATGCTTAACCACCGTCAGCCTTGGTCTCCTTCCCTGTAAAGCATGTACAGGCTCGGGCAATCTCTAAGGCCCCTTCCAAGCCCAAAGCACCAATGAGTTTTGGAAACTCCAGAAGGAACATGAAAACCCCAAGATGTGAGCCGAAGGGATTCTGCTGAGTTGTGGGACTTGCAGGTGTGTCTCTGCAGGTTCCCGGGAGCCGTTCTTGAAGGGACTCAGTGTGTTACCTGGACTAATTTATGGAGGAAATGAGTAGGAAATGGACTTGTTATAATGAACACCATTAATTCTTCACTTCAGACTTCACTGTTTGAACAGCGAGTATCAAGTGATTCAATTGTCATTTGTCGATTGAATTCTGCTATTTTGCCTGTTGGAAATGACCAGCCAACACAACAGCATGCAGACGATGACAGGACTACTAATTAGCATATATATTGTTTGTCCTGGAACAAATTTATGGCAAACAGCAATATTTTACACTCCAGTAAAGTTAATAAATGAAGCTTTGAGCTATAAAATTTTCATGTTCCTTTGTGCAAAGGTCAATTATAAATAGTTAAACACATATTCATTCAAAAGCTTGAGGCCTTGTAGCTAGGAGAATAAAATATATTCTGGTCAATTTATAGCCTGGCTGGACTTACCTTTTATTTTATAGCCTTGGTGACATCCCTCTTTGCTGGTCTGCACAGTCTGGGTCCCTGAAGAAGTCTCCAGGCTGGAGGAACTGGATGAAATGGGTAAGTGTTCCCAGGTCTGTGGTTGAACATCTGCAATGTCAGTTTAAACTGAAAGAGACAGCCCACGTGAGGGAAGGGGCAATAGGGAGTCAGAGCAACGCCTAAACCTGTTTGTCATGGAACGAATTCTGGACTGGAATCCGAATGTCTGAGTTCTAGTCTCTGTTCTGTTGTGGACTGGCTAAGAGAATTTGGGTTTGGTTTTCCCATTTAAAAAAAAAATAAGAGAACAGATTATATCAATATTTTAGTTACGCATCACTACATAAGAAAATACCAAAACATAGAAGAGCTTACGTTTTATTTATTTATTTTTTAAAACTGAATTCATTTTATTGCAACTCGTGATTTTTGTGGATGAAGAAATTGGGCAGGGCTCAGTGACAGATTCTTCCCTTCCGTGAGGTGGCCAAGGGCATCATTCAGTGATATTTAGTTGGTAGATAGGCTGCTTTGGAGAGTGCAAGACACCATCCTTGCCTTATCTGTGAGGTGTGAGACGGCAGGAAGGCGTGTCAGGGAAACGGCAGCAGAGCCGGGCTCTGCCCGACACTGTTGGCCTGTGTCTGCTCCAGCAGGCACGGGCGGGATGGGCACACTTCACGCACGGTGGCTCTAGCTCCAAGAGGGAGCTTTGCAGGGGACAGGATGTAGAAGCCTGCCACTTTCTGAAGGTCTGAGCCCAAACACTGGTGCAGCATCATTTCCAACCCATCTTATTGTACAAAGCAGTCACAGGGACTGCCTGAGTTCAAGGAGAGGCAACATAGATCTTGCCACTTAATAAGAAAGCAAGATCAAAGAGTCTTCAGCCATCTTCAATCTAGCGCTGTCTGTGCTTTCTGCTGTTGTACTGCGGGGGGACGTGCTACATGGGAAAGGACTTGGGGGATGAGTACGCACGGGAAATAGTGTCTCAGAGAGTTGAGCAATCGTTTTTAATGGTAAGACTCTGCAATCTTCCCTCATTCTCTCAAGACTTGTTGTGTACTTTGAATCTGAACCTTACCAGCTCTAATATGTGGCAGTGACAAAATGAAGCTTTAATCACAGGGGTTTGGACAATAATAAAATAAATGCAGAATGTTAGGCCCTGGTATCTATCAGGAAAGCAAGCTGTAGTAATCAGGAATGATAAGATTTACTCTTCCTAATAGGGAAATCAGATAATTAAGGACATCTGTCACCAAACAGCTGAATAGTAAGGCTGAACACCATACAGAGGGTCTAACCAGCAGCAGCAGCAGCAGGGCTCACGGTCCCCAGAGTGGGAGCATTATTGGCCAAAATACCTGGGAGGAAGGAAGGAGAGCCTAAGTGGGTAGAGTTGAGATCAGAAAGGGACCCTAACCCTAACCCTAACCCCAAGCCTAACCCTAACCCTAAACCCTAACCCTAACCCCAAGCCTAACCCTAACCCCAAGCCTAACCCTAACCCTAAACCCTAACCCTAACCCCAAGCCTAACCCTAACCCTAAACCCTAAGCCTAACCCTAACCCCAAGCCTAACCCTAACCCTAACCCTAAACCCCAACCCTAACTGTGAAAGACTTGGACATTTATTGGAAAGGTAACTGCAAGCTCATGAGCAAAGATGGGACATCATCTCACTTATGAAAGATCTCTCTTCTCTTCTCTTCTCTCTCTCTCTCTCTCTCTCTCTCTCTCTCTCTCTCTCTCTCTCTCACTATCTCTGCCTACTCTATAAGGAATAAACAACAAGGGGCAAGCAAGTAGGAAACCAGTTAGGAAGCCATTGCAGTTGAGGTGGTGATGACGGATGGCATGACTAGTGATGGAGCTGAAAGTGGAGAAAAAGGTCTAGGTTTGTGGGATGTTACAGAGATACAGTTTACAGGGTTTGCTGATGGATGGATTGGGGCACGTGGAAGAGAGAAAGAAAGAAAGAAAGAAAGAAAGAAAGAAAGAAAGAAAGAAAGAAAGAAAGAAAGAAAGAAAGAAAGAAAGAAAGAAAGAAAGAAAGAAAGAAAGAAAGAAAGAAAAGAAGGAAAGAGAGAGAAAGGAAAGAAAGAAAGAAAGAGAGAAAGAAAGAAAGAAAGAAAGAAAGAAAGAAAGAAAGAAAGAAAGAAAGAAAGAAGAAAGAAAGAAAGAAAGAAAGAAAGAGAAAGAAAGAAAGAAAGAAAGAAAGAAAGAAAGAAAGAAAGAAAGAAAGAAAGAAAGAAAGAAAGAAAGAAAGAAAGAAGGAAGGAAGGAAAGAAGGATGGAAAGAAGGTGAAAAATGCCTCCTGGATGTCAGGTCTATGCAGCCAGGGATTGTGGCTTAAATAAATCAGTACACATCATGAAGATCCAGGTGAACAACTGCAGACAAATCCTGAGGACCAGACTACTAAGGAACACATTTAGGGAAATGTTGGATTGCACCTTTGTCAAGAAAAATTACACCAGACATAGTTAATCAGGAAAGGAAGACTATTCAAGACTACTGCAATAGGGAGGAGAAACAGAATTAAACTCTGCTGGTTAAAAAAAAATGGTAGGCTAGGAGGTGGGGTGAGCTAGTGGAAAAGCTCTGGAGGACAGTTTGGGGACAGGAGCATTGTCATTCACTGTGCCTGGGCCACCTTTGTGCTCTAATTGGCACCCACCAAGGTTAGGCTCCTATCCTTCCAGAGACTAGGAGCTGGGGCGCTACCTCATTAGATGATTACATTTTGAAGTCATGGCTCCTGGGTCAGGGTTAGTCATGGCTCCTTGAGAAAGACATCTCTGGATGTGAAACTTACAAGAGTCTAGGAGAAGATTTACATCTCATAGGGGCAGAGAAATCACTTAAGGCTGTAAGTTTTGTAAAGTAAAATACCTAGGAAGAGGGAGGTCAGGGGCCCATAGTCAGGGAGGAACCTGCCCCAGATCTTGTCAAGCCGAGAGCAGTGTTGGGACAGTCCTGGTCCCTCTTTATTATCTGATGCTTCCAGGTTTGAAAACTTAGACACGCTAGACAGAATTCTAGCCACTTGGGACGTGGACAGTTCTGTTAAGTTATCTTTGTGTCCACTTTCTAATTCTACTGCAAATCCTCCTGCTCTCAGTTCCTTCCTCCCGGGCGGGTCCTCTCCCAGCTGCCCGCCTGGCTGACACCCTCATCGGCTCTGTCTTCTGCGTCACACCCCCACCACTGCATTTAAATTGGCGCCTGCCACGCTGTTGCTTCCTGTCCCCCCCGAACCTCTCTGCTGTGGCACTGATTCTATATTTCTTATTTATGACCTGTTGCCTCCTACTGGAAGGGCAGCTGTATGGGGAAAGTAGCCCATCACAGAACTTCTTATAATAAGAAGAAATATTTTTTAAAAAACTAGAAATACAACATTAGAGGAATAGTTAAAAAGCTGATACATCTACTCAGGGGAATAGTATGCAGCCATTTACCTTCTGCTTTTGCAGAGAGCCTCATAAGGACAGCTGATGTGTGGGGAGGATAATTTTTAAAAATCTGAATATGAAATTGCAAATAAGCATTATCATATTATAAGTGACAAAATTGAAAAGATAACTGTAAATAGAAAAAAAAATGTTGGAAAGAAATATGCCATGGCATTCATTCTGATGAACTTTAGGTGATAACGGTATCTCTATTTGTATCTTTCTATCTATTTATCTACCTACCTATCTAGATGTCTATCTATGTACATATAATATTTTATTATTTTCCTTAATTTAAATTAAAAAAATTTTATGACACAGACAGAGAGAGAGAGATAGGGACAGAGAGACAGGAAGGAGAGAGATGAGAAGTATCAATTATTCATTGCGGCTCCTTAGTCTCCTTAGTTGTTCATTGATTGCTTTCTCGTATGTGCCTGGACCAGGGGCCTAAATAACAAAGCAAGTGACTCTTTGCTCAAGCCAGCGACCTTGGGCTCAAGCCAGCGACCATGGGGTCATGTCTATAATCCCATGCTCAAGCCAGCTATCCTGAGCTTAAGCTGGTGAGCCTGCGCTCAAGCCAGCGACCTCAGGGTTTCAAACCTGGGTCTCTGCATCCCAGTTCAATGCTCTACCCACTGCGCCACTCTCTGGTCAGGCAATATTTTTAAATTTTTAAATAACAGTCTGGTTTGTTTTTCAAAAGCAAAGTAGAACTGTTTAAAAAGCAAAGACTCTATGAGAGACTCTAGCGCTATAAATGGTCTCCAAATTGGGACACGTGGGTAGAGTTCAAACTGATAATGAGGCATGTCTTGATGTGCATGAAGAGAGTATTAATAGCCGAGAAAGCTGGAGCCAATGCTCGGAAACCCCCCAGGGGGTTGTTGAGGGGAGTGAAGGAGTAGAAGCCAAGGCAGAGGAAACCAGAGGCAGACACACCCAGCAGCGGCAGCATGGGCAGAAGGACATTTTAAGGTGCTTTCGGAACTCGCTGTGCAGCCAGGAAGAGCAGGGGATGCAGCAGGTGTTATCATTATGAGACCAGTAACTAGGCAACTAAAAGATTTGTAAAGAAAGCATGGCACCGTGCGAAATGCAGGGATGTGTTCTAAGGAGATGGTGGTGGGGGTTAGCAGCCCTGTGATTCATGGAAACAGCAATTTGTCATCGGCGCTATCTGCCATGTGTAAAGGACAAAAGTATAGAGCCAGCAGAGAAGTGTGACAATGAACTGAGTGATAAGCATAGATGGGCGAAACAGCAGAATGGCTTGACTTTAATGCCAAGTCCAAGGGCATATGTTCTCCCATTTTTGGTTGTTTCACTCTGGTTTGTTTTTTAAATGCTGAAATCAATTTCTCCAGGTATCTCCTTGGGCCAAAGGGAAGGCTCTGTTTATTGACACCTACTAGGTGTCAGCCATTACCTGCTGTGGTATCTTTTAAGCTCCTCCATGACCAACAGAGCAGGCATTATTATTCTCTTTCAGAAACAGGTAAATTAAGACTTACGAGAAGTGGTACAATTTTATTACACGATCACATCACTGATGGTAGAATCACTGCGTAGAACCCAGGCCTGTGCAGCCACAGTCACCAACCCCCTTCTAAGTTGCCAATTACATTACACAGACACTGAATTTTTCCACTTGATCTGGGTTCAGAGTCCTCCAAACCTGTTGCTCAGAGTTCGGGCTATTACGAATGATTGCAAAAGGAGCCACAGCCCTTGCTATTGAGTCTGTTGATTTTCCAGGCTATTCATTGATATGACAAGTTCACATGCTTCTCAGCATTCAATTTTCTTGCAAAATGGAAAATGCAATTACAGTATTCAGCAAAATGCTGTTGTTGGTTCAAAAATAATTAAGCATCTTATTAAATTGCTATTTTACCAAGTAGGATGTAGCAACTCTCTAGAGCTTCAGTAAGGGCTGCTCAGAAAGGGTATGTGTGTGTGTGTGTGTGTGTGTGTGTGTGTGTGTGTGTGTGTGTGTGTGGTGGGCGCGCGCGTGCAGACACAGCTCCAGGGGTAATGGTTTATAACCTGAGTTCTGAGTTCTTAGGACAAAGGGTTGCAAGATGACTCCTTTATGGAACAGAAGCTCTTATTAAGAATTTAAGGCTAAAGTTGAGGGAAGTGAACTCTTTCCATTATAATACAGTGTGTCCGTAAAGTCATGGTGCACTTTTGACAGGAAAGCAACAAAAGACAATAGAAATGTGAAATCTGCACCAAATAAAAGGAAAACTCTCCCAGTTTCATACCTAGTCAGTGCAGTTCGATGTGGACTCACCCACAGATTTTTTAGGGCTCCTTAGAGAGCTATCCCGTATAGCCTCTACAGACTCGTCACTGACTGATGGCCTACCAGAACAGAGTTTCTCCACCAAACTGCCGGTTTCCTTCAGCTGCTTATCCCACCGAGTAATGTTATTCCTATGTGGTGGTGCTTCGTTATAAACGCGCCAATATTCACGTTGCACTTTGATCATGGATTTGAATTTAGCAAGCCACAGAACACACTGAACTTTCCTCTATGCCGTCCACATCTTGACTGGCATGGCCGTGGGCTGCTCCGCTGTATATACGGTGTTACGTCATCATCTGTGCATGTGCTCATGCTGCCATATCATCCTACAGAAACCGGGAGGGTTTTCCTTTTACTTGGTGCAGATTTCACATTTCTATCGTCTTTTGTTGCTTTCCTGTGACCGGTCAAAAGTGCACCATGACTTTATGGACACACTGTAGTTCTGGAATTTATTTCCCTGGGATCCATTTTCACTGCTTGACGTTAAGGGAGTTGGCGGCAGACAGAAAATTCAGGTGAAACACTGGTTGAGAAGGTACTTAGCCTGTCAAGAAGAATAAAAGGAGTCTCCATTAGAAAGAACAACAAAGATTGAGCATTTATTGTGCACCTACTATGTCCCAGACAATATTCCTGAGAATATGGATAGGCATATTCTCTGCTTTACCTAGAGAGAGAGAGAAGAAAAAAGAAAGAGAGAGGCTGAGCTATTAGCGTCAATGACAGCTTTGCCATTTATTGAGCATCTATCCTACGCCAAGCACTAAATATGCAGTTTCTCACTGATTACCATAACAGCCTGACTAGGCATTGAGCCGACAAGGGAACATAAGCAGAAAGTGATGAATGCGTTGTCTAAGCCACTTAGCTCCAAAGTAGGAAAGGTGTTTTTGATTTCTAGAATCATCACCTTTGACCATTATTTTTAATTGCTAGCTAAAAAAAAAAGAGAGAGAGAGAGAGAGAGAGAGAGAAAATCAAACAACAACAACAAACCCTTAAAACGCTGATGCTAAAGAATTTATCCTGTATGAGGAGGAAAAAACTTTGTGACAAACCTCATTTCAAAACCTAGCTCTGTTCCAGGGATGTGGACAGTTGACATTGCCTATCTGGGGCTCAATTTTTCACCAATGTTACTGAAACTGTAATAACTCATTCGGATCACCCAGAGGGCTCACTAAAATCCAAACCACTGGGTCCTACCCCAGGGCTATTGATTCAGTGAGTCTGGAGTGGGCTAGAGATTTCTATTTCTGACAAGTTCCCAGCTGATGCTGATGCCACAGGTCCAGGACACCACCGGGACACACTTCGCTGTGTGCGCTCTGAATCCAAACTGATTTCCCAGGACAAAGAGAGAGAGCCTGCGCTAGTGTTCAGAGCATTACCTCTGAGACCCGGTCCGACCTTTCCTTCTCTATTTCTAGCCCCACGGTCCTAGGCAAGCTGGTTAATCCTTTTGGGCCTCAACATCTTCATCTGTAAAACAGGGCTATTGCTTTCTTTGTCACCACCCAGTTGGTAAGGGTTCTATGAAGGGTTTTATGGGCAGTATCTAGCCAGCATCTGGCTAAAATACTCAATAGATGTTGATTCTCACCTTTGCAAAGTTATCAAGATTATTTTTATGATCCCTGTCTTCGTTTTCATTTATTTATTATTTTTTATTCATTGACGATACCAAGCACTGTCACATTTTCTTTGCAGTCTTTTTGTTTTTTAAGTCTCTGCAGCTCTGATGATAAAAAAATATGCTGTGTGACCCCGTAGAACATAAAGTAGAGCCACGTGCTCCACCAATGTTACCTATCGATATTATTAAAGAAATATTACATGTACAGGTTAAGTTTGGATGTCATGATTCACCAAATTCCCCAGAGGAGAGAATTTCAAATGTTTCTGAATCGTAGGCCTCTATGACCTTCAAGAACGAGGAACCCCACAGAAGAACCCCAGGGAAATAAAGGTCAAGTTGAAGGATGGTTAACCCCTTGATGGACTATCCCTTAAATTGAGAATTTTTCTACCTTCTCCTTTCAAGAAGGCATTACTGAGGAATCTACATTCATAATAATGAAAACAAGTGTTTATCAAACCAGTGAGAAACTACAATGGATTAAAAAATATGTTCTTATCATTTTAAATAAAACCTCGTCTCTACCCCACTCAACTCCAAGCGGAAGTCCCTGGATACTATTCTCCCTGTCATCTTTGTCCAGGTTGAAAATCAATGCATTTGGTTCACCTTGAATCTCGAGCTGCATATTTTTAGCAGCAGAAAAGCCTATGTTGCTAGTCTCACTGGGAGCAAGGCAGATGACCCCACAGTGTCCTCCAGCCATGGAAGAGAGCAGAGGGCTCACAGGAGCAGAGCACCTGCAGCTAGAAGAGTCACAGGCCTCCGTTCTTAATCAAGGTGCATGCTGGCCTGTGCCCGTAACTGAGGGACCGTGGGCCAGGACTCAGGATTTTCAGCCAAGAGCCCGATCTCAGGCAACCAGTTCCTCTAACCATTGAGATCAGTGTGGGAAGGAGGTCTGGAGTAATGCAAAGGGTTCTCATGCGTTAGTTTTATTGTTCATTCCAAGCAGTGCCTGTTAAGGAAGAGATGTAACACGTGGTAGGAATTTTAAGAGTTAGCACTCAGAGATGCTTACTCTGGGCCACTCACTGTTCTGAGTGTTTTACCTCTGTTGACACATTTTATTATCATAACGTTTCATAGGTTAGAACAAACAAGGAACTGAGAGATTGATGAACTACCAGGTGCGGTGTCATTAATTATACTATAATTTGAAGGGAAAGGTGTTCTTAAAAACCTAATTTAGCAGATTAAAAAATTGAAGGCGACTTCCCTGAGATCACACAGCTTGCAGGAGACACATTTGATAAACTCAGAGCCCACAAGGTAGAAATCTTTACTCAATTAAACTGAAGGCTTCCCAGAGGGGAGGAGACTAGGTCCAGCTCGGAACGATGGAGCCAACCCAACTGAACAGCGAGTGCATCTTGTTAAGTTTCAGGAAGACCAGGTTCTGCCTGTGCCCCCCGTGAGGATGTCCTGATGGGCCATCCTCTCTGTCCCGTTTCCATACCCCGGGTTCTCAGAAAGGTCAGATGTGCAGTCAAATACACACTCTGTCTGGAAGGCCATTGCTCTGACTGAGCCACAGCTGAGCAGAGCAAACCCCTCTCCATCCATCTGACCCTCAGATCGGGGGTCACACCTCCATCTAAGAGCTCATCTCTGCCTCGCCCTCCCTTCTCTGGGGGGAGAATTCCCTCTCTTTTTCATTGGCCTCCGTACCTCCCGTACTTACGCTGCCCTTGAGATCATTGGTGAGAAAGCCTGGCTTCCTCATCAAAATGAGAACAGCTCTGCCTTATTGGTGTATTCACCCCTGCTGCCTAGCGCAGTGACAGTCACCTCGACGACACTCAGAGAAAGGTTCTAGGAGCAGGGCACAGTGCTGAATCGGAGGTTGCAGGGAGAGAGAGAGAGAGAGAGAGAGAGAGATGAAGAGAGCAGCTTATGCAGTTTATCCATTTGTGTACCCTCTCCTCCAATTCATATGTTGAAATCTTAGCCCCCCCTGTGATAGCACTAAGGGAGCAGGGCCTTTGGGAGGTGACTCGGACATGAGGACTTCTGTAGGACTAGGGCACTTGCACCATAGGCCCGACAGAACTCCCTGCCCCTCTATCACGGGAAGTTACAGCAGTGAAGCAGCAGATTCTCACCAGACATTGAACCTGCCGGTGCCATGATCTAGGATTTCCTTGTCCCCAGAACTGTGAGAAGTGCGGGTTTGTGATTTATAAGCTGCCCAATGTGTGGCATTTTGTTATAGCAGCCCAAATGGATTACGACGTTCCTATGTCCACTGAATCACTCATCAGAAACCGTAAGCTGTTTATCACATGTCCTGGGCTGTGCTGGGTACTCACGTATAATCTGGAACTGGATCCAATCCCCGCCCTTACCATACTTGCACCCTAGCCAGATCCCCAGTCACATTCAGTAGGCCAAACCCTGGGGTTTCAGCTACAAGGACTGAATCAGGAATTGATGAAACGAGCTTGCCTTTTCCGGATGCAGCCTGTCTTGCAAGATTCCCTCACGGCTCCCTGTCGCCCACCCCGGCTCCCAGGGCACCACGCAGCAGTGACACTTCCTCTGGCGTTCAGCAGCAGCAGCAGCAGCACCGTGGCGCAGAAGCATGGAGGATGGCCTGATGCCGTTTCTGGCCTCTCCAGAGAAAGCCTCTGACCCCAATTCCATTTCTTGTTTTTATTGACCCATTTCATGCTAGTTGAGTGAATTTTCAAGGCCTGTTAGGGACACATCGGCCACTCTTGTCCTTGTTATATGGACATACTCAGTGCGGTCACGGAAAGACGCAGCCTCCTCATTGGGAAGATGAGGTCTGACATGGAGAGAGTGGCTGGAGTGGTCCAGACTAGCCTGCCTTTATCCCACTTGGAGAAATGGCTGTATTTCACGAGCAGGACCTAAGATTCGTTCCACCTTCTGGTCCTCATTCAAACAGAAAGGGGGGGCAGACAGAGTGTTTCTGCCCTGAAATTCAATTACACTTACGTTTCCTCTGGGAGATGCTCCCAGGTAAGGAGGCCTGCAGAGAGGAATTGTACAGCAGAGAGCAATAGCATTGAAGATGGAGAGGGAGAGAAAGCCCCAGAGGAGGAGAAATAAAGCCCTGGGCAGGGATGGAGAGTCGGATCAAACAGGGAAGCATCCCAGCAGGGAAAGCTGGAGATTACAATTAACGAAGAGGATGGATGCATCAGTCAGGGCGGGCTCAGCTCTGCTGTAGTAACAAACAGCTCTAGAGTTTCATGGCTTAAATCACCAAGAGTTTCATTCTCATTTACGCTGCATGTCTGTCGTGAGTCAGGAGACTTGTGCAGTCCTCACATTCACACTCACTCAGCAATCCAGGTGAAAAAAGCAGGCTGCCTCACAATCGCTGCTGCCCCCCCCCCCCCACGTCAGAGGGAACCTGAGCTCAGAAGGTGTCACACTAGCAAGTAAATGCTCTGAACCCACTGGTGGCATGCACAGTTTTGGTCATCCTTGGATGACCTAGTCACATGGTCTCGCTCGCCTACAAGGGGTGACAATCACACGCTCAGGGTTCAGAGAATGTGAATGTCTACCCTGGAGGACCTGGGGATAGAAGAATCCTCACAGCTACTTAAGCTACTATATATATTGTTTTCTGAAAGATCTCCAAACACTCTCTGATTAAAATTCTAGTCCTTTTATAAAAAAAAATTATTGAATCTATTGGGGTGACATTGGACATTGATTCATCAACGTCTCTTCCACCTACAGGAAGAAAAAAGAAAACATTCTAGTCCTGGTAGAAATGAGACCTGTTCCTCAGGGTGGTAGAGGAGACTGATAATCAGAACGGACAATGAAGTCAGATAAGTAGTGTTTAAAAAGCTAACATCCTATGCTTTCTTTTTAGTGCTGTTTTTCTGCCCAGGTTTGAACCCTAGCTCCGTCTTTTACTAACTCTGTGTCTTGGAACGAAGTTGCTTCTCATGCCCTACAACAGGTTCATTACTTTATAAAAATGGAGAAAGGAGCATTACCAAATCCCCAGACTTTCTGCATATTAAATGAGTTAATGAGTTAATTAATGAGGTAAAGGACTTAGGCTAGTTCCTGAGACATGCTAATAAGTAGTCCATGAGGTTAACCATTTCTGTCCTTCTGAACAACACAAGGCAATAGGCAGTGAAGTGAGTTCTGTGTCATGGGCAGGAAAGCGAGGCCTGGGATTTTGAGAATATTCAAGGTCACATACGTAGGCCGTGGTAGAGCCAGGGTTCACGGTCAGGTTTCTTTGAGTCTGGTGAAGTTTATATTTCACATCAAAACTGTCATCTCCTCTGGTCCCTTGAGGGGCCTTGTGGGCCAGAATCAATGATGATTTCCTTATCACTAACTCCGCTGCTACTATTCCTGCCCTTGCTACCACTTCTGGGAATCTTTTATGAAGTACCTGCCCCTGCTTTAGGTACCTAAGCCTCCAAGCACTTCCCCGGGGTTCCGATTATTCCTGTTATACAACAACAAGCTGAGGCTCAGAGTTCAGTGGTGTAATAGTTTGCTCAGGCTGCCAGACGCGGGGTGGTCTAACACCAGACATTTCTTTCCTCATTTCCGGAGGCTGGAAGTCACAGGTGTAGGCGCGCTTGGTTTCTCCTAAGGCTCCCGCTGTGGCTGGCAGATGGCGGTCTGCCCCCCCACATCTCCACATCTTCTTCCCTCTGGGTGTGCCTGTGTGTGTCCAATCTCTGCATATAAGTACACCAGTCATCTGGGATGAAGGCCTTCCCCTGTAGAAATTCGTTTTACCTTACTCGCCTCTTCGAAGGTCGCCTCACTAAATACAGTCCCATTCTGAGGTCCTGGGGGTTCGGAGTTCAACACGCAAAGTGGTGGGGGATACAATTCAGCCTGTAGCAAGTCACCTGTACCCAGGTGGAGCCCAGGTTTCAATAGAAGATATTCTGATTCGAAGCTTACATGCTTGTGCCTTTTAGCCATTAGTGAAGCTTGATGGTATCATCAGTGCCATGCCTGGTATTTTTCCTTCCCTTTAAAAATAGAGTACTGAGAGGCAGTGTCAGCTCCTTTGGAAAGATGAAGAAACTGGGGTTCATGGTCTCGGGAGGATTTTCTCCCGGGTTGGTCACTGTGGGTCACCTTGGGATGGATTCAGGTCTCCTGACTCTGGACTTGGAAGAAACTGTCTGTTTCTCCTGGTTTGCTCCTTTGGAGATGAGGCAGTCCTTTTAAAATGATGCCATGCCCATTACATTGCCAACAAAAAGAAGCATTTTAAAAAATCCCACTATGTACAAACATGAGGACAGGCACTTAACACACAGAAACCTAAGACACAATGCCAGTTCTCTAGGAAATGGCAACCTAGATGAAAAGGCAAGTAATAGGCAGTAAAATAAAGTACCACTTGATGTTCGCTGAGAAGTGCCTTCAGTCACTGCTGTAAAAATCCAGGGGAAATGTAAGTAGTGTAGACTGCGTATTGAGAGAGTACCTTTTTGCCTGGGTTTATGAAATGCGTTCGGGGGTTGGGGTGGTTAGAATGCCAGCAACAACAAGGACAGAGGTTATCCAGACATCTCTGTGGGGCAATTTCTGGTCATGTTCTTGTTTATATCTTCACGGCTCACTATTGCCTGCAGGGTGAAGTCCGGGATTCTCAGTCTGCATCTGAGCTAGCTTACTCGTGGTCTTATTACTCATCACTGCCCCTCTGTGTAAGCAGAGGCTACAATTCAGTCCCAGCATGCCTGCACTTCCCGCCTCTGGTCCTGCCCTGTGGACGGGAACCGTGGCAGAGAGCAAAGTGCGGGGGGCCTCAGGCAGACAGGTCCGCACGCTGGCTCTGCCACTTGCTAACTAGTGGGACATTAACAAGTTATTTAATCTCTCTCTTACTTCTCCCATAAAATAAGGAAAGAAATCGCTACCTGGCAAGGGATATGTGAAGATTTAATGAAATGAAATGAATAAAGCACCCAACTTACTGCCTACTCTATTATATATACTCAGGAAATAGTAGTTATCATTATAATAATGATGCTTTTCTTGTGCCAGCAGCTCACTTCTACTGCCTCTTAACCTAAATAATTCCCAGAGCACTTTCTCATGTTTATACCCTGGTGTTCTATTACTGCATCGTATCGCTTATGGACAGAGGCAATGCAACGTGGTGTTTAGAGGCTCAGTCCTGGAACCAGCCTTCTTACCTATAACTGTATGACTTTGGGCAAGTTATCTGGCCTCTGTGTGTCTCAGTTTTCTTGGGTATAAACTGGAGATTAGGGCATCGTCTGTCTCACAGAGACAGTTTGAAGAATGAGTTTACGACATGGTGCCTGGAATATAGTATGATATATACTCAATAAATGGTAATTGTTTTCTCTACCTTCTAGAGGAAGAAAGAAGTTATGTAACTTGACCAAAGTTGAGTGACCCGGAGGGACAAGGACTTTTAGCATCAGAATTTTGAGATGACTCCACGGTCTGTGTTCTTCATCACCAGGTAGTTGGCTTCCCCCGTGGATAAGAAGCACTTCCACCTCCGAGTCCTTCCCACTGTCATTATCTGACACACATATTTGATGACTCCACAAGCCAGGCCACAGTCAGATTGGAGAGAGGACAAGCTGCCTCTCACTTTCATTCACTTTATGAGAAATCCGCATCCACTCCACTTCCTTCCTCTACCCTCAACACATCCAAGCTTTGCACCCAAACACAGAAGGCTCAGTGCTGAAGCAGCGTGTTGCCGGGCCACGCAGTTAGGAGACAAATGGTCAAGACCAGAATCCAGGGCGCAGTCAGATGACTGCTGACTTTTGAGCTCCCGCTAACTGCCACGGCCCATGGTAGGCCCTGGCGTCGGAGACTGGGAAGCGTGCACATTCCATCACATCAGGATCGGGACCATGTCTGCCTGTGGCGCAGAGTGGACATCCACTAAACACCTGCTGGATGAATGCATTCACCACCTCTCTACTCATTCCCTTTCTCTCTCTCTCTCCATCTACCTACCGAACAAAGCCCTCGCCTTGTCTTATATGACATACTCTCACATACAGGAGACAGTGTGAAAGCATACTGTATGGTCTTTTTAAATTGATTTGAGAGAGAGAGAGAGAGAGAGAGGGAAAGAGAGAGAAACATTAATTTTTTGTTCCAGTTATTTATGCAGAATTCTTGTATGTGCCTTGACTGGGAATCAAACCCACAACCTTGTTGCGTGAGGATGATACTCTAACCAACTGAGCTACCCGGCCAGGGCATGTATGTTACATCAAGAGCTGTGATAAGAGTGGGTGCAACAGGCAACAAACAAAGCTCTCACCACCAGCAAAGTCCTGCTCCACCCAAAGTGCCTTCCTGCCCACACCATTTCTTCCACACCAGCACAAAAAGTCATGATTATAACAAAAGCTCACATAGTGCTGGAGTCACGCCCTCATCAAGCAGCAACCATCGTGAAAGAACTGTAAATACAAATGGAACAAAGAATGGGAGAAATCCAGTTGCAATCTCCAATGTGGAAAAGTAAGCATTGCCCTTCCTTAATGGTCTGAATCATACTCACTAATAGTTTCTCTTGGCCAAAAGTCTTACTTGGTAACGAAACAAGCTTGACCTAATTTCTCTTTTCTTTGTAGATTTTGCAGGGTTTTTTTTTTTTTTTTTTTACTTTTCTCATTTCTCACTCTCATTTACTTTAAATCTTTTGTTATTTTTTGGCTTGATTCTGTTAAGTTTAAAGATGCATCAATGTTTTTAATTAATTGTGTGTGTGTGTATCCATATTTGTCTAAGTAGAAAGTATATAGGCAAAATAAGGCAAACCTGACTTCATCTATATATCTGTGCATCTTATGTTCAAAATAACATATTAGGGGTTCCTTGATGTCACTTTCACTACCCACATCTGGATAGTCACCAAGTCTTGTTAATTTTATGCTCTAATTTTTTCTCCATCTCTTTCTGAGACCAACACTAGTCCCTGCCTTGTTGCAAGTGGCCCTCATGGGGCCCTCGTCTCCATTTGCTCTGCAGTGATGCCATTGAGCCCCTGCAAAGCTGCCAGAGGGACTTTTCCAAACCTTGGATCGGAACATGCTCAGCTAATTCAGTGGTTCCCATCTCTTAGAGGATTGAGTCTGGGATCCTTAGCATGACCTCATGGCCTGACCTACGATGATCTGAATCCTGCTTATGTCTCCAACTTTGCTGCTAGCCCAGACCAACTAAAAGGTAGAGAGGTAGCAACTCACGACATTTCGTTTTGTTCATTGTCTGCAAAATGGCCTAAACCTCCATGTTCTTAGTACATACATTTTCCTTTCCTGCTGGAAGAGTCTTCACAATTTTTGTATGCCTGCTGTCATTTTTTTTTCTAACTGCCAAAACTCAAAGGTAATCTGTATCCTTGCAAAGAGCATTTATTAGTATACTCTACATTTATTACTATTTATTACTATATTACTCTTTTTTTTCCTACTAAAGGACCTATGGGCACTGCTACCTTTACATGGATTGCATTCAAATATCAAAACTTTCTTTTTTATTGTAAAGTATTATATGCACCTGTTAAGGCCTTTTGAAAAATTAGGTAAGCAGAATAAAACAGATTGAAATGATTCACAATTTTGTCCATTCAGTGGCAAAGATTGTTAACATCGCGGTGGACTCTACCTCTTGTCTTTTCTTCCATGTATATAAGTATTTAGTTTGCAAAAACTATAATCACACTGTCCATATTGTTTTGCAAGCGGCTTTTTGAAATGAAAGAGTATCCAGGAAAAATTATTGCCTGCCTCTATAATTATTTTGTAATCTCAGCATCAATGTTGAAAAGAATGTCCTTGGATGAATGAAACAATCTCCTATTATGGGAACCATGGTTATGTCCAAGTGTTCTCATTACAAACAAGAGAGGAATTACCCTCTTTATAGCTGAATCTTTGAGCGTGATTACAATTACTTCTGTTTGACAAATTTTGATTGGAGGAATTTTTGGATCAATAAGGATGTACAAATTGAAACCTTTTGATATACATTTTTAAATTTCCTTTTAGAAGATTCTATTAATTTGTACTTCCAAAAGCAAAGTATGCCCATTCCCTCACCGAGGTAACCTAAATATATGCTACTTCAAAACAGTTGAATAAGCAAAATGCTATACCTTGTAGCCTGACTTGTGGTGGTGCAGTGGATAAAGCATCAACCTCAAATGCTGAGGTCACTGGTTCAAAACCTGGGTATTACCTGGTCAAGGCACATATGGGAGTTGATGCTTCCTGCTCCTCTTCCTGTTTTTTTTTTTCTCTCTCTCTCTTTCTCCTCTCTCTTTTTAATAAAAATAAATTAATTTTAAAAAAAATGTTGTGCCTTGTTGATTTAATATAACCCCTCTGTGATGTATATGTTCTCTGCATATTTAACTCATATATATTTTTTTCTTTTGTGATTTTCTTAATTGGTTTCTCTGATTCATTTTATTTATTTTCCACTGTGGTGCCTATTTTTTGTTTGTTTGGTTGGTTTTCTGTTTCATTTTATACATCTCCCTTGGTCTGCCACATACGCCTCACAAAAATTTTATCTCTTTTAGATGTCTTCCCTTGAATCTGAAAATGATTTATGATACAATTCATCCAATCTTCATTGATTTGAAATGCTTCCAGTATTGTATATATTGATTCATATACAAGGCAGTGCAGAAGTAAGTTTGTAGTTGTGAGTACACGGAATAGTTTATTCTTGTATTACTGTTTATTAATTATTGCACTATTTTTCATAAAAACAAATAGAAACCTACTTTTGCTCAACCCCGCATATCTTCAGATCAGCTTATGAACATTTAAAAATAGTATGCCAGACAGTTTCTTGACTATTACTCTCTTTTTAAATTATTTTGGTTCATATCAATATTATTGTGATTATTGCTATTAATACTGTTATTATTTTAGTAGCTACCATTTCCTGATCATGGCCAACATATAAAATTTAATATACTTTGCTTAATACTTTCACAAAATATATCTGATAAATATTTTCTCCTTATTCATCTTCAATATCTTGTGCCTATTCTCAGATGGTTTACTCTTGGAGGTAAACTTTAAAATAACTTGTTAACTTTATAAAACCAGCCTTTGAAATTTTTTTAGTAAAATTTTTATTGTGGTGTCAACATCCATATGTACATAAAGCATCATGAACAAATGTGTGGAACCTGCACCCAGACAAAGAAATTCATCAGCACATAAGAGGCCCATCTTCTATTCATTACTAACTCCCACAGGTAAACACTGTTCTGACTTCTAGTCAGAAAATAGTCTTACTTGGCTTTGACTTTTATTATTATTATTATTATTATACACAAAGAGAAGGACAGATAGGGACAGACAGACAGGAAGGGAGAGAGATGAGAAACACCAATTCTTTGTTGCAGCACCTTAGTTGTTCATTGATTGCTTTCTCATATGTGCCTTGACCCAGGGGGATTTTTTTTTGGGGGGGGGACTAGAGCAGACTGAGTGACCCCTAGCTCAAGCCAATGACCTTGGGCTCAAGCCAGTGACCATGGGGTCATGTCTGTGATCCCATGCTCAAGTCAGCAACCCCTCACTCAAGCTGTTGAAACCTGTGCTCAAGTCAGCAACCTCGGGGTTTCAAACCTGGGTCTTCTGCATCCCAGTCCAATGTTCTCCCCACTGCTCCACCTCCGGATCAGGTGGTTTGACTTGTTTTTATTTTTAATTAAATTTTAGTGGAGGAACACCGGTTAACATACCAGTAATTATAAAGGTTTCAGGTGCCCAGTTCTACCAAACATTTCCATTCACCATACTGTATGTTCACACTCCCAAGTCAAGTCTTTGTAAAGAAACACATACATCTATCTACATTTATATTGTTGAGTATCTGTTCATGTGCCTTATGGCTCTTTATCTTCCTTTATGAACTGTCTATTCAAACCCCTTGTTTATTTTTGAATTTTATTTTTCTCATTATTGAGTTGAAGAGTCCTTTATGTATTCCTGATACTAGTCCTTTTTCTGAAAAAGATAATGGTTTTAATTTTGTTGATGTCTAATCCATTTTTCCCATTATGGTAAATACTTATCCTATGATCCTAAAAAATGTTTTTATGTTTCTTCTGAAACTTTTATATTTTAGCTTTTATGTTTAGGTACATATGTTCTATTTTGATAGCATAATTTTGTGACTGTGCTGAGTTACTGGTCATGGTTTTGTTTTGTTTTGTTTTCTACAGAGATATACAGTTGTTTAAACATTGATTGAAAATACTCTGTCTCCATTGAATTATTCTGAAACTTTTCTATCAAATCAATTGTACATATATAAATGTGGCTCTATTTTCTTAACCCTTTCTTCTGTTCCTTGATCTGTTCTTTTGCTAAAATCTATTCTTTTGCTAAAAGCACATGATTATTTGAAACTATATATTAATTCTTAAAATCAGGTAATGCAAAAGTTTCTAACTTCGTTCTTTGCTTTCAGAAATTGTTTCACTGTCCTAGGTCCTTTGCATTTCCATATACATTTTGGAATCAGCTTGTCAATTTCTATTTATAAAGTGACTGCTAGGTTTCTGTCTCAGATTACAATGAGTCTCATATAGATCGATATGGAGTACTATTATTTTCGTAATGCTGGTTATAGCCCTTCATCTTTTCTGATCTCCAGTTTGTCTGCTTGGCTCTGAGAAACTTGGAAAACTCTGTTTAACACATAAAAGGCTTCTGCGTGGCTTGCTGTTCTCCTGACTCGATAGTTCAAGAATTCAACAGATGTCACCAGGAAAAACCAACAATTGTTCTCATTTCTATGAAATTTTCTATTTATTAGAAACTTTGGCTTCCTAGATCTTGGCTGCTGAGATAGTCACAAAAGCATTTTTTTTTAACCCTCATGTTCATTAGTTCACCAAAATAGTGCTGGACTTTTTATCACCTAGCAATGGCCATCTGTCCCCATATTCCAGTGATTGGCAGCTGCCCTGAGGAATAGTGTAGGTGCTGTGTGAGTGTGAGCTAACCTCTCTGATTCTCTTCACTGTGGACTCTGGGAACCTCAAGTCTCACTTCCCTCAGTAGTTCTCTTATGTCTTTAAAAAGATTACTTACTTTTTTTTTCTATTTTTTCTCAGTGGGAGATTGGTCTTATGTAAGCCTGAAAGGAAGTTTCCATTTTCTATGTAATATTTCTTTCAAGACTTTTGTCCATTTCATTTAAATCATCAAATTTATTGGCTTGTAGTTGTTCATATTATTCACTTGTTAATTTTTAATGTCTGTAGAATCTAAGAGATGACCTCCTTTTATTCCTGATACCAATAATTAGGATATTCTCTTTTTTTTCTTTACCACTCTTGAAAATCTCCTTACTTCTACTTCCCTTGGACGTGCTTTTCTTCTCTTTCTCACGGTTTCTAAGGCAGAAGGTTAGGTAATTGTTCTTATTAGACTTTTCTTTTGGTCTAATAAACCATTTAAAACTATAAATTTTCCTATAAGCACTCATTTTTAGTATGTTGTCTTTTCACAACTTTTGATATGTTGTTTTGATGTATATTTGAATTCAAATTACTTTTAAATTTCCCATGTAATTTTATCTTTTATCCATTCATTGTTTAGAAGTGTATTTATTTATTTATATTATTATAATTATTTTTTTTTAATTTTTATTCAGTGAGAGGAGGGGAGACAGAGACAGACCCTTGCATGCCTCCCAACTGGGATCCAACCAGCAAGCCCATTGGGGGGCTGCTCTGCCCATCTGGGGTGTTGCTCCATTGCTCAGCAACTGAGCTCTTCTCAGCACCTGAAGCTGAGGCCAGGGAGCCATCCTTAGCTCCCAGATTCAATTTGCTCCAATTGAGCCACAATGGCAGGAGGGAAAGAGAGAGAGAGAAATGAGAGGAGATGTGTAGAAAAGCAGATGGGTGCTTCTCTTGTGTGCCCTGACTGGGAATCTAACCTAGGACATCCATACACCAGGCCAACACTACCACTAAGCCAATTGGCCGGGGCCAGAAGTATGTTATTTAAATTTTCAAGTATTTGGAGAATTTGCAGATTTCTTTCTTTTGATCTAAAGCCTAATTATGATCAAAGATTATGCTTTGTAGAATTCATTTATTTTGAGATAATTGAAACTTCTGCGGTCTAGAAAATTATCTTGGTAAATTTTCAAGTATGCTTGAAAAGAGTATAATCTCTTGCTTTAAGATGGAATGTTCTAGAAAAATCAAGTAAGTTCAATTGATTAATACTGTTCAATTTTTCTATATACTCGGTAAATTTCTTTCTGCTTGTTCTATCACTATATAAGAGAAAATTATTAGAATCTCAAATATAGTTTTTGTCTTTTTCTTCTTTCAATTCTGTCACTTTTTGCTTCATGCATTTTATAGTATTGTTAAAAAATATATAAATGATAATTTTTATATTTTCTTGTTGTCAAACTTTTATGCTATCATTTCATTATTATAAAATGTTCCTCTTTTTCTCTAGAAATACATGTGTTTTAATATATATTTTGTCTGATATTAACATATCTACTACAGGTTTTTTGTACAGTGGTACCTTGAGATACAAACAGACCAATATACTTTTTTTAAGATACGAGCTGAGACTGGGTCCATATTTTTGTTCGAGATCTGAGAGAAATTCTGAGATACAAGTCATGATTTGGAAAGCTGCCACTAGTTGGCATGTTGGTGCATGGGTCCAGTATGGGCAGTTTGATATACGAGCTGACTGACTTACAAGCTCAGTTACAAAACAAATTAAATTCGTATCTCAAGGTACCACTGTACTTACTATGTGCAAAATTCCTATTTCTGTAAGTTTAATTTCAACATATTTCCATCCTGTGTCTAAAGTATGTCTTCTATAGACAACATATATTTGAATATCTCTTTTGTATTGCATTTCATAATCGCTGCTTTTTGATAGGAGTATTTAATTATTCCCATGTAATGTAAATATTAAAATAGTTAAATTTAGGTCTACCAATTTAAATTTTTAAAAATAACTTCTCACTTTTGTTGTTTTTTATCCATTTGTGCTAAAGAAATTCCTTTTAGTATACAACTTGAATTCCTAAAATGAATTTTTCAGCTATATTTCATTACATTGTGATTTTTGTTTGATCTTGGAATTACATTATGCATATTTAAAGCCTACTTAAATCTAATACTGAATTTATACTAATTGAAACAAAAATAGATGATTCTGGCTCCAGTGATTTTATAATTATTTTCTTCCATCCTTTGTACTATTTTGACATATGAATTTTAGATAGATCAACAGATGGATAGATTAATTGATCGCTTGATTGATAAATATGATATCTACAGCTATACCTTCAGCTACATCTACATCCCTATGTTATGCAAATATATGATACTCAACAGTGCTTGAGTATAATTTTTGCTTTGAATAGTCATATATTTGTAAAGGAGTCAAGTATGCTAACTATGAAAACGCATGGATTGATTCTCCATCAAGAATACGTGCTGATGGGAGCCCAGTTAACTAACAGTTCCAGGTGGTGTTCCCGTGAACTCTCAGGCATTCTTCCCCCAGGCTGCTCAGAGAGACTACTGAGTAAGCTGGAGATCCTAGTGCTGGCGTATCCCTGCTCAGTGTGGGATAGATCTGAGAGATAGCCTGGCTGAGATTTTCTCCTAACTGGATGTACTGTGGGATGAGGCCTTTTCTACCCAACTCATCTTTTCTTCTCTCTATCCACAGATATTGGACCTGCCCTGTAGTCTAAGGCTTTCTGCCTACTCAAATTCTTTACTAAATCTTCACAAACATTTCCCTAACAGAATCTATCACCTCTAAACCCATCTAGGTGTCTAATTATTTTTATAATAAAAGTTACATTAGTTGCTTTGATATTTTTGCCTGCTCAGTCCAACACCTGGATGCACTTAGTTTCTGTTGACTGGGTTTTCCATGTTTGTTTTCCTGCACATCGGTCAGGCTTGCTGGTTCTCTGCACATTTGGTAATTTTTGGTTAAAACTGAACATGGCAGGTAATCTGTTATGGAGATTGTGGAATCTGTTGTGTTCTTATGAGTACTGTCAGTTCTAAGAGGCAGGCAGTTAACGGGGCTGTATTCACTCTGAACTGTGTCTCCCTGTGGTATATGCAGTAACTGATAACTTTGCTCAGTTTTTTGGCTATGAGCTGTTGCTTTTTTTAGACATGACTTCTGAGCATTCCCTGTATCTGCTTATTTCAGTGGTCGGGCAACGTTCGGGGCAGACTTTATGCCTAGTTTTGGGGGCTCACCTTCTCTGTGTTTCCCATGAACTTAAACTGTCTCCTTTAATTTTCTGGTTCCTGTAACCTCTCATTCCAGTCTGCTAACACCTTAGACCGAGAGGGCTTCCACTTCTCTGGCACTGGAAATCTACGAGGGTTGGGCAGCACCCTTTGGAAAGAAAGCACTGAGATCACGGCTTTTTCTGTTGTTGTTGGCTGCAGAAGCAGTGTTTGAAACAGAAGCTCTTCTGCAGCTTTGACTAGCTCTTTTTTTTATTTTATTTTGCAGTGTCTTCAAATGGTTGTTTTGATCAATTTTCTTGAGTTTTTGTCATTATTATCTGTGTTAGAAAGCACCTGTCCTCATCATGTGGCCATTACTGAAGGACATGGTCCTGATTTAATAGTATTTTCCTCATGCTAGTTTCCATTTATACGTGTAGGTAAAATTACACGCTATATTTCCCACATTTTGGAAGAAGCATAATGTTTATTACAAATTCGTAAAAACAAATTTTAAAACATCCCTTCCTTTTCATGAACTTGAGAACTATCGAAATAACATGGAGACTATTTCCGCAAGAGTTTCAGACCTTTCTGTTGAACTCTCTGGGTTCTGCAGTGCCTCGTGTATCACTCAGGTGATTTTCATAGTCCATGCATAAGCACTACACATTCTGGACTTTCAGCATCTGTTTGCATCAATATTGAGCATGTATATTTACTTGAAATATAATTTTCTAAATCCTTTAAAGTTCAGTAGCAAAAGTTGCCTATTGTATTCTTTCAGCCATTTAAATAACTTCTCTGTATTCTTAATTATAAGTTCTTTCTCTTTTCTAGGATGGCCTGCTTGAGTTTTCTCTCATTTTCTATTGCATTCCAGTTGGCTCTGTTTATATATCAGCCCTGTTCTTTTCACTCTGAACACCTTGAAGTCAGTAATTATATTCTGTGTCCGAAACATCTAGTCCAGTGCCATTCACATTGTTGATCTTTACAAACTCTATGCTCAAACAAATGGCAAAGACTTCGGGTTATTTATGGACTGACTAAGATAATCCAATTAAGATCATCCCAGAGTGAGTTTCATTTTACAAACGGTGAAACAGAGAGAAGGGTTGACTTGCCTAAGGCAACACAGGAAGTCTGTGGTGGAGCAGAGACATCTTTGGAACAGACCGTGCTGTCTTGCTGAAATAGATTGACTCGAAGACAACTCCAATTACTACCATTTCCACACATACAGATTCAAGTAAAATATGTACTGATTCCAGAGCAATTTCAAGCTCTAAAATTGTGGAAACCTTGCAGTTAATATCCTGCTTTGGGAAATCATTTCTGGTTATTAATAACCCCTACATTTGGGGCCTCTTGTTCTCAATGTTGTGTCATCTCAGGAGTGCGTCCATGTGCGATGGATGTGGCTAATTTAGTGATTCTTCACCACTTTGGAGAGAAGCACCTGCCAGTTTTTGGCAAGAAAGTTTGCTTTATTAAACTTGGAATCCACCATCTGGGATAAATCACGTCTCTGTCCCGTTTTAGGAATGTGTTCCAATGGAGGGAAATAAATAAGCTGTCTCTTTTTTTCCTCAGCCATGCCTATTTGTTTCTATGAGACAATAAACATAGAATTTTGGAGGAGGGATTAGGCTGGACATCAGGAGACCTGGGTTCTGGATAAAATTCTGCTATTAAGTTGCTGATGCCTTATTTCCCTTGTACAAATCACAGACCCCTTACCTTTACTTTGAAGCACTTACATAGGTACGCAGAGTCTGAGCATCCCTCAGAAATACTCTAGAGGCCTCTAGTCAAAGAATACGGCCAAGAAAAGCTTCCAGAAGCTGTATCTGTGTCAAACCCCAGAAGAAAAAAAGGGGAACCCAGTTTTTGGGGGAAGTTTTTTCTTTCGATTCTATCATTAATCAGGTGGTCAAAAATATAGCACCCCTAGTGCAATAGAAGCCACTGTCCAAAAATTTCACCAGGGACATAAAGGAAGTATGTTTTAAATATTCAAATGACAGAGATTGGGGGTGAGAGGAAGTATAAGACCAGACTTTATGGAAGAGGCGGCCTTAGAGATAGTCCTTGAGAAGTGGATATGATTTTCACATTCACTGATTAACCCATTCATTCCTCTGTCTAGGGCTTCATTTATTCAGTAGGCGGTTATTGTGATCCTATTATGTGCCAGGCGCTATGCTAGTCATTCAGGAAATAGTGGTGAGCAATATGGAGCTGAGAGTCCGGAGAGGGGTTAGACATTAATCTAATGATCGCATGTTTGTATGATGACAGATGACTATATCTGTTACACAATAAGAAAACTCCACTGTGACTTGAATAACCCAGTGAGGGGGAAAGGTCATCAGGGTAGGACCACTTCCTTGAAGATGTGATGGGGTGCTGATATCTGACAGTGCCTGCATTAAGAGGGACTGAGGAGTGAAGAAGAGCAAAGGTCTTGAAGAGGGAGAGAGCATGGCACCCTCATGGGACGGAAATGAGGTCAATGAGGCTGGTGCCAGGAGCCAGGAGGGGACGTTGGAAAGGGACATTCTGAGCTAAGAGAATAGATGTGGAAATAAATATAACTTGGCCTGAGAATTACAGGTAATTGTGCTCGATACAGGATTTCAGTAAGAGAAGAAGTTTTTGAAAAAAATAAAAGAGCACGCTGAGTTGGTATTATAGAGAGATCTTTTGGACAGGTAAAATTACCTGGGCTCAGGTGCCAGGGGTGACAGAGAGAGCCTGAGAAGTTATAGACCTTGCAGCATGCTTTTACAATTTTACATCGGTTGCCAAGTGAGAAGATTAAAAAAAAAAAAACATTAAAAAAAGAGAAGAAAAACACCCTTTACTCTAAGAAATGGACTCTGTGAGGGAAACAGTGTGCACTGACAGCTGGGTGAATATCGGCACTGCTATTACCACACATCTTGTGGGGCCTTTCATGTGGCTGGTTGTGGAAGTGTGTGAGGAATGGAGGCTTAGCCTCTCCCTTTTCATCACCGATGCCGTTTGTTGTTGCTTTCTGCCTTTTTTCTTCCTTGAGGTGTCACCCGAGCAGTACAAAGTGACACGGGGAAAAAATAAAAGCATCCCTTTTTCATAGATGAGTTACAGTAACAGATGGTCATGTTCACTCAGCGAAGACAAATAGCTCCAGTAATAAACACAACAGGGTTGAGAGGTGCAGGAGGAAGGGTTTGCCAGCGTCCCCATTCATAGCTGGCTCTGCTTTTACAGCTGTTGGGAGGGGCGCTCGGATCCTCGCATGGGACGGAATGTGAGCCCCACGGAGCACCCGGGAGCCTGCTGGGACGGGTGTCATCACGTCCATCACACCATGGGAGGTAGGCAGCCCTCTGTGTCTATATCTAGTTTCTCACCAAATCCCATCAAGTTTGACTCTTCAAATCTCTCTCTCTCTCTCCTTCTACCAAGTTATTCAGGCCTCTATTAGCTCTTGCCTATGCTATTTCTTTTTTGTAAGTTTTGATTCTTTTCGTTGTTCATTATCTCTTGATTTCGATAATTAAATGTTCAAGACCACACCACTCCCCGCCTCAAATGAGCACAAAGTAAACTGTGACACCTAAATTATATCTGTAGCTAAATCTGCTCTAAAGACAATCCTTTCTTTCAGCTTTATTGAATTCTAATTGACATAAAATTGTGGGATAAAGTGTAGATTGTCATAATTTGATATACATCTATATTGTGGAAGGATTCCCCCATCTAATTAGTTAATTAACATATCTATCACCTCACATGTTTACCATTGTTTTTAGTGAGAACTTTTAAGTCCTGCTATCTTACAGAATTTAAATGACACAATAAGGTGTTATCAACTGCAGTCAGTTATCAGTTGTGTTATACATCAGTCTCAGACCTTATATACCTGAAAACTTCTCCCCTTTCCCAACCTCTCCCTATCCCGCACCCCTGCCTCCTAGCTCCTAGCAACCGCTTTGGACTATTTTCTTATGTTTTTGTAAGTTTAACTTTTTTAAAAAGGTTTCCACATATAGGTGATCCCATAAAGTATTTGTCTTTCTCTGCCTGGCTTATTTTATTTAGCGTAATGCCATCCAGATCTAGTCACGTTGTTGCAAATGGCACAATTGCTTTCGTTCTCGTGGTTGAATAATATTTCTTATATGTGAATGGCAATATGTGAATAATGTTCCATATATTCTGTATTTGTTTATCTGTGGACAGACACTTGGGTTGGTTTTGTATCTTAGGTATTTCCAATAATGGTATTTCTGCAACGGAAATGGGAGTAGAGATATCTCTGATATCCTGTTTTCCTTTTGATATATACAGAAGTGGGATTGTTGTATCAGGTCTCTATTATTTCAATAGCCTCCTAATACTCTACTGTCCTTTGCAAGTTCTTTCTTCCTGCCTAGTACCTGAGCTGCTGGCAAAGTCATCTTCCTGTATTGCAGACATGACAACGTCACTCTCCCATTTTTATCTATTTGCTGTTCCATAAATGTTCTGAATAATCCTCTACTTTCTCTTACTGGAGTAGCTTTTCTTACTCCTACTCAATCATCAAAACCCTATCTAGCATTTTCAATCTCTGAGGTCTGCTTTGAGCTTGTCTTCAATGGCATTGAATAATTAACTATTCTTTTTTTAGTATCCACAGTTCTCAGTGGTTTTGCCATTAATCATTGTACTTTGATATAATTATTTATTAATGTGATAATCTCCCTGTTATTTTGGGGCTTCCTGGAGAAGACGGGAATCCTTCCGTCATCATCGTGTGTGCCCTGAGGCCATTACGAGCTCCCTGGGCAGCAGTACTAACAGTTAATGTTTATGGAAGGTTCCTGTGAGCCAGGAATTGTGCTAGGGCTACTTTTCAATGGTAGCATAGTAGGGGATTAATATAGTTTTTTTTATTTTATTTCAAGTTGCTCATTAAAATAGAGTATGATCCATTCACTGATTCACAGACAATGGGAACAACACATTACATCCTATAAAAGCATAGACTCAGCTAAGCCCTTGAGATGACACAACTAGGAGATGAATGTCTGCCAGCAAAAGGTTCAGTCTAACGTAAGCATCAATCAAACACCTGCTGCATACCCAACCTTGCACTAAGCAATTAACCGTGTGTTTGCTTCAATAGAGGTGTTCCACTTTATTCAAAGTAAAATTTTCCAATCTGTAAATAAAAATATATTGATATTAGTACATGGATCGCTGTGTTTAAATGCCATGCACATAAACGGTCACAGCAGCATCTCCATCCTGAACCAAGGTCTGAGTTCAATGCTGAGTACTTAGGGTGAGACAGAGCATGCTCACCTAGAAACCATCAGGGTCCAGCCCCTACTCTGCTCCTTTCCCACTGTGTGACCTTGAACTAGACTCTCGCTGTGTATCTCAGTTTCACCATCTCTACATTGAGAGACGCTATCTGGATGGCCTCGCCCATCCTTGATATGATCTATGCTTCTATGGCTTCCTCCTCAGAAGTTTGTTTGGTTTTGTCTTACTTATGTGCTGTTTTCTTTACCTAGAATTGAAACAACCCCCTTCTAGCCTCGCAGGTCTCAACAGGAAGAGAAGCTGCCCATGACATCAGGGCCTTCTCTCTTTAAACAAAGACTTTCATAAGACTTTTTGTGAGGGTGAGATGTATCCCTGGCAAATAAATAGGCCTGCAAATGCTCTGTTTCTGGGCCCCATGTGATTCTGATGCTTTGTATTCTTAGATGAGTTCTAGAGAAGTTTGAGACATGGCCCTGAGGTTACAAAGCCTGACATCACATCTCAATTCTGCCAGCAGTGTGACCTGAGGGGAGAAGCTCAATATCTCTCTGTCTTATTTTTCTCAACATCAAATAAAGGACAGTAATGGTACCTACAGCATAAGCTACCTTTTGAGTAAATGCATGCATGGTGTTTAAGATAGTCCGGGAATACTATTTAAGATAGTTCCTTAAATATTATTCTTGTACCTACTATTAACCAAAGTGCTACATTTAACAGAAGAAACCTAAGGTCCGAGGAGGGGGTATGACTAGAGAAATAATGCAAATATAAAAGAAGACTGACCATCACAGCAACTGATACATGGTAACATTTTAGGCTTGTAAGTGTCACCAGAGAAGGACACGTATTCTCACTTTGCAAGGGAAGAACCAGATTTGGAGAGGTTAAGTGACTTACTTGCCCAACGTCACACAAGTATTTCACAGTAAAGCTGAGATATGAACCTGGATAATATAATGCCAAAGCCTCTCCCCATTCCATTAAGTTCACAGGGTCGAAAGCAAATATATCAGTTACATAACAAAGGTTTGGAAAATTTGGACATGAGACCGTCACAAGATCAATGTAACTGTCAGGGTGTATGTTTTTCTGCCTATCAATCATTTGTCTTCCAGTTACTTCCAGTGGATGGGGCTAGGGGGAAGAGTGGGGGCATGCTAAGCCATGATTGGACTTTCCTGCAAAATATGCCTCCTCACTCCTTCTTTCCAGAGGTCTGCTATAGTCTGCCTCCTCAAGTGCTCCTTTGGGCCCAAGGGGAACCTTGAAGTTTCCTTTGAAACGCATACCCCACACCCCCAAGCAGATGTGCAAGGACGTTTGCTCGCTTAAAACCGTGCTCAAGATGTTTAAGGATCCACGCTATCTCCCTATCAGTCTCTCTGAAACATGCATTATCCGTCCGTCCTTGAAGCGGGTCCCCTGGTGCGGTGATTAAAACAGTCCTGCGTTGGGTAAAACCGATGCAATTTTCCAGAAGTCATCATCTCGGCATTTCCCCCGCCACCGCAGAGCACCTTGCCTCCAATTTCTTGGCTTGCTCATTTGTTTCCCTTCAGACAATCTTGAAGACACTCTTCCCGGTGACCTCTGCTAAGGCAAGGAAACAGTGCACTCTTATCCTGATATTATGCAGACACAATGACAAATTGGTCTATTTTTTATGCTTGACAGAAATCGTAGGGGTGGGAAACGGGAGAGACATACTAACTCATGATATCTTCAACCACTGGTAGATAGAGTTTGGAAAAACTTGCTTTGTCTTTCTTATTACATTTCACTCCTTATGTCTGTTCCCACGTGTTCTTTCTTCAATTGGGCCTGGAACATGACAATATTTCCAAAGTTGGCTGAAATCCTAGTGGATTTCTGAAGAAGACAATTTGACCAGGAACAGAGTCAACATTAGTCTCCTAAACCGGCTCCTTCTAACCCCTCTCCCTGCCCATCTCTCTCTCTGTGACACAGTCACTCCCCAAGTTACCTGCTGTTCAAATGCTGGCGTCCTTGTTACCGCACCCTCTTGTACATTCAGCATGTCATCAAATCCCATGGATGTGTTCTTAGAAAATGCTTTCTGTTCACCTTCCCTTGCATTTCCACTGTGTGTTCCCTTTCTGGGTCGAGGAGGAGGAGAGTCTCCGGAGTCCGTTTGTATAATATTTGCTATTTCAATCCCATTTTCTTATGCTGCATAATCATCTGTTGTTTGGCATTGAATCTGAATGAAAGGACAGCATGGTGGCCCTGACTATGCTTCCTCCCCCAGGTGGGGATTGCATTGTTCTTCCCTGAAAGGTGTAGTCAGTCATTCAGGTGCCCTTGTCTGCTGGGTCTCTCCAGCCAGAAAGGGACGGAAAGAACGAGCTGGAGGAGGGGAGCGCGATGAGAACGCATGTGTTGTGCCCTTGATCGTGGGGTGTCAAGGTGGCTGAACGGCAGTTCTGGGAGGTGGATTGTGGGGTGGAATTGTCCGCTTGGAAAGACTTCAGGCAATGCGGGGAGGCGCCAGGAGAGTGACCGGCTCACTTCCTCCTTCCTTTCAATCCGATGGCCCGCACCGCGCTCCTGCCCCCGCCCCCCAGACTCTCCGATGGCCCGCACGGCTCCTTCCCCCCACAGACTCTCCGATGGCCCGCAGGGCTCCTGCCCCCACAGACTCTCCGATGGCCCGCACGGCTCCTGCCCCCCCCCTCCAGACTCTCCAATGGCCCGCACGGCTCCTGCCCCCCCCCCCCCCAGACTCTCCGATGGCCCGCACGGCACCTGCCCCTCCCAGACTCTCCGATGGCCCGCACGGCTCCTGCCCCCACAGACTTTCCGATGGCCCGCACGGCTCCTGCTCCCCCAGACTCTCCGATGGCCCGCACGGCTCCTGCCCCCCCCCAGACTCTCTGATGGCCCGCCACGGCTCCTGCCCCCCCCCCAGACTCTCCGATAGCCGGCATGGCTCCTGCACCCCCCAGACTCTCCGATGGCCCACACAGAGCTCCTGCCCCCCCCCCCCCAGACTCTCCAATGGCCCGCACGGCTCCTGCCCCCCCCAGACTCTCGGATGGCCCGCACGGCTCCTGCCTCCTCCCCTCCAGACTCTCCGATGGCCCGCATGGAGCTCCTGCCCCCGCCCAGACTCTCTGATGGCCCGCACGGCTCCTGCCCCCCCCCCAGACTCTCCGATGGCCCACACGGCTCCTGCCCCCCCCCCAGACTCTCCGATGGCCCGCACGGCTCCTGCCCCCCCCCAGACTCTCCGATGGCCCGCACGGCTCCTGCCCCCCCCCCCCCGACTCTCCGATGGCCCGCACGGCTCCTGCCCCCCCTCCAGACTCTCGTGCCTCCACACTCATCTCTTCCCTTGGAAGGACTATGAACTCCTTCTAAAAAAGTAGAATTTGACCTTTTCTAATCAAAGTACTCGCAGCCCTTAGCAGAGTTCTCAGTGTTTCTTAATAAATGCTTAATACTTTTTAACTGAGCTGAATTGTGACTGTCTTTGGGGCTAGAGACTTTATAATAACTTTCATTTGAAAATATCCTTTCTCCTGTGTTTATTTTCCTTTTTTTTTTTTTCTTGCATGGTATTTTCAAGTTTTTCTTTCTATTCTTTTTGTTAAAATCCTAGCTGGTCTAAGCTCCATCAATGCCTGCCTGCTGGTAGGCCACGGTCTTGAATTGGAGGGGTATAGTGCTAGGGTCTATTGCATTCCAAACGAGAAAATCCATCGAAGAAGGTAAAACTCCTGAACAAGTAGGAGATTACCTGTTCATCGTTTTAGTTGCTAGAATTATGCTTGAAGTAAAAAAGAAAAACTGATTTATTTAAGTCAGAAAAAAAAAAGAAAAACTGATGTAAACTGACATACACAAAATGGTATTTATTATTTCATATCATAAAATACTCAGAACGGGGGTAGATTAAAGGTTGAATAGATTCCAAGAACCTGTGTTACCCCCATCTCTCTCCTCTGCTGTCTTTGGGATGTATGCCTGGTCCTCAGACTCACGCTTCTCAAGTTCGCCTGATTGTGGCCAGCAGCACGTGGGGCAGCACGTTTCCCTATTCATACTAAGTGGGGACACAAGATTCCCAGTCTTGAAACTTGTCCTTCCCTTTCACCAATTTAGAAAGTAGGCTGACCCCAAGATGTGTAATAGACATGAACACAACGCGCAGTGCATTGGCTTGTGTGGATTTCACTGGATTCCTGAACCCATCTGTGGCACAGAGGGAAGAGTCATTATGATTGGCTGGGACCAAGGTTTCTCAACCATCACACTATTGACATTTTAGGACCAAATAATTCTTGTCTTGAAAGTGCTGTCCTGTAACTCAGGGGTCGGGAACCTATGGCTCGCGAGCCAGGTGTGGCTCTTTTGATGGCTGCATCTGGCTCGCAGACAAATCTTTAATAAAAAAAATAATAACGTTAAAAATATAAAACATTCTTATGTATTACAATTCATTCATTTCCTGCCGCTCATGTTCACGGTTGCGGGTGGCTGGAGCCAATCACAGCTGTCCTCAGGAACAACACCAAATTTTTATTGGATAATGCATAATGTACACGGGTTGTTGTATGGCTCTCATGGAATTACATTTTAAAATATGTGGCGTTCATGGCTCTCTCAGCCAAAAGGGTTTCCAACTCCTGCTGTAACTTGAAAGAGCAGTATCTCTGATTCGCTAGGTGTCAGTAGCATCCCTTCCAGTTGTGAGAAACAGAAATATCTCCAGACATTATCATATGTCCCTTTAGGATAAAGTCCCAGGTTGAGAACCACTGGCTTAAACAAAGGAACTTACGAGTGTTTAAGAATCAACCTCAATGCCAGCTATAACCAACTGCCCCTCTCTTCACAAATTTTGTCCTGTGAGAAATACACCTTTGAAGTTGTAACTTTTATTTTAAAATGTATGTTTTAAACTTGCAAGATCTTTATCATAGTATGCCCAGACTATTGCATGATCTAACTAGTCTCTTGGATGTTTGCTTCTTAATATCAGAAGAAAGTCTGCAATGGCTACGTGTCACTTAACTGTCTCCCTAATTTCACCTTGTACTAACTGTGCTACTCTCTAGCATGGTACCTATTTAGTATCCAAACTGGAGAGGTGCTGTCTAAGAAAGGCCACCTGTTTCGGGGTAGTTGATGCTCCTGAGAGAGGTGGAGGGGAGAAATGAGAGGGGGGGAATGAATGTGGGAGCCAACAGAGTCTCCACATTCATAACAATAGTTATCATTTGCTGGGTTTCCATTCTGTGAACAAGCATTGCACCGAATGCTGGATGTGTATGATTTTATTGAATCCACAGTAATGCATGTAATTTCTGAATTCGTCTATCCATTTTACAAGGGAGGGGACTGAAGACAAGATATGTTTTATTCTTACCTGAGGTCAGAACTACTGCATTCCTGCAGCAAGTATGCCATAGATACTCTGTTGGAACCCAAGCTTCCACTGCAGTTAACACTGCTTTCTAGGCCAATGTCTGCCAGTATCTATGTCATTCCCCTTTTATGAGCCCATTCTGCGGAGCTCTATCCTTATAGGATTCTCTCGGTCACGAGAACAGGAATACTGGACACAGGCAACACAAGGTGGAGGGTGGCTGAGGGTTGCTCAGAAAGGAAGGGGAAGGTACTGAAGAAAGTCTGAATCTGCCTTACATACTCGTCCTCATGAGCCACCTTCTGACTCATGGTACATCCTCCTCCCTCAAGTCTCTGTCTTCAGCCACAGCTGCACACGACACAGTAATCACCATCAGAGGGGTCATCTCCAAATTGCAAAGGACAGCCCAGCAGAGGAAACTACAACAGATAACACTTACTGCCTGTGTATCCATCACAGAGACTGGCGCTGCACTGAGAATTCTAACTCCATCCCTGTATTCTCCTCTGTCTTCCTTTTTTACCCCCAGTTTCACTGGATTGAATCCTACTTTTCAAAAGACTCCCCACCGGTCTCTCTGCTCACTCTCTTTCCTCTCCAATCCATTTTACTTAATTGGGGCAATTTTTCCCCCCTCAATCACTTGACATTTGACTTTTTTGCTATCAGAAACAAACAAACAAACAAACAAACCAATAAAGGACTAGAATAAAAAGCAACTACCACAATGAGATATCACCTCACACCAGTCAGAATGGCACTCATCAACAAAACAACACAGAATAAGTGCTGGCGAGGATGTGGAGAAAAGGGAACCTTCCTGCACTGCTGGTGGGAATGCAGATTGGTGCAGCCTCTGTGGAAAACAGTATGGAGATTTCTCAAAAAATTAAAAATCAAACTGTTTTTGACCCAGCTATTCCACTTTTAGGAATATACCCTAAGAACACCATAGCACTATTCCAAAAGGAGAAATACACCCCCATGTTTATGGAGCATTGTTCACAATAGCGAAGATCTCGAAACAGCCCAAGTGTCCATCAGTGGACGAGTAGATTAAAAAGCTTTGGTTCATATATACTATGGAATACTACTCAGCCATAAGAAATGATGACATCGGATCATTTATAATAACATGGATGGACCTTGATAACATTATACTGAGTGAAATAAGTAAATCAGAGAAAACTAAGAACTATATGATTTCATACATAGATGGGACATTAAAACAAGACTCAGAGATATGGACAACAGTGTGGTGGTTACGGGGGGGGGAGGAAAGGGGGGGTGAAGAGGAGAGGCACAAAGAAAACCAGATAGAAGGTGACGGAAGACAATTTGACTTTGGGTGATGGGTATGCAACATTATCAAATGTCAAAATAATCTGGAGATGTTTTCTCTGAATGTATGTACCCTGATTTATCAATGTCACCCCATTAAAATTAATTTTTTTAAAAAAGCAACTAGGTCATGACTTCTTGTCTCAATGTCACGAAGCCCCTGGCACAGTGTCCCCATCCTTCTGTGACCTGGTCCCAGCTTAGATCTCACTGCTCCCCTTCAGGCCTGCTGGACTCCCCCACACCGAGCCTGTGCACCATTCTGATCCGGACCGTCCCCCACTGTCTCTGCCCGCTCTGCTCCTCCTGCTTACGATGCTCCCTGGTGACTCTGTGTGTCCAGGTTGCCCTGTTTGGACAAGCCCACTTTCTTCCCCAATACTGCCCTGAGAGGCTAAAACTATCGCACCCACTTTTGTCCAAAGAGGGGACCAAAGTTGTAAGATACAAGATTCAAGTCATGCCATTTGTAGGATGTAGAGCAGAGGACTGAAACCCATGTCTTCTAGCCTTCTAATTTGTCACAATTCAAACGTGACTATGGTTAGTTGACTCTTCAACAGCCTGGGGGTTAATAGTACCAACCTCCCATGAGTATAACTTTTGACTCCCCTCGCAAAACTACTATTGATTAGAGAAGCCTTACTGATAACACAAGCAGTAGACTAACACATATTTTGTATCTTACATGTACTAGTTACTATAGTTTCACAATAAATTAAGCTAGGGAAAACAAAAATGTTATTAATAAAATTATGAGGGAAAAAATACATTTACAGTATCTAGTGAAAATAATTTGCTTCTACCTAGGCCTGCACAGTTCAAACCCATGTTAGTCAAAGTCAGCTTTATAGTCAGAACTGCCTCCTGCCCCCGTTCTCACAGCGATGGTATTTTCAGATGCCAGCTGGTACTATGAATGCAGCTCGTTTCAGAGCAGTGCCAACCATCCCTCTGTCCTCCACCTTGGTCCTAAACTCAAAGGAACCATGTCCACGAGGTTGATTCTGAAGCTGCTGTAGCATGTGCATAGGTGATGCAATCTTCAGCTATCTTAATTGCATATTTGGGAAACCCACCCTGTGCCTTTCATATGGCAGGCCATTTGGTGTTTATGACCATCATACGAGAGTTACAGCATATGGGAGCTCACCCATTCTGAATACTAAGCTTACCCAATCTCTCTTCCATGACCGACATGAGAAATAACTAATAAAAATGATGACAATAATAAAAGGTCCTATAAATGCCAAATGCAATAGCTATTCTTCATTCCAAAGTTTCTCAATCTCTCTTCTCCACCACATCATAAAAGTGGGGGAGAGGGAAAGCAAGATATTATCCATAAATAATTGGAAATGTTTCTTCAAGCTTTGTTTTAAATCCTTCCATTAAGGGCTAAGATTTCAGTTTAGGGTCAGCCTGAAGGTGAGGCCAAGTTTCAGGGATAATTGAACTCGAAAATTGTGTGACCTTTTCAAAGAACCCTCTTTCTATTTATGTATTTTTCTCCAACCAGCAATAATAATAATAATAATACAAAACAATACAAGAATAACACTTAACTAAATCAATGCAGACGGCTGTTTTATCAAGCAGAGGCAATTTTTATCATTTTAAAAGCTTTTGTTTTTCGTAAAGGAAAGAAAATGGGCCACATTCCCTTGATTTTTTTCTTTTTGGAAAAGAGGAGAAAGCATATGTTTTTTAATTTGAAATGGAGTATGAATGATGTTATCTCCCGAGAATTGCTGCGCTGGAGTGAATTGTAGAAAATGCATTTGCTGCAAGCTTTCTATAAATTCTTCTCTGACTTAGAGACTTCGTGGCATATTATATCAGCCTACCTTTATAAGAATACTGTACACACATCCTGAGAGTCAATTTCCTGAGCCTCTTTTACAAGATCATCTTGTTTTCTTTGTTTATGTTATTGATTTAGGAAAAATCATTTGGTGAATATTGAATGTTCATTTAAACAGGAGCTTGGTAATATGTGGCGAGAAGCAGAGGAGGATAGAAAATCACCGGGCCATCAAAGCTGGTATCTGCATGCACTTCATGGTTTGTGTTGTCCTAGTTGAGCCACTGTACCCCTGAGAGTTATGGGGACAGAGACTATCATCCCCCTTTTGTAGATCAGAAGTCACAGCATGGAGAGTTTTAGTGGCTTTCCTGTGGCCCCTCCCCATGTGCAGCTGGTAATTGAAGCAGTACTAGAAACTTCTCCAGTCAATTTATTGTTCCCTTTTCTGCACAAAGCTGCATCTAGGTTACAACTCAGCCAACGCTATCACAAGCGTTTCTGGAGCACCAACCTCTTAGTGGGTGCTACAGTTCAAACAGCAACAGATGCAATAGTGTTTTGGTTCCTGTCTCAGTACACAAGGTGCTTATCTTTGAGTCTCAAAGATGAGGCAGAAGTGTACAAACTATTTCCTAAGATATGAGTATGAAAGCTGCAAGATCATTACGGATAGGCGGGTGGTGTGGAAGGCCTCACTCAGGGACACACAGAAAATGAGTGATGGCATTAGCTAACATTTGTGGAGGCATTCTTATGGTCCAGTCACTTGGGTTAGAACTGCTGTCACTCATTTGACCAACACTTTCCAGTGTTGACCCAAAGAAGGTACTTTGTAAGCTTTCAGGAAAGAAATTTTAGTTCTGGCACTTTTAACTAATGACCAGGGGCATTCAGTTTCACCCCCGGGGCTTCATGTTATGATTCTGAAAACAATCTGTTTAGAAGAGTTACCCAACTTAAAAGTTTCTGTAAATAGTGTGTAAAATAAAATAAAATATTGGCCAATAATAATGACCCTGTAATAATTTGGGTGTTATTTTTCTTTTATTGATAAATAGTAGAATTATTTTTATTACTATTACTCTGTGGTTAGGGCTGAAGATATAAAATTGAATTAGAAAATGACCCTAGTCTTAAGAAACTCATTTTAACAAGATTTTTATATCCCTCCCTCTCTTTTTCCTCCTTCCTTCCTTCCTTCCTTCCTCCCTCCCTTCCTTCCTTCCTTCCTTCCTTCCTTCCTTCCTTCCTTCCTTCCTTCTTTCTTTCCCTCCTTCCCTCCATCCTTCCTTCCTTCTTCCCTTCTTTCCAATCCTTATTCATGCAGTGCCTCCTCTGTGCCAGGGAAAGCCCCAGGTTCTTGATTCAAGAATGTTATAGGTGCTGATCCAGCCCTGAAGGAGATCTCAGCCTGAAGAAAGAAGTAACTCACGACAGACAGCCCCAGTGAAGGGCTGGAAATGCTGAGATGGAGATGCCCCACAATGCCAGGGCAGCACAGTGCAGGGGGAGGGAGGGTAGAGAAAGTCACACCCAGTGCCTCTGGAGATAGGAGAAATGCACAGAGCCCTAACATACAACTGGAGGTTGAGCAAACAAATCAACACTTGCTGTTTTACTAGGTTTGGGCATTGCTATGCTACCAGGAGGCTGAGGCTCCATGCACCATCCTATGGCCGAGAGTCTGGCAGCAGCTAAATGACTAAGCAAGGTAGTTCTGACTCCATATCCTCTCGGTCCAATCTGAGTGTTAGATTTCCTTTCCTTTGAGCTCAAACACCACAATATTAGTCTATTTTCTAAGGTGTATTCTATCCTGGATATTAAGAACCTTCATGGACTATGTAGCAATTACACGGAGGTCTTCAATTGGCGGGGGTTTCTTCACTGTCTGTATCCCTTCCTTGGGACTGCACTTAATTCCAAGGTTTCACAGATCACCAGAGACTCCCAGATTGACTCAGTCACCCATTCCCTCCCGATTCATCTATGAAACCCAATAAATCAACCTGAATATCCAATAGACGTTTCCAATGTATATAACATCTCCCAAATCAAAACCTTGATTTCTTTTCCCCCCTCAAAGTTTTGTCATCTCCTAATCAGTGAATGGTGCCGACATGTATTTGCTCAACTCGGAAGTCTTTTTTCATGCTCTCCTCTCCCATGTTACAGCCAGCCCCCCTGCTCCCCCAAATATCTCCACTCTACCGGGTCACTGTAATGGCACAATGCTGACCCAGGCCCCACCCTGCTGTGGCTCTTAATACTACTAGGCAGGAAGTTGATGGGGAACATAGTAAAGGGAGACTCATAAAATCATCACCAGAATGCACTGATCCATCTTAATATCACCTAAAGAATGACAGCCAGACCATGTGTCCCTTGAGATGTAATATGGAGTCCCAGTCACCGTCTATGAACCTGTGTACAATCAATCTTCTAGATATAACTTTCAGATCACAGGAAATACAGAGGAGAGAGGAACATGTTGATGACTACATAATCAAATAAATATGGAATGTGAGAAAGGCTCCATGACAAGAGATCCAGATTTTAAAAAAGTAAACATAATGTTGATTCTATAAGACATGGAAGAGTTTTATTTTCTAAGGAATTCAAAAGCAGGTGAAACCGAACTGCACTACAAAGAATAGAATGGTGGTTCCTTGTGGAAGGTGATGGCGAGGGATAGGCCTGTGGCTTAATCTGGCTCATAATCGGCAAGGTTCGTACATGGGTATGTAAGACCTATTGAGTGATGTTCTTGCGATTTGTGTAAGTTATACCTCAAATAAAAACATTTTAATGAACTATAGAAAGAGGAAGAGAAACTGTTATTGATTAAAGTATGCTTAAGAGATAGATCAACCTCAATGTGCAAATTGTATTTGGATTCTAATTTGGGAGGAAAACCTTATAAAATGTACTTTCTATCTAATTTAATTGACCAATGTCACCCCAGTAAATTTAAGTAAAAATAAACACAAGTATAATAAGTTATAAACATAACTGGCAAAACACAAACATTTGGCCCTGGCCGATTGGCTCAGCGGTAGAGCGTCGGCCTGGCGTGCGGGGGACCCGGTTCGATTCCCGGCCAGGGCACATAGGAGAAGCGCCCATCTGCTTCTCCACCCTCCCCTCCTTCCTCTCTGTCTCTCTCTCTCCCCTCCCGCAGCCAAGGCTCCATTGGAGCAAAGATGTCCCGGGCGCTGGGGATGGCTCCATGGCCTCTGCCCCAGGCGCTAGAGTGGCTCTGGTTGCAGCAGAGCGATGCCCCGGAGGGGCAGAGCATCGCCCCCTGGTGGGCAAAGCGTCGCCCCTGGTGAGCATGCCGGGTGGATCCCGGTCGGGAGCATGCGGGAGTCTGTCTGACTGTCTCTCCTCGTTTCCAGCTTCAGAAAAATACAAAAAACAAAACAACAACAAAAAAAAACACAAACATTTTTTGGTACAATGGCAAAGTACTGAACACAGATATCAGATAACAATAAGAACCTCTAAATTATGTGATAATAGTAATATAGTAACAAAATAACGAACAGGAGAGGGAGAGAGAAGAGGAAGAGACAGTTCTAATCAGTTAGGGATACTTTCTGAATTACTTGCTGGCAAACATGAAATGTTGGGTGGTATTTACCCTCGCAGGACTCCAAGCCAGGGATAAACAAACTATGACTCATAGACTGAATCGAGCTCCCACCTATCTCTGTAAAGTATTGTTGGAACTCACCTACTCCCCTTAATTTATATATTGTCCAGGGCTGCTCCTGTGTCATGAGGGCAGAGTTGAATCATTGTTACAGTCATTTCTGCCTTCAAAGCTGAAAATATTTACTATCTGGGCTGTAGGTAGGTGGAGGTAAGAAAGGAAAAAAAGGGGAAGGGGAAAAGAGAAGGAGGAAAAGGGAAGGGGAAGGGAAGGGAATGGAGGGGAGGAGAGGGAAGGGAAGGGAAGGGAAGGGAAGGGAAGGGAAGGGAAGGGAAGGGAAGGGAAGGGAAGGGAAGGGAAGGGAAGGGAAGGGAAGGGAAGGAAGGAAAGGGAAGGGAAGGGAAAAATGAGAAAAGGTGCAGAAGAAAAAACAAAGAGAGAACCATAGAATGTTGGTTAAGTGGATAATAGCTATATCCAAATGTATTTTTCTCGTGTCTCCACTTTTGTAAATATTTAAAGAGTTCTATAATAATGTTTTCTCTCTTAAATTCAAACACATCCCACCACCTCCATAACTCCCCAAAGCAAATGATGGCCAACGCCTTTGACTTTTCAGTGGCTTCTAACTGTCCTTCCAGCCTCCTCTCTTGTCCTACCTCCTTTTCACTATACTTAAGCAAGAATGATTCCTTTACAATGAAAATGGAATCGTGTTGGTGTCTGTGTTAAAGTCTGCCGTGGAAACCCAAGCATTTTTTAGAAGATTCCACACCTGAGTGTATAAAATGACCATCGGTAAACTGGCATCACCAAGCTCACGGGCTTCCTCTGCTTACTCTCAACAGCAGGCTTTCCTCGCTGTTCTCGGTCAACTCCAAACCAAGTCCAAATTCAGGGCCTTTTACATGCTGTCCAATTACCTGGAGACACTCTCGCCCAGCAGCTTGATTGATTTATCCCATCATCCAAGTCTGGTCAGAGAAGCCTTCCACCTTATTAAAATAGCCTTCTCATTTAATTAATCAATAGTCTCTATTATCTGACACGATTCGATTTTTTTTTTTTTTTTTTTTTTTTTTTTTTAGTGTCTGTATATTTACTTGTAACCTTGTATACAGTTTTCTCACCCGCTAGGAAATAAGCTACCTACAAATGGAAACTAACCTCTCTTATTGTCTTAATTTGTTTACAGCCCTCAGAATAGAAGCATAGCGGAGGGAGGAGGGGGAAAAAGGTAAGAAAGAAAGGAATAAACTGAGACATTAACAGAGTCATGCTGAGCAGGCAGAGCTATTTTAAAACAAAAACTCTAGAGACTCCTGTGAAGTCAAAGGAGCAGAGCAGTGTGAGGTACAGGATTCTCTGCGGAGCGGAAGTCCAAGAGAGGAAGGAAGTAGCAGCACCATTCTCAGCTCACCCGACGCTTAGGGAACACTCACTGGGGAGAAGATGTGCCGCCAGGACCGGGCCTGTAGAAACGTCTGATGCAAATGCTCTTGTACTCAGTGGAGTGCTAAAAGTAGGGAGAGTAATAACAGCTAACCTGTTAACTAGTATTGATCATTTCCTGCGTCCAGGCCCTATTCTAAGGACTCTGCGTGTATTATCCGTTGGCCTTTCTTTCTCACAATAACATCCTAAGTGCTGTTAGAATCTCTATTTTAAGAAAAGAAAATTGAGACGCAAAGAAAGAGTGACTCACGGAGAGCCAGTAGGCAAAGTACTTACAAACAGCTACCGATGTTAAAAAAAAAAAAAAAAAAGGGAAAAACAAGCAAAAAAAACCACAAAAAACAGTCTTGCTGAAGTATTTGCCACATCTCTCTGTCAGACTGAAGGACAGGACCGATCTCTGAGGACAAGTCAGAGCAGGCTTCCGAGGTGAGGCGGGTGGCATTGGGTCTGTGTCTGGAGGGACAGGAAGAGCAGCACTGCCTGCAGGCGAGGGTGCAGATCTCTCCAGGGCGATGAAGGTCGTGAGGAACATGACAGTGGCGTCAAAACACAGGTGAATGCTTGACTGCTTGAGCTCTAGCGTCCCATAGAGTTCAGAGTTCAAACTCCATTCTGAGAAATACCAGCTCTGTGACCCTATGACCAAGGTCATAGCTCTAATTCCTTCTTCTATAAAAAGCCACTTTTTTCATTGGACCATGTTGGGAATTTAGGTGAACCTTGCACACGAAGCACAGTACCTCTGATGTCAGCCCTTATTCCTTCCGGTTTAGGAAGCAGTAAGTATGGGAAGCATGTCACTAAAGGGACACAGAGTGATATCAGTCTGTAAAAAGTCATCTGAGACCAGGTCACTGAAAGTTAGGAATATGAGAAGTCTGGACCTACTTCCATAGTTGAGAGGTTTTAAACTCACATGAAGGGGGCTGGGCCCACTAGGCGGGAGATTCTAAATAGTTGTGGTTTTCAGGTGAATTCAATAGGAAACCTCAAAGTAGTATTATTTTTTTAAGATTGTCATTAAACACAGTTCATAGCTAAATAAGACAAAACCTCATTAAGAGTCAAAAGCAGTCCTCTGGCACCTAATCTGAGAGTTCTGTAGAAACAGGGGTGATCTTTTGGAAAAACATTACACTCCAATTTAGTTTTGAAAATATTATTCAAGTAACAGTGGGGAGAGTGGATGGTGGTGGCCAGGACATAAACACAGGGTCCACAGGGAAAAATGAGGCAGAGCCAAAACTGAAACTTACACAATCCACACAATGGTTCTAATAAAAAAAAAAATCCCAAATTTGCAAAAGTTCAAAAGTTGTCCAAAACAACTCTCTGGGTAACTGGATTTGCACCAGAAGTCCCAGACAATGTTCAGAGCCTAGAGTCGGTAAGGTTGGTCACTTCGCTGCAATATGTGTCATGTAGTTAAGCAGGCAGAAGAATAGGCATTAAAATGTCAACATCAAATATCAGAGACTGGCATTTAGAACAGGTGAGAGGGCAACCAATTAAGACGTTCTCCCATAGCACATCAGTTTCTGCATCAGTGCAAAACAGTCTGTCTCCAAAGCTTTAGCAACCTGTGTCTTCCGTAGAAACACTTATTGAAATAATTCTTCCCATGCCTGACCTGTGGTGGCGCAGTGGATAAAGCATCGACCTGGAAATGCTGAGGTCGCCGGTTCGAAACCCCGGGCTTGCCTGGTCAAGGCACATATGGGAGTTGATGCTTCCAGCTCCTCCCCCTTTCTCTCTCTCCCTCTCTCTCTCCTCTCTAAAAATTAATAAATAAAATTAAAAAAAAAAAAAGAAATAATTCTTCCCAATAGACTTCACTGAGCGCCATTGTGCAAATGATTGCACTCTGGGCAGCATGGGAGATGTTCAGATAAAACTCCTGGCCCTTTAACCTACACTGTCTCTGGTTTTGCTCTGTCGGATGGAATAACTATGAGGCACACGGGGCTAGCGAGCACTTGAAATGTGACTAATCCAACTTGAGATGTACTCTAAATGACCAGAATTTAAGATTTTTGAATTAAAAAAATGTGAACTAACTTATGAATTTATAGTACATTGATTAAATGTTGAAATAATCATATTTTGGATATATTTAGTTTGAATATACTATTAAAATTAATTTCACTTCTTTCTTTTTAATTTTCTAATGTTGCTATTAGAAAAAAAAACTGCAATTGGCTTTCATTTGTGACTCACTATATTTCTATTGGGTGGTGCCATTCTAGACGGTGCTAGCCAACCAAACTTCCTGCTGCCCCCTAGTATAATTGGCATCCAAATGGCCTCACATCTTACCGTATGCTCATCTGTCAGAAAATCCTGAGACCTTCCTGAAAGAACATAGCATCAAGTCATCCTTTCCTGACATCTCTAACTACATGTGATATTCTGTCCTAACATTCTAGAGGAATTTATTTTTATAATGTATTTCTCTTAGCTTTTTCTTTATTTTTTTTCATTTACTTTACCAAAATATAAATTCTTTGAAGACAAGCATCATATATAACATGTTGTTATGACCTATGGAGCCCAGCGTAGTGCTCCATACATATTTGTTCTTCTGAATGTAAAATAATTTAAGACTTCTATAGTCGGTTATGGAGCCGTGCTGCTTCAGGGATCCCATAAACTCTGATATATAAACGGAAGACATTTATCCCCTTGCCTCTGCTTTTGTGATATTGTAGCTACTAATGTAGACTGTCAACAGCTTTGGACAGGGAAGAAATAGATGAAAAACGAGTTCCTAAGAATAGGAAAGCTTAAACGTTGAATAGAGGCCATAAAAGAGAAGTTAATAAAACATACACCCATATCCGAGATGGTGGCAAGAAAGAGACAGACAGACAGACCGAGGCTGGAAAATGCTGATCTGCTTTTCATGCTAGGGAGTAGCGCAAGTCCAGCTGGTCAGATCTTAGATGTATTACTCAAAGCAGTCTCATTCCTGTAACTTACAACACTCAATTTCCTTTTCTGTTTTGTATTTTATTTATTTTTATTTAGAACATTAAATTTAATGGGGTGACATCGACCAATCAGAGCACATAGGTTTTAGGTAAACATCTCTATAGCATTTGAACTATTGATTGTGCTGTGTACCCATCACCCAAAATCAGATCACTCTCTATAACTGCATGCTTGTCCCTCTAATTCCTGTAACCTATGCCCCGCAACTTTCAATTGCTTAATGAGATAAAAGTTTAAGGTTAATGTGCCTTTATAGTCCAATCCAATGCAGAGAATCAGGGGTCAAGGGCCTGCTTTGCTCTACATCATCATTCAGGGACCCAGACTTTCATTGTTTCCATCACTTTGGGTCTGTCTTATCCCTCTTCCAGGTCATAGAAGGACTCTCCATTCAGCTATTGCAAAAGGGGAAAAAAAAAAGAAAAAAACTGGGAAGTTTACTGATGGGCTAGTCCCAGAAGTGTCAGATGTAAGTACCATTTGCAGCCCATTGAACCAATCCTAGTCATACCACCCTACTTGACCTTAAAGGGCCACGAGGAGCCTGACCAGGCAGTGGCACAGTGGGTAGAGCGTAGGACTGGGACTTGAGCGCGGGCACATCAGGTTTGATCAAGGCTCATCAGTTTGCGCCCAAGGTCGCTGGCTCGAGCAAGGGGTCACTCGGTCTGCTGTAGCCCCCTGGTCAAGACACATATGAGAAAGCAATCAATGAACAACTAAGAAACTGCAATGAAGAATTGATGTTTCTCATCTCTCTCCCTTCCTGTCTGTCTGTCCCTATCTGTCCCTCTCTCTGTCTCTCTCTTGTCTGCCACAAAAAAAAAGACCACGAGGCAACGTGGCCCCGATGTGGGTTAAAGCAAAAGAGGAGACTGGGTTGGTCCATGTTGGAGAACACCAGAGTCTTTGGCACAATAAAGCATGTGGAGGCTAGGCCTTTCAGTCGTTTGCTCCTTCACACAGGCCTTGAGTCCTGGACTTCTCTGTGAGATATGGGACTGTTCTGTGCACTGTGGAATGTATGCTCGCGTTCCTGGCCTCTACTTTCTAGAGAGCCGTCCTGCTACCCCATAATGTTACCCAAACATGTCTCCAAATATGTCCATATGTCCTGTGGAGAACAGGGGAGATCATTCTTGCTTTAATTTAATATTCCTTTATTGAGTATCTTCTGGAGGACATGAAATATCTCCTATTTGCTCAAGTGGTAAATGATAGAATTCTTGATTCAAAGATATCAAAAGTCCCCACCCCCCCGTCGTTTGTACATAACTGTCCTTCAAGCATCACTCCAGGGAGAAACCAATTGCAGACAACAGGCCTTACCTCAAAATTCAGTCCCTCTCCATGCCCGCACATAATATTTACCTCTCTCTTATCTCCCTGGTTCTCTGGCCTCATGACCAATAATTCATCTCGGATCATCTTCTATTTTTAAAACCTGTTAAGTCATCTTGTTCTAGAATACGGAGTTCACCTTTCCACAACTCTTAAATCATCATATTTAGTCCAAGATGCAGTCTTTTTTCTTTCTTCTAACAGGCAATAGGAATCACATAAGCACTAAAAGTACCATAGCCTAGGAAGGTCAAAATAGGTGCCACTCAGGCTGACATTCCCCCATCCTGTACTCTTTGTGGGCCTCACTGACCAACCACGATACTCTTTCTTCTTGAACCGGGTGTCCACCTCAGAACCTTGGCAACACTTTCCGGTCACCACTGAAGGAACAGAATTGTAACAGGGCATTAAAATCACTTGGTCTCCAGGCTCTGGTCCAACGCCTTCATTTTAGAGTTAAGAATCCTGAGACCCCAGGAGAGATGAGGTGGATTGCCCAGGCCACAGTGAGTTTTAGTTTTCTGGTCTCTTGTTTCTTCTTCTGCCTCTGTGGTGTAAATTAACCGGGTTTGCCCAAGTCCTGGGAGGCTTTCTTGGAAGTACAGCCTTGGAAAAGCTTGATGAAAACAGGAGCGTTACTTAGCAGGGTGGTTTGGGCGAACTTGAACTGAACCAGAGTCTTGTCTCTTTGCTTTTGAAACAAAGTATATAGAGCAGAGATGGGGGAGGTATAATTACTCCCGCCACTGTGATTTTTAAAAGATCAAAGAGAAAATAATAATCCGAATGCTAACTAAACGCCTGAATTTAAAATTCAAGAAAAATAAGAGGCAGTCACAGGAGACCAGGGCTCAGAGCAGAAGGCACTGAGGGTGAGGTGGCGCGCGGATCTGAAGGATGGGCTTTGAGACTCAGTGTGTTAGCTAGTCTTTTCAGGGGGAAAAATCATCAGAGCTGGTGGGAAATCAGAGGCTGTTTATGCTTTATCGTTTGTATATAATAAAAGACATCGGGAAGAAAAATTGATCCTGGTTTATTTTCTCATCTGGGTTTTATTTCTCTCCCCTCAGCTTTCCCGGCTGAGGCGGGTACCGTCCATATTTATATGAAATGAGCTGAGGCTCTCGTCTTGCTTTTCAATAATTATAGGTCTCCCCAGGAAAACAGCCTTACCAGAGAAATTCTGTGAAGGTGTTAAAGATTTTATTATGGAGGATTCAGCCCTTGCACAATTATTAGTTTTAAAAGGTGCTGTGTAGCCGTTGCTTGGAAAACAGCTATTGATCCCTCCACAAAGGGAAGGCAGGCTCGCACACCCACGTGAGTGCTGCACCCCGGCATCTTTTAAAGTGATATAACAATGTGGGGAAATAAAAGGATCATTTTCCTTGTTAAAGGGCCTCTTATCCCCACTAATGGTGACAGAATAAACTTCAGGCCCTATGGGCGATCGTGACCACAAATTTCACTTTGGTGTTAACAGTTACCTTGGAGGTGGTGATAAACTTCCCCTGTGGCATGAAATTTGCTCAAGGGGTAATTTGCCAAACTTGTTAAATACACAATATCTCTTGACTCCATCACTTCCTCTCCATCATCTGTCCCTTCGCCACCATCTCCTTGGCTGTCACTATGGAAGCAGCTCCCGGTGGGTCTCTCCCCTGGCTCCGTGTGCCTCTGCTAAAAGTACTTAGCACCTCTCACCCTTGCTTATGGGAGTGAATCCCGGGGTACCCTCTGCGTGCTAAGCCCCTGGCGATCTGGTTCTTATTTACCTTGTCTCTTGACTTGCTCCCCCATGAACCACATGAACCAGCCGAACCAATAAATGATCATGTCATATCTCCTTGGGTGGAATGAACTAGCTTAGGGCATGTCTTTCTAGACAGCTGAGCAGTCACATGACTTGGAAGTTTTAGAGCCAGACAGATAAGAACTTAAATTTTTGTTTCTTCACTTAGGGAAGGACCTTGAGAAGAATCATTTTAATCTCTGAAATCCTGTGTCCCACAATAAGCATAAGGATAAGAATAAATGGATGTGAAGGGGAAGGCATAGTAGCTGGTGTATCACTGCTATGCCGTGAAAAGGTACTTCATTTCCACATGTTATGTGATATATTGGTGTAGCGTATATGGCAGAGGCAGGCAAGCCAGGCTTTAACTGCTCAGTTTTCTCATCTGTAAAATAGGGATCATGAAATGGGCCTTAGATGGGTGGTTAGGATGAAATGTGATAATAGGTATGACATGTCGACTCCAGTGCCCCCTGAATTGTTAGATATTATTACCGTTATGCCCTCTATACAATAAAACAGCACTAAAATCATTATTAAACTATATTTCAACTGCACAATGTTAGCGAGTTAGAGCTGAATTCATGCTGCTGGGACATTTATTCACTCACTGCGTTTAATGAGCATTCTTTTAAATTATCATCATGGTCCAAGTATGGTTCCAGGTGATAGAAGTACAGAGATGAATGTCAAACCCTCTTCACAAGGAGCTCCCAATCTACGGAAGGAGAGATGTTCAAAAAGGTGGCACATGAAGCAGACCTGTGGGAAGCACTCAATGCTCTGCAAATATTTATATAAGAACGTGAAAACCCAATTATGGCAAAAGAGCTTCGTGGAAATGCTGGCAATGTGAGCATGAAGGAGGAGTGATGTCCCAGCAGGCTGTGTTTAGAGTGAGGACATTCCGGCAACAGGCACCAGGATGGGGAAGGTCTGGAGAATGCTAGAGGGCAGGCGACGACAGGGAAAGGGAAGGCCACAGGCTGGAAGACTCTTTTGACTCTTAGTCTGGAGAGGTTGGAGGGTTTTTGTTGTTGTTGTTGTTTTTCCAGTTCCCAATTTTTTAAAATTTAATTTATTGTGTTTACATAGTTTCTAGTGTCACCCCGATTGCATCCCCCTTCCCCCGTATTCCCCTCAACATCTCCCTCCCCCCTTCCCTTCAGATTTAATTCCTTTCCTCAGTTCACATTGTTCCTTGGATTCCTCAAATGACTGGGGTCAGATGATATTTTTCTTTCTTTGCCTGGCTTATTTCACTCAACATAATAATTTCCAGGTCCATCCATGTTGTTGCAAAAGGTAAGATTTCCTTCTTTTTCATGGCCCCATAGTATTTCATTGTATATATGTACCACAGTGTTTTAATCCACTTGTCCACTGACAGACACTTGGGCTGTTTCCAGATCTACACTATTGTGAACAATGCTGCCATAAATATAAGGGTGCATTTCTCCTTTTGAAATAGTGCTATGGTGTTCTTGGGGTATATTCCTAAAAGTGGGATGGCTGGGTCAAAAGGCAGTTCCATTTGTAATTTTTTGAGGAATCTTCATACAGTTTTCCACAGTGGCTGCACCAGTCTGCATTCCCACCAGCAGACAAAAAATCCAATCAAAAAATGGGCAAAATAAATGAATAAACACTTCTCCAAAGAGGACATACAGATGGCCAATAGACAGATGAAAAAATGCTCAACATCACTAATCATTAGAGAAATGCGAATTAAAACCACAATGAGATACCACCTCACTCCAGTCAGAATGGCGCTCATCAACAAAACAACACACGATAGGTGCTGGCGAGGATGTGGAGAATGGTTGGAGGTTTTTGAACAGCAGAGCAACATGGTCAAAGAAATGTTTAGAAAAAAATGAATCTAAAAGAAAGTATAAGAGGAGGGAAGGATGGAGATTTGGAGATCAGTTAGAAAGCTGTTGTGATAATCCAGGCAGGTTAACAAGGGAACTGAGGTGCTTATGGTGGAGATAAAAAGGAAAGTCCAGATGTGAGACAGAGTGCAACTGTTCTAAAGGAAAAATCATTTAGGCAGTTAGTACTATGTGGAGAACCCTGTACTTTTGTTAATTACTGTCGTTCTGGCTTATAAACCCAGTAATGATTCTGATATCAAAACAAGGGAAGTTTGTCTCAGGAAAACAAATTTGATTAGTAAATAAGGTCAAATATTTCCTATGGTCACACTACAGGAAACGTTGGGACCAAGATGAAAATGTAGGTGTGTCCTCAAAAATTTAAAAATAGATCTACCATACAATTCAACAGTTACACTTCTGGGTATCTACCCAAATGAATTGAAAAGTTTCCATGAGCTTCGAGCACACCTATGGTTATGGCAGCATTATTTACGCTAGTCGAGATATAGAAACAGCACAAATGGCCATTCACACCAGATAACTATTGTTGTTTTGGCCATTGTCCTTTTTTTATTTGACCACCTAAGCCAGTGGTAGTCAACCTGGTCCCTACCTCCCACTAGTGGGTGTTCCGGCTCTCATGGTGGGTGGTAGCGGAGCAACCAAAGTATAAATAAAAAGATAGATTTAACTATAGTAAGTTGTTTTATAAAGATTTATTCTGCCAAACTTAGCGAAAATCCGACATAAAGTACTTGGTAAGTAATTATTATTATACGCTTTAACTTGCTGTAACTCTGCTTTATAAATTTTATAAGGTAAAGTTACTTCCCTACTTTATAAATCACCATTACTGTGGAACTGGTGGGCGGTTAGAAAATTTTACTACTAACAGAGATACAAAAGTGGGCGGTAGGTATAAAAAGGTTGACTACCCCTGATCTAAGAGAAAAGAGGTCAGTGCCTCTGACTAAATAGCCAGGTATTGCATGTTTTAAAAATTCTTGAAGCACACCCATTGATAATCACTAGGAAACATTCTTTACAAATAATATTGTCATCTCCCTCTCACTGTTCATAGAAATAAAAGGCCCTCGGTTTTTTTCAAAACTTTTATTATAAAATAAATGCAGATATATGGTAAATATTTAAATAGCTTAGATGGTAAAACAAGTTTCCCTGAAAAGTCAGCCTCATAGCTACTCCCCAAAGAAAACTACTGTGAACTGTGTGTGTGTATTTGTGTGTGTGAATCTTTCCAGAAATGTGGGAAGCACAAGCAAGCATATATATGTATCCTTTACTTAATTTGTTGAAAACAGTAGAGATCATGATACAATATTTTGTACACTGATTATGTTATTTTCCCTAAATGTGGATTGAAGATTCTTCTTTAATTGCACATAAGAAAAATATTAATCTTTTGAATGGCTATAAAAGATTCCATTGTATATACACCTTAATTAATATGATTAGTCTTTTATGAACATTCAAAGAAAATTCTTACATGCATGTGACCCAGCACATGAGAATGCCAGTTTTCCTATATACTTATTAACACTTTTTGATCTTTGGCAAAATGATAAATAAAAAAGGTATCTAGTTGTTGTTTTAATTCACTTTCCTTAAATTATTAGAAATTTTGGAAATCTTTCTCTTATTTGTGTTGCCCGGCTGTTTGTGTGTATCTGTGAATGAGTGACTTTTTCTGTAAACTGTTCTTGTATGACCTTCCCAACTTCCCATTGAGAAATAGTTAATTTTTTCTTACTGGTTGGTAGGAGTTCCTTATGCATTAAGGAAATTAGCTAATTTCCTTGTGTCTTGTATATCAAATTTTCAGGTGTTACTTTTTTTATTTTGACTATAGTTTTAAATATTACAGAGAAGTATTTATGTATGTGTACCTAATAATCTGGATTTGAGTAGTTTATAGTTTTAATATAAATTTAGTATAATATAGTAAAGTATAATTTTGAGACCGGGAGGTCATAAATATAGTAAGTCCTTCCCACCTCAAAATGTCTTTTAATGATACTTTTCTTTATGTTTAAGTTGACACTTTATCTTCGATCTTTCCTTCATCTAGAATTTATTTTGGTGTGAAAAGTAAGATAAGAATTGAGTTTTCACTCCTCTGCTCACACCAAATGTCTAGTTTGTTGTCCAAAAAGAAAAAAAATCTATTCAGTAAACCATCATTCTCCCCCTCACATTGGAAACTCTACAGTAATCTATCTTTAATGTACACTTATTTGGCCCTAGTTGGAGAATTTTTATTATGTTCCACTAATTTGTTAGTTTGTTCTTGCTACAGGAACACATCGTTTTATTAATATGTTCTCGTAATGCATTTTAATATCTGATGTGCAAAGCTCCTCTCATTTCTCTTCTTGTTTAAAATGGTTCAGGCAATTTCCTCCTGCTTATTTTACAGATGAATTTTGGAGTTACATGTTCAAGTTCTGAAGTGAAATATTACTTTTGAGGTATTTGTTAGGATTACATTGAATATTTAGACTAATATAATTGTTCTTTTAAACCATTTACACCTTTTTATACAATAATCAGGTATGTGTCTGTTCATTTACTGAAGTCTTTCATGGTTATCAGTAAGTTTTAAAGCTTTTTTTCATGTAGGCCTTGTACATATCATGTTAAGTTTACCTAGAAAATGAATTTTTATTACTTTGATAAATGAGGTTTGTTCTTATATTAAATTTATATTATAAACTATGTGTTATTGGATTTTTATTAACAATTTTAACCAATCACCTTATAAATGATCTTACCGCTAATGATTTAAGTCACTGCTCTGAGCTTTCAATGATACACAGTTATTTTCTGTGTTGATGATAATTTTCCAGCCTGGCCAGGCAGTGGCACAGTGGATAGAGCATTGGACTGGCATGCAGAGGACCCAGGTTCGAGATACCCGGGTTGCCAGCTTGAGCACGGGCTCATCTGGTTTGAGCAAAGCTCACCAGCTTGGACCCAAGGTAGTTGGCTCTAGCAAGGGGTTACTTGGTCTGCTGAAGGCCCACGGTCAAGGCACATATGAGAAAACAATCAATGAACAACAACTAAGGTGTCTCAAAGAAAAACTGATGATTGATGCTTCTCATCTCTCTCCGTTCCTGTCTGTCTGTCTCTGTCTATCCCTCTCTCTGGCTTTCTCTCTGTCTCTGTTAAAAAATAAATAAATAAATAATTTTTCATCTTTCCTTTTTCTATATCTTATTTTCTTCTTCTCTCTAAATGCAATGGCTAATATTTCCAGAACAATGCTAAATAGCAACACAATATTTTCCATGCTTTGTTTTTTATTTCAATGGAAATGCTTCTATTGTTACAAAATTAACATTTTGCTTGATGTAGAGTCAAGAAAGTAGCTATCTATTTCATGTCTTATTAAGCATCGAAAAAGTCAGATATGGATAAATTTAAACATTTCTCTGTTTAAGTATTTATTGAGATAACTGCATGAGGAAAGTCCCTTTTCCTTTGATTTATTAAGATATTTAATAATATTAATTTAATAGTGCATTGTGAATAGTTGTGTCCTTCTTAGGGACAAAAAAATCCCATGGCAGTAAGATCCTTTCTGTCTTATTTAGTTCTTTTTCCTCTGATTTTAATTTGTGCTTGCAACTTAATCCCTGGCTTATTTTGGGTAACAGGTCTTTATTCAGTAGTTTACAGTCTTTAAAAGGCACCTGTTTTAACTGCCTCTAACTCCATGCTTTTTTCTGAATCCATCTGACGGCCTTTTTAAATAATGTATGGGTTTATCTCATTGTAATTAACTATATGTCTCGATTTTGTTTTTGTTCTATCGTGTTACTTTATGTTAATTTCTTATTTTGGTTCCCATTAGATTTTCCATTAATTGCTTTTGGATATGTGCTTCTTTGATTAATTTTATACTTCTGATTTCCTTCTGATAAGTTGCCAAGTTCTTTGACAATAATAATAACACCCAAGGTGTTACATTTTTAGTTAGTAATAATATATCATTAACAAATACCAGTAATATTTATAGACTCCTCCCAGCACAAGTAAAATAAATCAGCACATGCATATACACACTCATCCTTCCACTTCCCCTGTTCCCCCTGCCAGTTTTTGTTAGTTTCATTGTCATATGTATCTTCATGGCTTATAGCAGTTACATTTGGCATAGTAACCAAAATTGTCACAAATCTTTATCCTTAGTTCTACACGAAAATAAAGTCAGTGCATGTCCCGGCCAGGGGTGCAGTGGATAGAGCATTGTCCCAGAGTGCCCTGGTCGCCGGATCAATCCTGAGGGCACTAGCTCAACCCTGAGTTTCCAGGTTCAAGTCCTGGTCAGGTCACATATGTGAAGCAATCAATGGGTTCACAACTAAATAGAACAAAGAATTGATGCCTTTTTCTATCTCTCTCTCTCCCTTCCTCTCATATCTATGGAGGGGGGGAAATAAAGTCAATGCAAAAGAACTTGTTTCCATAGTTCCCCTTTTTCTATGCATTTTATTTTTCTGCATTTCATAGTCAACTAGATTTTATGACTGTGTCTTTTTTTTTTTCCAAAAAGGGCTCATGGGTGACATTTCCTGAGTTCTACACATACAAAAATGGCTTTCAGTTGCCTATATGCTTGAACAACAATCTGATATGGTATGAAATTCTTGTGTCACTCTTCCTGCCTCTGGGACCAGAGTAGACATTGCTTAAGCACTTTACCTCACTCTTTTGCTGGCATTAATGTCGCCAGTCTGTCCCTGTGCCTCTCTGTAAGGAATTGTCTCTGTTAGAATGTCTGTAAAAGGTATTTCTTCAAGTCAACATTTTTTTCCATTACATTATAAAAATATTGGGGGGGTTTGTCTAATTTGTTCTCTTTTTCAGGAACATTAATCATCCATACTTTTTCCTCTTCTGTATTTCACGGCTAATTTTTCTTTCCGATCACTTCTACTCTTTTTTTTTTTCCACATTATTTTAGATTATTTTTCTAAGCCTGCCCTCCATAAGTTTGTTTTTGGTATTCAGTGAAATCATCACTCTGTTTTTTTTAAAAACTTCTCATGACGATTTAATTTTTAGAATAGAATAAATTATTTTTATTCTCCTCTAGTTATTTTCTCTGTTCTCTTCCCTGGGTTCATCCCTCTCCTTAGTGATCGATTTCTTTGTTTCTGTAAGAATGTTTCTTGTGCTTCTTGGGAATCCCTATATGGTCATGATTTTCTAGGTGAGGATTTATCTCTGGTGATCTTTGGTCAGCTAATTACGCCACATGAAATAAAAATTTACGGAGATGCTCCAGCAGTAATCCAGCATTTCAGAGAGGTGTGCAGGAGATGAATACAGGGACCACTGCCAAGGGCATGGCTGTGGTTCCTGAGAGCTGGGTCGGATCAGAGGTTTCATCCACTGGCTTTTCAGACTTGTAATGAATGAGGATTTTATATAGCACACCTCTGTGTAGTAAGTAGCTCATCTAGTCGTCATAACTTAAATCATCTTATCCCTCACAATATTACCTTACCAGCTGCCCCCCACACCCCTTCCTAGAGCCAATAATGCCAATGCCATTGGCTAAACTACTGTCGGGCTATTTCCACAATGACCCCAGAATAGTTGAAGCTTAAAAGCATACCTAACCAGTACACACCTAGTGGAATGGCTGGCACGAGAAGCTGGCAACATCAAATGCTGGTAAGAATACAGAACAGCAGGAACTCTCTTTTGTTGCTGCTATGAATGCAAATGGTGAAGCCACTTGGAAAGATAGTTTGACAGCTTCTTGCAAAATCAACTGTAGTCTTCACTGTTCAATTGAACATTTGTGCACCTAGGTTTTTTCTCAGTTGATTTGAGAATGTATACCCATATAAAATCTGCACGTGAATGCTTATAGCAGCTGTATTATAATTGACAAAAAACTGGGAACTTTTCAGATGTCCTCCAATAGGAGCATGGTTAACAAATTGTGGTATAATCATAAATGGAGCAATTCAAGGAAATAAGCCATTCAGCCATTGAGGACATGGATTCACCTTAAACACATCCGCCATGTGAAAAATCCATTCTCAAAAGGTTTCAACTGAATGAATTCTACTTTATGCCATCCTGGTCAGGGCAGAACTATAGAGACACTCAAAATATTAGTAGTTTCCTGAGGAGAGGGAGAGTCAAATAGGGAATCTTTAGAAAGGTGAGCCTCTTCTGCATTAAACTGTAATGGTGGATACATGACATTATGCGTTAGCCAAACCCATGGAACTTGAGGGCGCAGGGAGCAAATTAAAAAGTAATTTAGAAGCTTGATCCTTCCAGGAAGGAATGCACACTGTGACAAGGGAATTAAACTGTATTACAAATGTATGAAACGGCCCCGGCGAAGGTGGCGGTGCACGGGAAATGCTGACTTAATTTGGAAACGAGCAGAGTCTGAGAGACAAAAGACCAAGAAACTGCACGTGAACACGGTTCTCCAGGATATCAAGTTGTCACACCCAGGCCTACAGGCCGATGTGTATGGAGAACCCTGCGTTGCACGCTCAGACCTGCGAGGAGGAGGTGATCGTGCAGATGAAGATGCTACTAATTAGAAATTATAGTAAGAAGAAGAAAACTTTCTGAGCCGCTATGAAACACTTCATCTCATTTATCTCTTCTCATCAGCTGTATGCATTGGCCATTTTACAGAAAGCTTTAGAAAGTTTTTCTGTAAAATTTAGAGAAGTTTAGAGAGATTGAGCACAAAGCCCAAGGTCATATATTTAATTTATAGCAGAACCAGCGGTTGAAATTCAAAATGTCTGACCGCCAGTCCAGTGCTCCTTCTACATGATGGGGGTTTGTTTGTTTGATTGTTTGTTTTGTCTGAGCCTAAAATTACGTGCCAGTCTCGAGGGGAGTTGTCCGGTTAATCCAAGCCCATGTTTATCTCCAAAATAAAGCACGGAGCTTGAAGAGTGACCAGCAAACACTAAGGGCTCTTTAGAGTTCCCACTGCCCTTGTCTCGACAGATATTTGAGGCCATCAGAAAGCAGTCTGGCTTTTAGGCTTGTGGCTGACAGTGCCGCATGTTCATGGCAGGGCCTTCGTGTCGGCTGACTGGGTTGGAACATTACCTCTATTTTGTATCACCTGTGGGAACCTGGGCAACTTATTTGATATCCCTGAGCATCCATCTGTGATGATTTGTAGCAAAAAAAAAAAAAAAAAAGTAAATTCTGTCTGGAAAAAGCATGGAAAATTACCCAGCACAAATATGGTTTTCAATACAGCTGCAATAATTGTAATAACTAGTGATAGTTGGCAGAGGTCTCCTGAAGGTAGTTAGGGTTCGCACGCCCCCTGTAGAGCATCAGCTAATCACATGGTCTACTACGCTGTGTGTGGACTGTCTCTGTTGGTGACTGTGACACCTGTGAGCTCCCAGAGAACACACACAAAGGCAGCGTCTACGTGTCCTCCTTCCCTAACACAATCCTGACCACAGGATGCTAGATGATTGCGGATACAATTCTCAGTTCCAACAGGAATGGCAAGAAGGTACATTGTGGCTTTGTGGTAAGCCACCTTCTCATTCCACCCACCAAGTCTTTTTATTCATAAATGCTGAATATGATTCAACTTTATTCTGCTGGAGCCCCGGGAAGGTCACCCCCAAATATGCCCACAATGGCATATTGATCAGTTTGAGTTAAACTGACTTGAAAAGCAACCTGTAGTTGAAGGGCGTGTTGACCCTCCTTTGCCTCCTTGAACGCAGGAAACAAATTTCCCCTGTGAAAGGTGCCCTCCTTGCTCCAGGGGGGCAGAAAGGGACACCCTCACCGCCAGATAAAGGAATCCAGAGCCAAAGAGCCTGTATAAACAGATCTTATTACTTCTTTACTGATATACGACCCCAAGCCTACCTTCTGTTTAGATTTCTTACTAATGAGCACCCAAACCTAAGTTTCTTTATCTTGTCCGATCTCCACCAATTCATTGTTTCTTTGCCTAAGAAGTATAAAAAGCTGCCTGCATTGATCATTTCTCTGAGGCTCATTGATGATCTCCCATGTGCGCATAGGAAATGAGGTTTTCTCCTGGGAATCGGGTCTGTGTCAAGGTTAGGATTCGTCCAGCCATAGTACACAAGGGGAAGGTAGAAGGGGAGATCCCCCTTCCCCAGCAATTCTAGATAAACTATTTGGGGAAAAACATCTGTTAAATATGAGAAAATGTTAATGATTGTTTTTACACTTTAATGTTGTTAAAAATAAGAGTTCATTCCAGAAAAAAAGCTTCCATATATAAGTAGAGAATAAAAATCACATTTAATATTACCAACCCTAAATATTCTGCTCATTTTAAGATTTTTACATTATATTTTTTTTTCTTTTTTTTTCTTTTTTTTTTTTCATTTTTCTGAAGCTGGAAACAGGGAGAGACAGTCAGACAGACTCCCGCATGCGCCCGACCGGGATCCACCCGGCACGCCCACCATGGGGCGACTCTCTGCCCACCAGGGGGCGATGCTCTGCCCATCCTGGGCGTCGCCATATTGCGACCAGAGCCACTCTAGCGCCTGAGGCAGAGGCCACAGAGCCATCCCCAGCGCCCGGGCCATCTTTGCTCCAATGGAGCCTCGGCTGCGGGAGGGGAAGAGAGAGACAGAGAGGAAGGCGCGGCGGAGGGGTGGAGAAGCAAATGGGCGCTTCTCCTATGTGCCCTGGCCGGGAATCGAACCCGGGTCCTCCGCACGCTAGGCCGACGCTCTACCGCTGAGCCAACCGGCTTTACATTATATTTTTAATGCATACACCCATATTGATATGTGGGTGCAATATGTCTATACTATAGTTAGCATTATGGAGGGGAGTGGGTTTGATAAATCTTTTGAAAGACATATAACCTTATTGTTTTTCAACTCTACAGATGAACAAACCAGAGGAACTATCTGCCAAATAGGAAATTAGTCTCTAAAGGAGAAGTTTTTAGTGAACAAACAGAGAGGACATCCTGTTTATATGTCGATGGCCCTTCTAGAATCCCTCAAAGTGTTTGGGTACACCGCCTTTGAAAGAGGTGACACCTTCTCCCCTTCCTGTAGTCTTCTTCCCATCATCAATTTTCTTAGAAAATCTTTTTTATTTCTCAATAACACAAAGTTATGTTTCCATCGAGCCTGAATTAGTGGCGTCTGAATTAATGAGGTTTGCCTGCATTGAATTCAGCTTCTTTAAGCATGTGTTTCTCTTGATAAAATCACCTTGGATGCAAGAACAAAACAGTAAGAATGAAAATATGCAACCGCAGAGCACCGGCTCTAGGCACGCCTTAAGAAATCAATGAGACACCACTCAGACTTTAAATCTCGCCCCACAACCAGGAAGGAAGGGGATCGTGTTTCAGCTTGGACAAGTAATTCCAGGGCACGGACTGGCCATGAAAAGTGCCCTGCAGGACTAGCCTCCGGAGGTACAGTCAGGGCTCTGTCAGCAACAACCTTGCGGCAAACGACGAGAAGGCAGACCCAGCACAAATCTGAATGGCACTTGTACTTGAAACAGATTGAACACTGGGCTGGTGTTCAATGGAGCATCTGGCATAAACCATCATTGTTGGTAAGGGATCTAGATACGGAGGACAGAGGCCAAATCACGAGTGGGCGTCGGAAATAATTGGGAAGTGGAGCAAAAGAGGCACACAGAGGTTGAGAAGGCAGCCAAAGAATCGGTGTTTCTGCGATGTGACTAGGAGGTGACTGCCCCAGGGATGGACCGCTGCCTCCTCTCCACCTTGACTTTCTTCTGCAAAGGCTCTGTCACCATGGTCCATGAACGTCTTTGCATTATTTATAAGCATAGCCGATTTCCTAAAACAAAGTAAATCCTTTGAGGCAAAGACTTAGTTGTTGTTGTGTCTCCAAAAAATAGAATAACATCTAACACATGGCTGATGCTTAATGGATGTTCATTTAATAATAAAGGAAGGAATGAGCTGAGACATAGAAACGCTATATCTCAGGATAGCGTTTGTTTGTTTGTTTCTTTGTTTTTGTTTTCTTTTTAGTAAAAGAGGAGAGAGCTGAAATAGAGCTAGGAAGTGGTTGGCCTAGAATATCTGGCTGCATTGTGCTATGATGTGGCGTAATATGAGCTCAATTAAAGGTTTATGCTTATCTTATGTATCAGTTTTGACTCTGGGAACTCATTCTGAGTCTGAAGGGACAGGAGTTGTTTTCCTTATTAGGTGGTTTTTAGTTTAAAGAAGGTGACTTAGGGCTTTTTACATTTTAAACTTCTGTAGTACCTTACACCTGCAAGACCCTGAGACTTGGAAGTCAACAATGAAAAGCACAATGCCTGGCATGAAGCCAGTGTGGAGGGTGCATCCTGGATTCCGAGGCCACAGGGGCTTCCAGTCCCATTAGCATCACTGACTATAGGGCTCTCTTTTTCAAGCAGAAGCCATCCATTCATTATAAGCATGCTCTAGGCCACTCCCAACCTCTTCACTTATTTCTCACATGACAGTAGAGTGAGTATTCTAATTGCTGAGTTTGGAAGAGTGAGAGACCTTTCTTCCCTGGATCAGCATACTTGTAAAGTAGTTCGCTGGTCTTCTTCCCAACATGCCAGTGCTTGGGATGGAAGCTTTCTCTTCAAAGAGAGAGGCCTGGGGTTGTCCATGCCATTCTGTAATTGGGTGGGCATATCTGTAATTTTAAAAAATTTTATCTATAAAATTGAATTTAATGGGGTGACATTGAACAATAACAGTGCATAAGTTTCAGGTAAACATTTCTATAGCATATATAATATAGATGTGATGTTAGCTTGTTTAATTGGGATCTCTCTTGTTTCTCTATATAAATCAGCAATGATAGAAACTTCTCCTGTATTACTGCTTTTGCTGAATCCCAGTTTTGATATGTCATTTTGACATTCTCATTTATCTGTATATATCTTTTGATCTCTGCTTTTATTTCTCCTTAGACCCAGTCATTTTTTAGAAGTATATTGTTTAATTTCCACATCTTTGTGGATTTCTTTGCTTCCTTTTTGCAGTTGGATTCTAATTTCAAAACATTATGGCCCTGATCGAATAGTTCAGTTGGTCAGAGCATCATCCCACAGCATAGAGGTTGCCAGTTCCATCCTTCATCAGGGCACATATAGAAACAGAATGATATTCCTGTCTCTCTCTCCCTTTCCCTCTCTCTCACAAATCAATATAATAAACTAAAAAAAAAAAAAAGCCTTATTAAGGTAAAAAATATGCTTGGTATCATTTCAACCCTCTTAAATTTGTTGGGGTTAGTTTTGTGGCCCAACATATGGTCTATTCTTGAGAATGTTCTATGCACACTGGAAAAAAATTGTATACTCTGATGTTCTGGGATGAATTTGGGTTAGTGTGTTATTTAAGGCTGATATTTCTTTATTGATTTTCTGTTTGGATGATCTATCTAAATTGTCAATAGTGTGCTAAGATCTCCAAGCATGGTTCTGTTTCTGTCTGTTTCTATTTTTAGATCTGTTAGTAGATGCCTTATATATTTTGGTGATCCCTGATTTGATGTATATATATATTAAAAGTGTTATGTCTTCTTGACATAGTGTCCTCTTTATCGTTATAAAATGTCCATCTTTGTCCGTCGTTTCCTTTGTTGTCTTGAAGTCAGCATTGTCAAATATTAGTACGGCTACACCTGCTTTTCTTTTTTTTAATTTTTATTTTTTATTTTATTTATTCATTTTAGAGGAGGGGGGAGAGAGAGAAAGGGGGGAGGAGCAGGAAGCATCAACTCCCATATATGCCTTGACCAGACTAGTGCAGGGTTTTGAACCGGCAACCTCAGTGTTCCAAGGTCGACGCTTTATCCACTGCACCACCAGAGGTCAGGCATCCACCTGCTTTTCTTTGGGTATTGTTTTCTTGGAGAATCATTTCCCAACCTTTCACTTTGAGTCTACTTTGGTCCTTGCAGCTTAGATATGTCTCTTGAAGTCAGGATATGGTTGGGTTTGGCTTTTTGATCCAATCTGGGACTCTGTGCCTCTTTATTGGTGAGTTCAGTCCATTTACATTTAAGGTAATTATTGACACTTGAGGATTTCCCATAGCCATTTTAAGTTTTGTTTTCTGGTAGCTCTGTGTGTGTCTTGTTTGGTTCTTCTGTTTGGTATTTCTGCCAGTTGTTTTTGCTTGGTGGCATTCCATACTTCTTTCCCCTGTTTCTTCTTTTTTTTTTAAGCTCTGTGTTTCAGTACTGGTTTTTTCGTGGGTGGTTACCATAAGGTTACTAAGAGAAAATTTTTTATATATACAAGAGTCCTTTGTCTTATGAGTGTTTCTGCACTCCATCCTCCTTTGCTATCACAGATCCTTATCCTCTCCCCTTTTATGTTATTGTTGTCACAGATTACCCTTGTTTTTATTGTAACCTTGTTGGAGCTTTTACTTGTAGTTTTGTTCTTTGTACTCATAGAATAATACCCTTGAGTATTTCCTGCAGTGGGGTTATTTTTTGTGATAAATTTCCTCAGCTCTGTATGTCTGGAAATTTTTCAGTACTTTAAAAGTTTGGGTCCATTCTCTTCTATCTTGTAGAGTTTATGCTGAGACGTCTGATGACAACATAATGGGCCTTCCTTTATATGTTATGTTCTTCTTTTCCTTAGCTGCCTTGAGAATTCTTTCTTTGTCATTGACATTTTATTACTATGTACATTTAAGAAAGTCTGTTCGAGTTGAGGTAACTTGGTGTTATGTTTGCTTCTTGGATTCAAGTATCTAACTCTTCCTATAGCTTGGGTGGTTCTCATCAATTATTTGTTTGACTAGGCTCTCCTTTGTCTTCTCGCTCTCTTATTCTTCTGATACACCCATTGTTCTTATATTGTTCTTTCTGGTAATGCCAGACAATTCTTTTTTATATATATATACAGAGACAGAGAGAGAGTCAGAGAGAGGGATAGACAGGGACAGACAGACAGGAATGGAGAGATGAGCAGTATCAATCATTAGTTTTTCGTTGTGCATTGCAACACCTTAGTTGTTCATTGATTGCTTTCTCATATGTGCCTTGACCGTGGGCCTTCAGCAGACTAAGAAACCCCTTGCTTGAGCCAGTGAACTTGGGTTCAAGCTGGTGAGCTTTTGCTCAAACCAGAAGAGCCCGTGCTCAAGCTGGCAACCTTGGGGTCTCAAACCTGGGTCCTCGGCATCCCAGTTCGATGCTCTATCCACTGCGCCACTGCCTGGTCAGGCGTCAGATGATTCTTGTAGAGCTCTATCATTTTTTTTTAATTTGTGAGTCTCTCTCTTCTTTTCTCTGTATCATTTCTAGTTACCTGTCTTTGATGTCACAAATTCTTTATCTGGCCTGTCCTATTAGCTAAACTTGCTCCCTCATTTTTCAATTGATGTATTGAGTTCTTCATCTCTATTTGGTTCTTTTTTAAATTTTCAATCTTTGATGAAGTACTCATTTTGTTAATTAATTTGTTTTCTGAGCTCATTAAATTGACTATCAGTGTGTTCTTGCATTTCATTGAGTATTTTATGAACTTCAATTTTGAATTTGCTATCATTTAAATCCAAGATATACATATGATTGAGATTGCTTTTTGAATACTTTTCATTTTATTTCTGGACTATGTCTCTTTCTTGTGTAGCATGGTATTTGTTTTCTTTTCCTTGATGGCATTTGAGAATGGTACATTTTTTTCTTAACAAAGAAACCTAACAAAAAAAAACTAAAATAAATAAAGAATTAAAAATACAATGAAAAATTTAAAAAATTAAAAATAATGAAAAGTACAAGGGAAAAAACACAAAAAACAAAGAGAAATAACCAAAAAAATAATATAAAACAAACAAAACATTCACAAAAATAATAAAAAATATAAAAATTAAAGAAAATTAGGTTCAAAAGAAAAAGCAATTTCAGCTTTGCAAGATTGTTCTGTTTTCTTCCAGTAGGTGGTGCTGTATTACAAGTTTTAGCTTTGTGGAATTCCTAAGCTGATCTCTGCTGAGATGTTGCTATTGCAATAATGTAGGTGGGGCTGCAGCTGAGATCATGGGAGGAGTGTGTTGTAAGGGCTTTACAGCTTTAGCAATGGCAATCTCAGGCCTCCAGGCACCTTCCCAAGTCTCAACAGACCAGCAGACCAGACTCGGAGCACCTACATTCTTCAGGGGAGAGAGTGGCTCTGGGGATTTAGCTGTAGGTTCTTTCTCTGCCACCCTCCATACCCCATGAGGTGAAGGAGGTGGGAATCTAGAAGGCTTTGGGACCACACCTTGTTTTTCTGCCATGGCTTTGGTTTAGTATCTCCCCCTTTGTCCCCCAATCTCCCTGCTCCTCCCTGCAGTAGGAGACCCAGCCACTGCAGGTTTCTCTCCTCTCCCTAGCCCTGGCGGAGAAACACCCAGTCACTCCAGGTTTCTCTCCTCTCCCTAGTCCTGGCAGAGAAACACCCAGTCACTGCAGGTTTCTCTCCTCTCCCTAGTCCTGGCGGAGAAACACCCAGTCACTCCAGGTTTCTCTCCTCTCCCTAGTCCTGGCGGAGAAACACCCAATCACTGCAGGTTTCTCTCCTCTCCCTAGTCCTGGTGGAGAAACACCCAGTCACTCCAGGTTTCTCTCCTCTCCCTAGTCCTGGTGGAGAAACACCCAGTCACTCCAGGTTTCTCTCCTCTCTGGAGCCCTGGAAAACACCTAGACAGTCTGGGCTTCCATACTCTCCAGAGCTGACCACCAGCGCATCTTATCTTCTTCCCCCCTTCTCAACCCTTCCCACATTTAGTCCATTCCACACATGGGTATTTTGAGGCAAGCCTGCAAGTCAAGGTAGGGTTCTTTTGCTGTGTTATGGCTGTTCAGTTTGTTAAAATTTCAAAGGGAGAGATCAAAGTTATCTCTCATGCTGCCATTACTCTGATATCATCCAAGGTATTTCCTTTATTGCTCATATCCATAATTCTCATGCATACCTGAATTGGATCTTTCTAGCTTGCCTTTTTCAATGAGATGGGAGGTTAAGTATCAGACAGAGCTGGTTTTATTTACATGAAAATCTAATTAGCTGATTAAATAATGAAGGTTTTTGAAGTCTTACAACGTGCTTTTCAGACATTTGATAAGAAGCAAAATGAATGGAAACATCACGCTGGGTCTATAAACCGGAATCCTCTTCCATTAGAATGGTAATTGTGAACCAGTGTGCTGCAAGGGTTTTTAAAACAAGCAATACCTGATGGTTAGTCCTGGAGACAAAGACGTTTTCTGAGACTCAGTTTCTGTCTCTTTAAAATGAGATTGGTCAGAATGCAGGTGAGGATGGTTAGGCCTATCTTTCTTGCAGAATCTTTTGGAGATTTAGAGATGAGCCTACAGCTCAGTGCCCGCCACATAAGTAATGAAATGACCCCGCTTCACAAGGCACAGTCAAAAGTCAGTCCATCCTAGGGAGGCACACGGCTTGCCTGCAACTTGGTCCTCATGTGTGGAACTGGTATCAGAGCAAACTAAAGACAGGCTTACGTGAGGATATGGTTACACTAAACCTTGGCTGTAGCAACTATGCAAAGGGCACCACGTTCCAAGTATGAGCTTCTTCAACTTCTTTTTTTTTAAATTTATTTAGAGGAGGGGAGGCAGAGACAGACTCTGGCATGCACCATGACCAGGATACACCCAGCAATCTCCCTATGGGGAGATGCTCTGCCCATCTAGGGTCGTTGCTCAGCAACCAAGCTATTTTAGTGCCTAAGGCAGAGGTCATGAAGCCATCCTCAACACCCTGACCAACTCACTTCAATTGAACCATGTCTGTGGGAGGAAGACGGAGAGAGAGAGAGAGAGAGAGAAAGAGAGAGAGAGAGAGAGGAAGAGAGAGTTGGAGAAGCAGATGGTCGCTTCTCCTGTGTGCCCTGGCCAGGAATTGAACGCAGGACTTGCACACACCAGGCCAACGCTTTATTGCTAAACCAACCAGGCAGGGCTCTTCATCTTCTAAACAGCAATTTTCAACCTTTTTCACCTCATGGCCCACATAAACTAATGACTAGGATTCTGCAGTGCACCAAGAAATCTATTTTTTGCTGATCTGACCAAAAAAAGTAGGTATACTTTTTATTCATTTACACTGGACAGCTATTGTCATTTTGGCTGTTGTCATTTTTTAATTTGGCCACTGTAGAGAAAAGAGGTCAGTGCCTCCAACTAACCGGGCAGGTATTGCTTGTTTTAAAAATCCTTGCAGCACAACGGTTCATAATCACCGTTCTAACGCAACCAGATTCCTGTTCCTAGACTCAGCATGGTGCTTCCATTCACTCGGCTTCTTATCAGATGTCTGAAAAGTACATAGTGAGACTTCAAAAAACTTTATTTTGTAGTCAGCTTATTAGAGACTTCCACGTACGATAAAACCAGTCCGCGGCGGCAAACCGCAGCTGCTGTGAAAGGTTCCTGGCAATGTGACAGATTTAGGTCAGTGTCGTCCACGAACTCCCAGATTGATGTTGCCAGCCTGATGATCACAGAAGATGGCTAATTCCCTTCAGAAGGGGACAGAAGGAAGGAGGATTTGTCACGTGAGATCGTTTTGCCCATCCCTCGTTCCGGCCAGGCAGAATCCTGATCCAGATGCTTCTGGAGAAAGGACGCTGAGCGGCCACACAGGCTTTGAGCAGAGCACTGGAGTGGGTGTGAAGTGTTTTTATTCCTGAGGTGTACTATGAACTGAATGTGTCTGCCTCTCGCCCAGTCCCAGTGTTTTTGTTGATACCCTATAACCCAGAGTGACAATATTTACAAGTGAGGCCTTTGGGAGGTAGTTAGACTTAGATGAGGTCATGAGATGGAGCCCCCACGATGGGATCAGTGTCCTTACAAGAAGAGTCTTGAGCTCTCACTCCTCCCCTTGGGAAGATGCAACAAGAAGATGGGCATCTGGCATCTAAGAAGGCCCTCACCAGGAACTGAATCTCTGGCACCTTGATCTTAGACTTCTCAGCCCCCACAATTGTGAGAATTAAATGTATACCGTTTAAGCCACCCACTCCAAGATATTTTGTTATGGAAGTCCCAACTGACCAAGACACCTCATGTCTGCCAGTGACTCAAGGTCACTGTATGACCTTGACTGGGTCTCTTTTACTGCTCTGGGCCTGTGTCCGTGCATGTCTGAAATAGAGAAAATAGCATGTGGGTAGTCCATTTTTTCATTCCACGGGTTTTTACTGAGTACATACCTGGTGCCAGGTGCTATGCTAATACTTGGGATGCAACAGAGATCAGGATAAACACGGCCCTTATGCTAATGCTCTGACTTCACAGCTTCCCTGACTACTTATGTGTGTATAGCAGATACTAGATTATTCCACAACACACAGATGCTAGAAATGTATATTACTTTTTTGGTCAGAAAACTATATATTCCCAGTCGGTACCTCCCTGAGTGGTAGGATGACTGGCACGCCCATTAATGCAGTTCCCTTCAACCCTAGCTTGGATTAATCTGCACACACGTGGGTCCGACAGACTGAGGCGGAGGCCCGGTCCTGTGCTCAGCCTCCACTGACCTCCACTATGAAGTTATTACCCGAAGACTCCGTGGCGGTTTCTTGTACGCTGCTTCTACACAGGGTCGCACTGCAGTCACTCATAGGATATCCTTTCCTACCCCCGAGTCTTCACAAGGTTACCGGAATTCTTCCCTCAAGGACATGCACCAGGTGTCCGTTCTCCAAGGCATCAAGGCCTGCAGCTGCATCAAAGACCCAGTCCTCTGTGGGGAAGCAAAGGGCAGTCTGGTCTCTGTCTCAGGAAATCCAAGCCACCATGTTATCCTCCAAAGAACCAGTTCTCTCTAGTGATTCAAGTGTCTGTCGCTCTCCACCTACCTCCACAATGACTGCAGCCTAATTCTTGGACGGGCCACTGTGTGACTTTGCTCAGGCTGCCACGTTAAACTCCGCAGACTGGGGGCTTAAACTACAGAAACTTCTCTTCTCACAGTTCTGGAGGCTGGCAGTCTGAGATCAAGGGGTCGGCAGATTCGTCTTTTTCTGAGAAAACTATCCTCTGCCTGCCGTGGGCCACTGCTTACTCTGTCCACACAAAGTCTTTCCTCTGTGAACACACATCCCTGGTGTCTCTTGGTGTGTCCAAATGTCTTCCTAGGAAGACACCAGTCAGACTGCAGGAGGGCCCACCCTTAGTAGCCTCATTTTCCCTTAATCACCTCCTTAAGGTCCTTTTTCTAAATACAATCACGTTCTGAGGTACTGGGAGTTTGAACATCAATTTTATGGGACACATCTGAGATGTCATGCTTTTTTTTTTTTTCTGAGAACGGTACCCAAGGAGTGTAGCCATGTAGCCATCCTGCTCACCTCCCCACTGGAACCTTCTGCAGCACAGCCTCTGAAAAACAAAGGGGCTGCTGGCCACGCTCGAGGGCTGAGAACAGCGCCGAGGGGACAGAGGATGCTCTTCGCAGGTCGTGTGTATGCGAATGCACAGAACGGACAGTCATGATGGGTGGTTCTTTTATGATGAGCCTGTATTCAGGGAAAGGAGGCACAGGTAAATCTCAATCAGGACACTCGGCTCCATTCATGGTAATAATTAATAATAATAACTTGTGTTTACTATGGATCTGGTGCTTTATATGCATAATCTCATTTAATCCGCCAATCTTAGGAAGTTATTGCAAGGATCCAAACCAGAAATGCAAGCAGATAATGTTCTTTCTAAGGAGGAATGGAGAGGAATAAGTATTTCTTTTACTCCTACTCTGTGAAAGGGGCTGTTCTGGGTATTTTCTCTCCATTAGAGTTTTTTTTTTTTTTTAATCTCCTTAACAGCCTTCAGGAGTGTGTAGCCTCGTGTGAAGATGATGAAAGCAGACTCAGAGAGGTGAGAGAGTGAGCTAACTTGCTAAAGGTCACGCAGCTAAGTCAGAGTGCGGGCCGGGGCTCACCCCCTCAAGCGGAGTTGACTCCAGAGTTTGTGCCCTTATTCGCTATTCCAACGTGTGGTGGACCAGAGGAGTTCATTGCTTCACACTGGGCTGACTGGAACTTGATGTAAGACCACTCCTTTGAAGTGGATTGCTTCCTAGGCACGTGCTTGGTTCAGACACAGCTGCGGGAGACTATGGGAAGATGAGTACTTAGAGGGCTTCACCAGGTATCGGCAGGATGCAGAAAGCAATAGGGGGTGACGGAGAGGCAGTCTGAGCACCTGGCATCGGGGAGGTGACAACGACACATGGGGACAGACAGGAGGGGCACGCCCTATGGCTGAGTCTTAAAACAGGCAAGGCAGAAGCAAAGGCAGGTGAACGATGACACATGTGCTCACGATCAAAAGGAAAACTAGGAAACTCTGTTCTTCAGGAAAGTAGGCAGAAGACTGAGGCAGGAAGAGACTGGACCAGTGACCCCAGGACAGGGACCCCAGCGTAGAGCAGGGTAGTGGAAAGGCTGACTGGGTACTAGCACGTTGGATCACGTGTTTTACTTGAAATTCCACAATGGCCGCCAGTTTTTCTTAGGACGAAGCCCAGAATCCCCATATGACTATATAATACTCTTGCCTCCTGCTCCTCCTCCTCCACATCCCATCCCCAGTTCTCTCTCTGCCTCTCTCTCTCCCTTTCTCTCACCCAGCTGGGCCGGATGATGGCATTCACTGTGTACGCCACCTTGAACGTTTCCTTCCTCTCTGTTCAACGGTGACTTATAGTTCAAGCCTCTTATTGGATTTTTAAGTTGATTTTAGAGAGAAGGCGCTTGAGAGAGAGAAAGGCAGGAGATGGGGGTGGGGAGGGGAAGGAGTGGAAAGTATCAACTGATAGTTGCTTCTCACATGTGCCTTGACCTGGCAAGCCCAAGGTTTCAAACTGGTGATCTCAGCATTCCAGGCCGATGCTTTATCCACTGCGCCACCACAGGCCAAGCCAAGACTTTTACTAAACGTCAGCTCCCCCGGCACGCTCCATGACGTTACTTCATTCCTGCCCGGTCTAGGTTAGGGACCTCTGCTGCAAACTCCCATAGCATCTTCTACTCCTCCCTCCTTAACACACATCACACAGAAAAATGAATGCCTGTCTTGCCCCACCCTTTTAAACTGCAAACTTCAAAAAAATATTTGTTGAATGAACGAATACAGAGAGAGTTGAATTCTAACACCTTCGATCTCTCCCGGCTCAGGACAATATTTTCTCCAGATCTGACTTTGAGACTGAACCTGTGGGTGGTAATCAAGTGACAGCCGCTGTCAGGAGAGATGGCCTGCACGAATGGGAAGCCAGGCATGTCCTGCTGGCCTTAATTGCCACATCGACATTCAGTGAGGCACACACACCAAGTCCTTAGCCTGGCAAATCGTTCTCAGCACATCAAGTGTCCGCAGCGTTTGAAAGACGCTCTATTTTTTTTTCTCACTAATTTAGACTGAAGTTTTCTCCCTTTGGCTACCTTCTGCTCAACCTAATTTTGCAGAAGAAACTCTTCCCAGGTGCTTCCCATTTGCAGGTATCCCTTGTGCTGTAGGTGAGGTTTTCAGTGAAAGTGTGGTCTTTTTCAGGACAGCAGTAGCAGCCCTTAATGCATCAGTGAGCACCGAGCTCACTCTGTTGTTCCAGGCTGCATTGCTAAGCAGCACCCCTTCTTGCCTGGAAATGGGGTGACGCCGTACCAGGCTTTGTCAGAGAGAATGCAGGGAACAGTCACTTTGAGCTGCTTCTGGTCATTGCTCCTCTTACAAACTCAGCCTTTCATTTCCCTTTTCCCCCTGATTCCATTTGTGTCATTTAAAAACGGTATCTTCTTGTTTTGCATCCTGCCCGTAGTTTGGGTTTTAAATGTATGTGTTGCCATTAATTGCCTGTGAACTTTTGGAAGACAGAGATTTGTCTAACTCTTCCACTCAGTTACTATGCTGTTGTTTCCATAGGAGCCGTTGTGCAGCAGGGGAAGGTGAGCACCAGTCTCAAGCCCCAGGAAGAACAAAGTCTTTTACTGAGTGCTCCTGGGTAGCAGGAAGTTGTCGGCAGGCCCTTCCCTGCACTAACTCATGTAAAGGGTGGAAAATATGGCAAGAGGAACATCCTTATGGCAACCCCACGAAGTGGGAGTTATTCTTCTCCCCACAGGACAGGTGAAGAAGCCAAGGTACACAGAGGTTGAGTAACTCTCCAAGGTCCTGGAGTTTGTACAGGGAACAGAGAACTGAGCCTCTCCTAGATCTCATGCTGCTAGTTCCTCCACCTTCCTGCTTAGTTTTGTGCAAACTAAGTAAATCCATGAAGCTGACCTGAACTTACCTGACCTTTCTGGTGCCCTTGTTTCTTTACCGGGATAAGGTAAATAACAAGTTTTTCTTAGGTGCATTGAGTTAGATGCACCTTAATTCCCTGATACAAATGGGGACACAGTATGTAATACATGCCTTCTTATCCTCTTCCATAAACATGGGCTGAGTCCCATTTCCTAAGGCGTGGCTGGCCTTCCAAGGTCAGAAGGAGAGATAGGCATTTATAGCCCCCTCTCCATAGACGTCACTCAAGGAAATACATATAACAGTGATGTTTTTGTAACCATTTAAAATTCTCTAATGACAATATAGTTCATTCATTCTGCCTTTCTATCAACGAAGCCTCCATGTCACTTTAAGAGAAAGAAAATAGCCTTGTATCTTGAGGATGAAAATTCTGGACTTGTGAATTCTGGGACTTCTGGGATAAGGGAGATGCAAGTAGTTTGAGAAAGTACAGTGAGTGACAGCAGGAAGCCCGGCAGGAAAATGAGGATGTCTTCACAGAGCCCCACCCACTGTTTAGAGGAGTCGCTCCCCTCCTCCCGTTCCTTCTACAGATCCTTTCTAGCAGAGTGAGTCTACGCTGGCTGGGCCCTAGATGGGTTTTCAGGAGGCTCAGATCAGATTGCTGCGGCTCTACCCTCTATGTTGAAATGTGGGATGTGGCCAGACAGGATATCAAAGGCTTCCTCTTTGTGAGACTCTGTGGTTTTCACTACCTGCTCCCCACCTGGAAGATAGCCCTGAATGCTGGTGCTCAGGAAACTAAAAGATAACCCAGAATGCTGCTGCCCACTTAACTGGAAGTTCACCCCGAATGCTGGTGATCAGAAACAGAAAGATAACCCAGGATGCTGCTGCCCACTTAACTGGAAGTTCACCCCGAATGCTGATGCTCAGGAAACTAAAAGATAACCCAGAATGCTGCTGCCCACTTAACTGGAAGTTCACCCCGAATGCTGGTGATCAGAAACAGAAAGATAACCCAGGATGCTGCTGCCCAGGAAACTAGAAGATAACCTAGACTCCTCTTTCCCAGAGAAGTCAGTAGCAGTTTGCCTAAAGAGCCTGTGACCCTACCTGGAGCCACTGGGCTTCTCTGAGTGTCTGAGAAGGTGTTTTATTCATGTACAAAATGTATGTGGGCTCTGAGCCTCATCCTCCTCTTGCAGGTGGAAAATCTGTCTTAGACTGACCGTTCCTCCTGGGTCCCTACTGATGCACTGTGGTAGGGCCCCTGCTCTAGGTAGTAGATGCCCCTGATTTCGGCTCATAGAGGAGTTTAGTGGTTATATATTAAGAGTGGTGCTAGGTGCCTTTCAAGGTCTGGGTTATTGTCACAGGTCATTGTTTTAGACCACTTATATGCTCTTATTGGGGAAAATGTGTGGCATAAAGAGACCCAATTTTGGAGACTTACACATCAAAATTCCATCATTAGCTGTGTGGCCACAGACAAATTCTTTCATCTTGCTAAGACTCGGGTTCTTCCTCTGTGAAACGGGAGTGATAATTAGACCCACCCCACCGGGTTGCCGTGCAGCCAAACGAGTCACTCACATCAAGTTCTTACTACACTGTTTGGCCTGTAAAATGAGGTCAATTGATTTTAAGCTATTCAAATTATTAATTTGCATATCATCTAAAGTATATTTTTATGTGTCACTTATTTAACCAGCAGATAAGCTTTCAGTACACCTGGCACTGTTCTAGGCTCTTTAAATGAACTGAATTCTCATAAGTTCATTGAACAGGACTTATTAAGAACCTCATTTTTACAGAAGAAGAACTTGAAGCCCAGAGAGGAGTATTCACTCTCTCAGTCACTGCACGGGTGGGCAGTAAAGCAGCGCCTGACTCCAGGTCTGTGCTGTTAGCCAGAGCACTATGCTTCCAGTATTTTTCATGTCAGGAATAATGTTGAATGCAATAGTTCAATTCCTCATCTGGGAACGGGGATATCTGACTTCTAATCCTGGTTCTGTGGGTACCTCATAACTCAGAAGAATCCAGCCCCTGGGTCGAGGTTTTAAGCTCAGCATCTTTTTGCACAGTAACAAAATATTAGGTGCTATAATTATTCATGTATAATTATGTTATATAATTAATACCATATAATTAACAATCCCTTGGCAGTGTTTATAATCATCCTTTAATTTATAAGAATATAAGAGTTCCCTCACTCATGCAAGCCTGTGGCAAAGTCAGCTCAATCCTCAGTCACTTAACGGGGAGCACAGTCATCCTGGTGACATCAGTGTGACAATTTAGACCTGCAGCTTGGGTATCTATCCCTTCTTTCTCCTTTTCATCAGCTTTGAAGCTCTTATTTAAAATTTTTATCAGAGTCATTTTCTTCTTGGGGTAAATGACTCCATTTAGAAATCTTATTGAGATTATGAGACCTTGACAATGAGAGGCTCTTAGTTCATTTGTAGGTAAATGTGGGCCTTGCAGGGGAGCCCACACAGGTTTGGGGGTCACCACGAAGCAAGGAAGAGGAGAGGTCAGGTACTCGACTCAGAGAGCAGCTTGTGATTCATAAAGCTCATTTATGTATTACAAACTACTTAGTGGAGGCTTTTCTTTTAATAATGTAACACTGTTATAGGTTGTATTTATGTGTTTCCTCAGGATTCATATGTTGACATCCTATCTCCTAAAATGATTATGGTATTAGAGGAAGCAAAGAGGTGATTAGGTCATAAGGTAGAGTCTTAATGAATGGCACTTGTGCCCTTATAGGAGAGACCAAAGAGAGTTCTTTTTCTCTTCCCACTATACGAGGACACCGGGGAGACACAGCCCTCTCTGAGCCAGGAAGTGGATTCCTATGCCGCCACCTTGATCTTGGACTTCCCAGCTTTCAGAAAGGTGAGAAGTAAATGTTGTCTGTGGTATTTTATAGACTTTATTTTTTTGGATTTAACTTTTCCATTGATGAAAGAGAGAGAGAGGGAGGGAAAGAGAGAGGGAGGGAGGGAGAGAGAGAGAGAGGGAGAGAGAGAGAGAGAAGCATTGACTCATTGTTCCACTTAGTTGTGCACTCCTGGGTTGTTTCTCATATGTGCCCTGACTGGAGCTCAAACTCATGACCTTGGTGTGTCCTGACAACAATGCTCTATCCCCTGAGCCGCCTGGCCAGGGCCTTGTTTGTGGTATTGTGTTTTGCTACAGTGAATGTACTCAGGCAGGCATTCTGTCCCTCAACCTTCATGTGCCCTTGTACCAGGTTCAGTGAACTAGGCTCTGTAACTACTGGGGATGCAGTACTTATCGATGCCTTCCAGCCTGTCCTTTAACCAAGCGCATTCCGTTCCATTGAAGAGACTTCTTTTATTAGCACTTACAAAGAATATACCTACTTAAAACATTTGGAATTTTGTGTATGTTGGTTTTTGTTTTTTTTTTTTACAGTGACCATAACAACCATCAAGATATTTATCCTTATGTTAAAAACTGCATAAATTTGATATGTGATCTAGGCCAAAATATGCTTGAGACCATGAAAAAGGAACTAAAGTCATGTTCAGTGTTCAAACTTGTAAGATAATTTTGGGTATAAATTCTCATCTATGAAGGTTGAAGATTTACAAATCTTTTTTTGTTTTTTCTATTTCTCTGAAGTGAGAAGCAGGGGGGCAGACAGACTCCTGTATGTGCCAACCGGGATCCAACTGGCATGTCTACTAGGGGGTGATGTTCTTCCCACCTGGGGCATTGCTCTGTTGCAACGGGAGCCATTCTAGCACCTAAGGCAGAGGCCATGGAGCCGTCCTTGGCGCCCGGGCCAGCTTTGCTCCAATGGAGCCTTGGCTGCAGGAGGGGGAGAGGAAGAGAGGGAGAGAAAGGAGAGGGGGAAGGGTGGAGAAGCAGATGGGCGCTTCTCCTTTGTGCCCTGGCCAGGAATCATATCTGGGACATCCACACACCAGGCTGATGCTCTACCACTGAGTCAACCAGTCATGGCCGAAGATTTGCAAATATTTAACGACCCCTCTATCCCTATAAGTCTGTGGTTCTGTGTCCACTCCCTTCTCCACTTTCCCTGGTAAATTGGCCATCTTTAAATCTAATAATGTATTTTGCATTAAAATATGTTTTGACTGACATTAACAGTGCTACTTCAACTTCCTTTAGTTAATATTTGTCTAGTATGTCTTTATCCATCCTTTAATTTTTAACCTTTCCTTTTATTTTTTAATAACTTATAAGCTGACTACCTCTGTCTTTTTAATAATCAGTTTTGTCCAATTACATTTATTGTGATTATCTGTGTGGTAAGTTTTGTTATTATATCTATGTGTCCAGTTATTTTAATAATTTTTTTCTCCTTTTCTGATTTCTTTTCTTTTGTAAAGTTTCTCCCTATTTATTGAAAAGTTATATAAGCTATATCTGTTATTTTAGAGGTTAATCATTTCCCACCCTCTGACCATATGATATCTACCCTCAGTCATTTATCACCATCTAGTGGATCCATATTATTCATTCTTTCCACAGAAAAGAGGATAGGAGAAAATGCTTGTCACTGAGATCATTTCATCAGCATAGCTAGCTGAACGGGATATTCCATATTTAAAGTTATATTCTTGGTCTGGATACCCCAAAGCCACTTTCCTTCCGTTGTGTCCATTTGTTGTGCTTCTCAATTTTTCTCCCACTTGGTGACATGCAGTCCCTGCGCTACTATGATGTTAATCTCTGAAGGGAGCCTTGCGGTTAGTATGACCTCTGCTTGGCCTCCTCTTTGAAGGGAGCAGATAAGCCAGGGTCTAGAAATTTCCAATGATTTTATTTGATAGCTAATTAATGGCCTTCTGTAGTTGCCATGGTAATGCCACGCTTTGCTGCCAGGCCTTATCCAAATGGGCATTCTGTTCACTCTTTTGCCTTAGCATCAGCATATTAATCAGACACCGTAGGTCCTTGGTTGCTGCATCCAATTGGTAAGACCCTAATTGAATTAAAATCTCAGTTGAAGGCCTCAGGCTTTTCTTCCTTCCTGCTTGGGGGGGGAGGGCAGTGGGGACCTTGTCAACCGAAAGGGCCAGAATCAAACAGGAGACATCTGGAAATGCACAGAACTTTGGGTCCTTTTACAGCAAAGTATTTTCCTTTCACCTTTGAATAAATATTTTGATGTCTGAATCTTCCTCTCTCCTTGAAAATTTCTCTATTTCCCTGACCTTTTCAATGTATTCTCTTTGTAATATGAAGTGGAGTTAGTATTTTCAAGGTGACAGGAAGAGGCCTTTCTCTCTCTCTCTCTCTCTCTCACACACACACACACACACACACACACACACACACACACTCCCACGGTAACTTCTGGGGGAAGAACGCAGGCTGCAGGCCCTAACTGAACTGAATCGTGACAAGGATTAGGCAGCACGGCACCTCTGACGCTTGCCTAGCAATCTATAAATACTGTGCAAACAGAGGGTTACCAGCTGGCGACTCTGGGAGAGAGGGAGGAAGGGGAGGAGGAAAAGAGGCGAACAGAGAGATGATCAATCTTAAATTCACTCTTCAGCCCATAAAGATTAGAATTGGTTTGTTCAGCTTCTGAAACTGAGCCACAATACCTCCTTGCTAGGCTCGCCTCCTTTCTCTAGCTCTTCACGGATCCTCAAGTCCACTGTGCATGTCTACGTCTTCTGCATTCTCTCTTTCTTGGCCCTCTGCTCCCTGCTCTTTTCCCAAGTCCTATTTTCAACACCCAGAATGCACTTGCCCATGTAATGCTCTTACCGAGCCTATGAACAGAGTGAATGAATCACTTCTTCGGGGTTTCTCTCTGTATGCCTGGCCCCATGATGTGTCCGGTATTATTGTTTACTTATTTTATTTATTTATTTATTTATTTATTTATTTGTATTTTTCTGAAGTTGGAAACAGAGAGGCAGTCAGACAGACTCCCGCATGTGCCTGACCGGGATCCACCCGGCATGCCCACCAGGGAACGATGCTCTGCCCATCTGGGGTGTCACTCTGTTGCAACCAGAGCCACTCTAGCGCCTGAGGCAGAGGTCATGGAGCCATCCTCAGCGCCCAGGCCAACTTTGCTCCAACGGAGCCTTGGCTACAGGAGGGGAAGAGAGAGAGAGAGGAAGGGGAGGGGGAGGGGTGGAGAAGCAGATGGGCGCTTCTCCTGTATGCCCTGGCTGGGAATCGAACCCGGGACTCCTGCACACCAGGCCGATGCTCTACCACTGGGCTAACAAGCCAGGGCTGTTTACTTTTTTAAAATTGGTGCATATGTCTATCTTTTCCTTTAGTCTGGGAATGACACAAAAGCACGGACCACTTCCTCACAAATCTCCATTTTTCTAATGCGCCCCATTCATGGATGGCCTGGGTGTTGGAAACAAGTTTCGTGGTTTACCAACCTGCAAACTCTTATGCTTGATGAAGAGCTGCTTTGTTCCCTCTCGGAATGAAGAAATTCCAACCTAAATGAACAATCCCTTCATAATCACAGGTCCAAAGAACTACATTAATATCAAGGACATGGTAAGCGGTAAAACTGGTTTAAAATGTATGCTAATTCATACTAAAAAAAAAAACACAAAACCAAACCAGACCATTAACGTTGGAATTACCCCCTAGACGCACAAATAAACTAGGTAATTCTTTTCCTCTTACACACTGTGGCCCTCACCTTCTTTCATCTTAAAATAAACTATATTGGGAATGGTGTTTCCTTGGAGTCACATTATCATAGACACTGGTGACCTCCGAGATAGGGTTTTGTATTTTATCTAGGATAGCATCACTGTGAGGGAGAAATCCACATTCCCGAACTGGTACCAGTGGGTAGGAGGGATACAAAAGCAGGTCAAGGTAGGGGAGGACTATCTAATAATTAGATTTTTTTTTTTTTGTAACAAAAACTTGAATGAGCACTACTGCTCCCCTTCAGTGAAACAGGAATCCACAGAATGTAGAAGGTTAGAACTAATTAGTTTCTGTCCCTGAAACGGCCCAGTCGGCCAACTGCAATCATGTCCCTAAGGTGGGACAGGGGACAGTTGTGTGGACAGAAGTGCAGACCACAGGTGATCGATTCTCTCTCCCAGCCCTCCGAGGCGTGATCCTGTTTCTCTGCCAACCCAGGAACGAAGCTGCAGGTGCCCACAAGCGCCGCCAGCAGGTACCACCTGAGCAGAAAAGATAAACGCGGTGTTCCTGGTTCCTGGAGCCGGGGCGGGACCTGCCCAAACCCTCCTCAGGTCTGCTTTCAAATCCTTTTCCTTCTCGGGTCTCTCATTTCAGTGTGACCCCCACGTCCCACACAAGGCTTCTCACCTTTCATAGACGCCAAAGAAATGGCAGAGTTTATTTTAATGTTTATGTGAGTATTCTGAGTGAATCAAAAATATAATTTTTAAAATCCATCCTTAGGGAAGTCAGTTTGGCAGACCGATGCAATATTTATACCTACCCCCATATTTTTTCATTTTGGTTATTGATTTTTATTCAAATTAAAATTTAATATGTGAAGCAAGTCTTGGAAATATGACATTTCTTTTCAGAGAAAGTAGGTGAAAAAAGAGTTTCTTGATTAAAAGACCAAAAAAAAAAAAAAAAACCTATCAAAACTACCTGGGACTGAAATCTGCTCTGTCCCACGGCAGTTTGTTTGGAAGAGAAAACACCAACGTGACAGGATGGTTCAGGAGGGGACTGACGAGGGACCCCAGTCCTCATTCCGCCTCAAACTGGATAGCCAGGGGGCGTGCCTTTCTCTCTGAGTCTATTTCCCAAACGCCATCGTGGAATTCGACCCGCTGGTATCTAAGGTCGTTATTGTTTTAAAACAATATGTGACTATGTGAGTGCCTCTCTCCCCAGCCCTATCAGTGGCCTGGCTTCTGTGAGATTCAGTCTATTAGACATGAAAGAGGCTAGGCGGGCAAGACAGCACTGTCCTGGCATCCCCGCCCCTGTGTGCAAATGAGTCGAAAGAACCACAAAGAAATTAAAACATCAAGAGGGAAGAAACCGTTAACCGAAGAAATATCTTCTTTATCTGTGTCCATTTCCTCCCACAAGGAAAAATGGCAGTGTCGGTTGTACATTACATATTCCCCTCTCTCTCTCTTCAGTGTTTCATCTTAGCACCTGCACAGCAGAGACCTTTACAATTCATTGCATATGCTCTCCCCCTCCTCCCCCTCCAAACAGCACCTGAGGCCTAAGAAGTCACTCCCTCCAAGCTCCTCCAAAGGCTGAGACCCTTGTCCATGACAGAGTATAGAAATAACAAACATGCCCCACGCTTTTATACAGTTGCTAGAATGGTTTTTGTTTCTGTTTTTTTGTTTGTTTCCAACAAATGAAGATTTTTTTTTTCCTCCTTTTCTTTGAATATTAATTACACTTTACAAATTTTTTTTTTATTTATTTTGCTTTGTTTGGTCCTTTTATGTTTGTACAACAAAAGGGAAAGTCGGCGGCCAGGAGTCCCAGGCTAACAGAGTTTGGTTGTCATCTGGTCCGACTGTTTGAGGATCTCGGTGTTGTAGAGGTCCAAGGCGTGGTTCACCCTGATGATCTCGCTGTTGGTCAGTTTCAGGCGGTGTTTCAGCATACAGGAGAACAAGTCCAGCTGGGGTTTCCCCGGGGCCACAGGGGGGGCCAGGCGGTTGATTCGGTCCCGTATATCCAACAAGAGCAGCATGACGGACGAGGAGGAGTAGAACTGGCCTCCCTGTGTATAGGACTGGTTGACCTGCTGCACTGCGCTGCGCAGCAGGTCGGCGTTGAACCTCAGGCTGTAGCCGAACACCTGCACGTCCGAGATCTTGATGTAGAACTGCCGCTTGTTGGGGTCGGACAGGTCCACGGGGCCCTGGCCGGTCTCGTTCCGCATGACGGTGGCGAGCCGAGTCCGACTGCGTAGGTAGATGTGGACCGTCTCGAAGAAGGTTTTCCACCGATTGCCCAGCAGGAGAGTCCAGTTGTAGCACTGGCTGTTTTGGAGGCGGACCTTCTCCCAGCGCGGGTAGCCAAACTCCCCGAAGGGCATGTTCCAGCCCTCCGAGTGGCTCCCGCTGAAGGGGTTGACGTAGACGAAGAACATGGGGTCCAGGCTGCTGTTGCGCATCTGGCAGATGCGCATGGACATGCCGATCACCATGTGGATGAAGTCCATGCGGTTCTTGTTGCTCTTAAGAGTGAGGGACATGCGCTTGCGCCACCGAGGGTCAAAGAAGGTGTCGAGGCGGATCTCGTTGCTGACGAAGGTGGTGTGGACGTAGAGGCGCGAGTCCATCTTCTGCAGCAGGTACTTCAGCTCCAGGTCCTGGAAGTCCAGGTCGGTCTCGAAGCTGATGAACTGCTCGCTCCGCTCCGAGTCCACGTTCTGCGGCTCGCAGCGGCCTCGGTACAGCTTGTAGCCCTTGTTGCAGGAGCCGCAGAGCGAGATGTTGGCCAGGCTGCACATGGCGCAGCTGTTGTTCCCACCTATGATGCAGGGGATGGGGCGCTGGCACAGCGTGGTGCTCCCGTGGCACACGCAGCTCCTCTGGCTCTCCAGGAAGGTTCCCCAAAACCCGTTCTCATTGCAGTAGAGAAGCGACTGGACCCTTGCCAGCCACTGCTGAATTGTCCTGGGGGGGCAGAGGGAAAATGGAGAGTGTTAACCACTGTGGGCAGTTGGTTAGTGACGGTCATCCAACTGATAATGCACAAGTAGCCACCCAAAGAATGAAAGGACTGGGTAGAACAATTATAATAGAAAGGGCTCTGATCCTGGTGGGATAGTTGAATAGATCAGGGCATTCATTGTCCAGAAGCTCAGAGGTTGCCGGTTCAATTCCCAGTCCGGGCACATACAAGGAACAGATTAATGCCCCCCCCCTCTTCCTTTGTATCTCCCTTCCCCTCTCTAAAATTAATAAATTAAAAAAAGAGAAAGGGCTCTGAATATAAATTATGAACACGACATGGTTAGTTCTTGTAGAATCACAGGCCAGCTATATGACATTGTCACTTCCCACCTGTATGCTCAGCATCCTCACCTGTCAAGTCAAAGGGTTGGAGTACCCGTTGTATGGGGGGTCCTTCTAACTCTACAAACCTATTACACGTTAGCCCCAAATAAGTGCAATTTGGGAAATTCAGGCATCTAAACTCAAACACTCCTGCTGGATGACTACAGTGTAAAAAAACAAAGTCAGCAAGAGAAAGGAACTTTAGCCTGCGCCAGGTGTTGGGGCTCTCCACACGGATTCTCCCGTGAGGTTAGATAACGTGCGACCCCAACAACAACAAATTCGATCTGCTATCACTCGAGAGATGGGGTGGTGCTTCCACATGGATGATCTTACATGGTCCTGAGAGCACCTTTTCAAAACATGTAAAAAAAAAAAAAGATGTTATTACTCCCATTCTTCCAGCAATCCCAATTCTCAATTCAGAGGAATTTCCATCACAACATGTATCTCTAGGTCTCCCTCCCCACTGCCCCGTGACACTTTGTAAACGAGAGTCAAGCCTGTCCCCAGATTCCGGCCACTGAAACATCCCAGGTCAGAGAGCTGCCCCATCAGATGAGCAGCGACAGAATAGGTAAAGCTGCATAAGGCAGTCGGCTTAGCGGCCTCTCGTCCTTCCCCATCTCCGTGCAAGCCACCTCTTGGCTGTCTTCTTGCTAGTAATAACACCTGACGTGTATCTCACGCTTCTTACCCTGCACAGGGCATAGTCGCTCCCATTCTCTCAAGTGAGCCTCACAACAACACCACCCTGAAAATAGCTTGGGACCCGAGGTCGGCCAGAGATGGCTTGGAATCCTGGCTCCTGCGCAGAGGAGCTGAGGCGACGCTGGGCAGTTCCCTCACCTCCCTAACCGCCCCTCCCAGGCAGGGCTGCTGGGAGGAGTATGGGGATTTTTATGTGACAGCTTAGCTCCAAACTCGGTAGGTATTAAGGGCTCAATAAAAGTTAGCTCTCGTTATTCCTGCAAAAGGACCATCAGCCCCATTTATGGACGTGCCAGTAAGAAGCTTAGAGGTGAAATGACGGACTAAAAGCCACACAGTGAGTGAGCAGAGATGCCTCCTGGCCCGTAGCTGTGACTTTTTTTCATTAAAATGTCAAGCAAAAGTCAAGAAAGCCCTTCTCAAGAGCTGTGGTGATGGGCTGTGGTGATGATGGTGGTGGCGGTTCATGATCCCTGCTTGAAGAAGCGGGAAACAGACACCCTCTTGCATTGTACTGCCCGTGGTAGGAAGGGTTAGCAATCATCTAGCCTGCCATTTCCATAGTCAAGCCACAAGGGCCAACCCCAAGAACCGCAGGGAGGGCAGTTGAGCCTACTGTTGAATGGTGTGTGTGTGTTGGCCCAAGGAGAACTGAGTTCAAAGCTCAGTTCTGTAGGCAGTAACAAGTCATTCGTGTCTTTAAGCCCCAGTGTCTGTACCTGAAATGAGAATAATAAAAGCTCATCTTATGCCGTGGGTGAGAGGATTGAATGAGATAATATATTTAAAGCACAGAGCCCAGCATAGAGCAATTATTGGGAAGGTAATAATCATAAGTACTCTTATCCCAGGGAATAAGCTATTCCTTTGAAGGTATTGAGACACTCTTGGGGATTTCACTATCTCTCTGGAGTTGGAGGGAAACCATTCTGTCCTATAGGACATTTGAAAATGGATACTGTTGAAATGGCTTCCCAGGATGCTCTGCTTTGAAGGAGTTGCTTATCAGCTGGGAGAAAATGGAGGAATAATTAGTGCGCTCCTTGAAATTGCTCTGCCTTTTAAATCCTCGGAACCATACGGCCTCTGGCAATAAAACCTCCCTCACAACACTCAAAACACTGTATTGAAACACCTAGTTTTCTTGTCGGTCCCTCCCCCAAAGGCTGTAAGGCCTGAGGGGGGGGGACCCCTCCTTCCCTGAGTATCTAGCCCAGGGGCTGACTCCCTCTTAGTGTTTGCCGAGTGAATGCAGGAACCAAATTAATATTTTTTTCTTCCTATTTTTCTTTAAGAAAATCCAACTTCTCTTCTCCCCTCTGGACTGCAGTATTAGTTTTAGATCCCGCCCGCCCACACAGCTCACCCCCACCCCCCCCCCCCCACCCCTCAGCCCCAGTCTCTGCTGCGTGAGCCCAACCCTATGGCAGCCTGGAGAACAGCAGCAGGCCCAGCCTTCGGGAGACAGCGCTGGAATGAGAATGAGCTGCAGTCTCCCACCTCCCCGACCAGAACATTGACTGGATATTGGCTGTGAGTCATCCGATAGTTCCGTGAGCTGCAGGGACCCGCCGCACGTCTCCGATTGCACGGTTCCATCTGACCAGAGCGTCATTTCAAAATGCCTCTTTCAAATGGCCCACACTTGCCCCTGTCAGTCCCTCTCCAAGTGACAGGACAGTACCCCATTTAGAGCTCCTCTGTCCCCATCTGCGAGGCATCCTCTAACCCCGCAGAGCGCCCCCTTTCTCGTGTCTCATCATTGGGGTCCTTTGTCAGATCCGCCCCCTCACCGCCCCCCGCGCCCGGAATCAATGCTTCATTGTGGCTGAACTCTCAGCATCCTTGGTGGGAGGGAACGAAAAGATGCGAGTTCCTGGTCAGGCTGCACCGAGCAAAGAGGCCGGCGGCACATTAGGATTCCAGCCCTGTCGAGCGGGAGGCCCTGGGGACAGAGGCCCTCTGAGGCGCCTTAGCGAGCTGCGTGGCACCTGCATCTCCTGACCTCAGAATAATCATGAGGTTGTGGGCTGTATCAATGAAGGCATTAATGATAGAGCGGGAGCACTTAGCACGAGGGGGCCGGGAGCGAGGCCGGGGAGGGAGGAAGGCATGCAGGGAGAGGGGTGTGGCCTGGGGAAGGGTGAGCGGACAGGAGGGAAGGAGGTGGCCTTGGAGCCGGTGGGGGAAACGAAGGAGCCCAGGCTAGAGGGGCAGACAGGGCAGTGCAGGAGGCACCTGGAGAGGGACAGGGAGAGGTGACCCAGCGACATCATCGACACAGGCGGGACAGAAGCAAAGAGATGCAGCCGCACCCCCACTGGCATAACTCACAGACTCCGGCTGGGCCATTTTGGGGGCAAGTCGTCCTTTCCTCAGGAGGCAGGGGGAAGGGGCAGGGGGGAAGCAATGTGACCATAGAGTCCTGATGCCCGAGGTCAGTGAACTTTCCTCTGCTTTTCAATAATTTTGGGAAGAGTAAAACCAGAAATACAAGCTCGTTCCAGTTCGAGATGTGTCGGTTCTTAACAAGCAACTTCCAACAATGAGGAACCCACGTGGATCCAATCCATCTCCTACACCTTCTCTATCTGCAGCCACTCTAGGTAGTGATCACTGATATTCGGAGCCCCTGCAATGCTCAGCAGAAGGCGGCACCGTACACTGGCCCCAGCACTCAGTGGCGTGTCACTACTGAGTGTCACTGTGTACCAGGCGTGCTGCAGGCTCTCCCCCAGCGGCAGGACCGCCACCTGCATCACCGAGGAGGCAGCGAGACCTGGCGAAGGGACATAACTTGTCTCAGATCACAACGTTACTCCACCTTCCGATCCCAGGGCCTCTACCTCCAGCACAGGCGACTCTCCACGACAGACCATGATGTGGAAGGATCACGATGAGGCAAGCAAGAAGCAAGCAGGACATGGAAAGAGAAGTGGAAGGAATGCAAACATACTGGAAGTGTGAGCGTGCGAAGGGCTTATTATCACGCCCCTCGCTTCCTCCGGACCTGCCAAGATCCCTCTTCTCCACTCACAGATAATTGGAGCTCACAGCAAGTGCATGGGGGGGAGGCTGGGGACCGGGGCCAGGAGGGGCTGCGCTCTATAAATACCATTTCCCAGGCTAGCTGGTGACAGCCTGCCTCAACCCTGGCAACAGAGGAGCGGCCTACCAGCCCGGCTGGAGGGAGGGCTCTCACCAGCAGCTCACACAGCCACCCTGCAAGGCAGGCGGTTCGAGGCAGTGAGGACCGAGTTTTAAAATGCTCTTCTGTGTCCCTGGGGACCCAGAGCATCTTCCGTTTGCTGTCAGAGCTGAACTCCAGTACATCTAAATCAGCATCATCCTGTTGACTGGGATCTCAATTCATTCTGATGGGGGGGGGGGGAAGAAAGGAGGGAGGAAGGGCGGGCAGGAAGAGGCACTTGTATTTCTAAACCCGACCGGTAGGCACCCACCCAGACTCGCATGAAGCAGCCTGGGTCATAGAAGCCTAAGACGCAGAAGCAGCCCTGGAGATGGTCAGCCCACCGTCCTCCGCGTAGACTTGCGCTTGGAGACTCGGATGCTTTGGTGGGGAAAGCCACGTTTCTCGAACGCTTTCTCCACTGTGGCAGCACCCCCCCCCCATCAAGCCCAGGAGCAAGTCTCCACTGTGGCAGCACCCCCTCCCCATCAAGCCCAGGAGCAAGTCTCCACTGTGGCAGCAGCCCCCCCCCATCAAGCCCAGGAGCTAGGACTCCCTGGTGATTTCCATTTGACTGATGTGGCTTTGAAGGCCAGAGAGGGACAGTGCCCTTCCCATGGTCACACCCTTCCCACGCTCCCTCCGTTTGCCCGCTAAACCCCGCCTGGAGGACAAGCGAAGCCCCGGGCCATGGAGACACCCCCTCTGCTTGCCTGCAGGCCCTGCTTCTGCCTCAGCCCAGATTTTCTAGCAGCATGACAGGTCTCCCGGTGACACAGTGTGGAGTCGCTCCTCACTGGAGGATGACGACGAGGGAGGCTCTGCCACCCAGGGCTTCCCATCAGCGCTTTCAAAGGCACACACCTCCCTCCCAGAGCCACCTGGGTGGGGAGCCCAGGCTGGGAATCCTAATTCAAGCAAACTCCCTGCTGATTTTAATTGGAGGTTTTGCCTAAGACAGAAATGCAGTGTGGGCCAGTGGCATTTTAGGGAAGATCACAGGATCGGGTGCCAAGGAGGTTGGGGCAGGGGGTGGGGGCGATTTAAGCTAAAATAGAAAACTCTAATCCATAATTCCCGTTTGCCTACCAGGAGTGTTTATTTGAAAGTGGAGAGGAAATGAAAAAAAAAAAATTGGCGTTCTGAATTATTGTTTTTTTTGCCCTCTGCTTCATCCTTGCCATTTCTTTGGCATTGTCATGGGTGTCTGAGTGAGATTCCATGAAGTGTACACTCTGTAGACTTTAGACTAGACTGGGAAGACCAACAGCAGTTTTGGGGGTTATGATGATGCACTGTTTCTCTGGTTGTGCCCTGTGTGTGTGTGTGTGTGTGCGCGCGCGCACGCGCATGTGTGTTAAAGAAATGGTGCTGATAAGAGATGAACACATCTATGGGGTCCAAATGCTTGGTGTGTGTGTGTGTGTGTGTGTGTGCACACGCACACACGTGTGTTAAAGAAATGGTGCTGATAAGAGATGAACACATCTATGGGGTCCAAATGCTTGGGGCTCAGCTGAAAGCAACCATGGTTTCAGGATTAACTAGCATGAATTATAACTGGCCATCAGACCCACTCTGTGCTCATCATTGCTCCCAGAAAAGTATGGAGCTTTTGAACCAGCCCCTCTTGAGTTTCTATTATTGCCTTAACAACCTGCTTTCCCCTCTTCCCAGGTCTTCACATGATGTCAGAGCCGCGTTGAACGGCTCATAGCAATAAGGCAGGAAAGACCGCAAGAAGAGTTCTGTGGTCCCCTGCCACATCGAAGGTACTCCCCAGTTTGGCTTTGTGGAGGCATCTGGTCTTGTCTGCAAGAGGACAGAGGCAAAGGGTAGAGGGAGGAGTAGGGATAAAAGCAAGTAAAAATCCAGTAGGGGACTCTTTCAAATTAGGTTGTCTGGAGCTTAATTGGGGAGGATTATGAAACAATTCTTGCAATTATTCAGTTCTGTGTCTGCAAGAAGGTGACAGGCAACGTCAGCTACATATTCAAATTCAGCATTTTGCTTTGGGGCATGGATGTGCTGGAGAGAGGCTCCAGGTGGAGGACTGTCAGAGTGGCTCATCCTTCCTGGGCGGGACACAGGCAGGAGAGTAAGAGGCTCAGACCTAAAGGCTAGAAAGTAAAAAGGGGGCTAAGGCTGAAGTACGATAACGGCCTTCCAGATCAATGATCTGGGCAGTGAGGTGGGGTGAGCACAGGTGTGGGAGTCAGTTAAGGACATGCTGGACCCCATCCTACCACGATTTGGCCTTGGATATTTGACCTTGCTGTTTGACCTTGGGGAAGTCACTTCACCTCTTTGATCCTCAGTTTTTTCATCTGTCACATGGGGATTTGCCTACCTTACCCTTTGTCTTCAGAACTAGAATTGATTGTACGAAGCTTCTGGGAGGTTTGTGGGAAGGGAGGTTAAGAATGACCATTATTATTGTTACTGAGGGCAAAGAATACTTTGTTTTATAAATGTCTCTGATAAAAATATTCCTCGCCCTTACTGGAAGGCCAGGTTGATTACAGCTTAATATCCTCATCCCACCGCCACTCACCCTCCACAGTGTATAATGAAAGCTGTCACCGTGGGGCTTGACGGAAGACCTCGAGACGTGGGCTTCAGAGTCAGAAAGAACTGGGTATTGAATCATAGCTCTGCTCCTCACTTCTTAACCTTGAGCTAATCGCTTGTCCTTTCTAAGGTTCAGTTCTCTCAACTACAGAACAGAATAACAGTACAGTACATGCAGGCTTGTGTTGAGAATCAGATAAGACATTTAAAGCTTACAACCTATGGTAGGAGCACAGTGTCTCTCATAAAAATAAACTACTGTGCTCCTCTTGAGCTCACCTGGAAAACGTTCCCTTTGAAACGGGTAATTATAGATTAAAAAACCCGGGAAGATAGTGCAATAAATGTTACTGAGTCAGTTGAATATTGATATTAAAGCAATAGCAACAACAAAACCTCTTCTTGACACTTGCTCTCTTCTGTACCCCCAAATCCTTAATAGGTGGATTACAGATCTAAATATAAAAAGTAAATAATAAAAACAGTACCAGCAGCAGCAAAACAGCTTTTAGAAGAAAACATAGGGGAATATCCTTATGAGACTGGAAGAGGCAAAGATTTCTTTTTAATTTAATTTTATTTTATTTTTCAGTGAGAGGAGGGTAGGCAGAGAGAGACTTCTGCATGCGCCCTGACTGGGATCCACCCAGTAAGCCTACTAGGGGGCAATGCTCTGCCCATCTGGGGACCTTGCACTGTTGCAACTGGAGCAATTTTTTAGCACCTGAGGCAGAGGCCATGGAGCCATCCTCAGTGCTTGGGGCCAACTAGCTCTAATCAAGCCTTGGCTGCAGGAAGGGAGGAGAAGAGAGAGAGAAAGAGAGAGAGAAGTAAGAGGAAGAGGGGTAGAGAAGCAGATGGGCGCTTCTCCTGAGTGTCCTGACTGGGAATCAAACCCGGGACATCCACACACTGGGCCGACACTCTACTGCTGAGCCAACCAGCCAGGGCTGGTAAAGGTTTCTTAACACGGCTCACCATAAAGGGAAAAAATGGATTAATAGGGATATATTAAGATTAAAACATATCCATCAAAGATACCATTCAAAAAGTGAAAAGACAACCCTTAATTAGAGAATGCATTTGCAATACCTCTAGAAAATCAAAACCTGTATTTTATTTGTAATACACAAATAACTCCTGCACTGATTGGATGCTGGGGCTAGTCAAGGCATTTTATGCTGCCTGAGGTTTGCCACTTCTTTCTGGGTCTCTTTAAACCACAGCAGATGCAGTTATCACAATTTATATTTGTCTTGAGAAGGTTCTCACCGAATTATTTAATAAATGAAATTTGTTCCAGAAAAAGAAAAAATAACCTATAAGTCAGTAAGAAAAACTCAGATAACCAAAAGGGAAAATAGGTAAATGAACAGGTACTTCATAAAAGATAATATTCAAAAGGCCAATAAGCACATGAAACTCCACTTCGTTAGTCATCAGGACAGCACCAGTTAAAAATGCAATGCGATCATATCACAGCAGGATGGCTCGCAGCGAAGGAAAATAGAAGAAGATGGGAAACAGGATCAGCCAGGATGTTTCTAGCAGCAGAGAAAACTGGTTCAGCAACTTTCCAGGAAAACCTACTTTCCAGAAGTACCTACTAAAGAATTTACAAAGCTGAACCTATACATACTCCATGTCCCAGCAATTCCGCTCCAAGTATGTGCCCAACAAAAATGCATGGAGGGAGGGGAGTCACCCAAAGACATGTAAGACGACTGCATCATCCATCACAGCCTCACACTGGAGCCTATGCAAGTGGCCGTCAGCAGTACAATAGACTTCTACACAGAAAACAATATTCTTGAGAATAAACGAGCCCAACCCACACAAAACTGCATGGAGGGATTGCCTAGAAGAATAATAAGGTGAATGAAGTCAGACACAAAAGAGCACATGCTGTATAAAAAGAAGCAAACCTGAGCCACAGTGAGGTAACAGTGAGAGGAGTCCCCTAGGGCAGAAGGCTCCCAGTGCCCAGAACAGGACACATGGTGTTTCTGTGGTGCTGATAACGCCTGACTTTTTAAAATCTGGGTGCTGCTACTTACGTGTGCGAATCCTTTTTGGGCTATTTGTTGCTGAATACTTGTGATGTTTTCACTGTCTATATATCTGTAATACTCTCATAAAACACTTACTTCCAAAATACTGTCCTTTAAGACAAGCAGAATAATATTACTAAGGCAGCAATACTGTACATTTTTTTTTTGTATTTTTCTGAAGTTGGAAACGGGGAGGCAGTCAGACAGACTCCTGCATGTACCCGACCGGGATCCACCTGACATGCCCACAAGGGGGCGATGCTCTGCCCATCTGGGGTGTTACTCTGTTGCAACCAGGGCCACTCTAGCACCTGAGGCAGAGGCCATAGAGCCATCTTCAGCACCCGGCCAACTTTGCTCCAATGGAGCCTTGGCTGCGGGAGGGGAAGAGAGAGACAGAGAGGAAGGGGAGGGGGAGGGGTGGAGAAGCAGATGGGTGCCTCTCCTGTGTGCCCTGGCCAGGAATCGAACCCAGGACTCCTGCATGCCAGGCCAACGCTCTACCACTGAGCCAACCAGCCAGGGCTGATACTATACATTTTTATATCACTTTTAAACTTTCTACATACAGCTCTTCTGTGTGGTTCTCTAATTTTGATCTTCACAAGTTTTTGGTGTCAGGGGACGGGTGGAGAGGGTAACCTGAATCCCATTTAAATGATAGGAGAAAGGAGGCTCGGAGAGCAGGCATGACACATACTGAGGGTCACCAGCGACTTGCCACACCACTGGGACTGTCAGTCACCCAGTGTGAGTTCGCTGGCCCGGTGGAGCTGGGTAGGCTGGGAGGTCGCTCAGAGGAAAAAAATGAGGGAGCTGAAGAACCCAGTTCTATTTCTGACTCAGTGCTCTGAGCCTCCAGATCTTATTCTGAACAGGAAGCCACTTTTGAGCTCCAGGGAAGGAAAAAGAAAGAAACCCTGAAAACAACAAAAAGGGTCTGGAGATGCTTATTTTCCTGCCTCGCGTCAGCTGAGTGAGTCAGTTGTCCCCTCGCTAGCAGCGCAGAACGACACCAGGGATGGGAACAGAGCTTGGCCGAGTGTGGCACTGCACAAACCCCGCACGTCACTCCTGGCGAAGCTCAGCTGCTGGCCTCCCCAAACCCCACCAGGTGTCACACCCTTGGTGTCAGCCTCACTCGTTGTCTTCTCTTTACCCCCATCGATATAAAAGAGCTGCCAAAGATATTCGCAGATAAAAGCTTCATTGACCTATGATTGGGAAGGCACCTGTAAGCTTCTGTGACTGACAGCCAGCTGCTCCCAGGTAGCCTGGGGCTGGCTGTGGGTTCATTCCTCTTTTCTTCAGTAGGGCAATTTAATACACACTTAAAATAAGTCTTTGTCACCAAATTGCCACCCTCCCTTTCCATCTCCCCGCCCCCCCACTCCCAAATCATTACATCAGAGACTATCACAGTAGCAATTTACTCCAGAGGAAGCTGGGTTGAGGAGCTGAATGATGCTTAGACAAAGCCTGGTCCATGGGGAGCAGCCCAGACAGGTTATGTGACTTGCTCAAGGTCACACAGGTAGTACCTGGAAGCCCAGAACCAGGACCTTCCTCCTGGGAAAGGCCACACCTGTAGATACTTTAATTTTCCCTAGCCTCTTTGAAAAGGACTGGCATCATTTTACGTGGGTGACTATGTATTGGGAAAAGGAAATGTTCACAGTCTCCAAGGATGACTGGACACTCACCCTGAACTGAGACTAATTCCAAGAGATACAAAATGCCACTGTGGTCCACTCATCAGAATGGAAGGTTGGGGCAGTCCGGCAGTGGATGGAGCTTGAGCTTGGGTCCCTCTCACCGTGTCAGAATGGAAGGTTTGGGCGGTCCGGCAGTGGATGGAGTGTGAGCTTGGGTCCCTCTCACCGTGTCAGAATGGAAGGTTAGGGCGGTCGGGCAGTGGATGGAGTGTGAGCTTGGGTCCCTCTCACCGTGTCAGAATGGAAGGTTAGGGCGGTCGGGCAGTGGATGGAGTGTGAGCTTGGGTCCCTCTCACCGTGTCAGAATGGAAGGTTGGGGCGGTCGGGCAGTGGATGGAGTGTGAGCTTGGGTCCCTCTCACCGTATCAGAATGGAAGGTTGGGGTGGTCAGGCAGTGGATGGAGTTTGAGCTTGGGTCCCTCTCACCGTGTCAGAATGGAAGGTTGGGGCGGTCAGGCAGTGGATGGAGTTTGAGCTTGGGTCCCTCTCACCGTGTCAGAATGGAAGGTTGGGGCGGTCAGGCAGTGGATGGAGTGTGAGCTTGGGTCCCTCTCACCATGTCAGAATGGAAGGTTGGGGTGGTCAGGCAGTGGATGGAGTGTGAGCTTGGGTCCCTCTCACCGTGTCAGAATGGAAGGTTAGGGTGGTCAGGCAGTGGATGGAGTGTGAGCTTGGGTCCCTCTCACCGTGTCAGAATGGAAGGTTAGGGTGGTCAGGCAGTGGATGGAGTGTGAGCTTGGGTCCCTCTCACCGTGTCAGAATGGAAGGTTGGGGCGGTCAGGCAGTGGATGGAGTGTGAGCTTGGGTCCCTCTCACCGTGTCAGAATGGAAGGTTAGGGCGGTCAGGCAGTGGATGGAGTTTGAGCTTGGGTCCCTCTCACCGTGTCAGAATGGAAGGTTGGGGTGGTCGGGCAGTGGATGGAGTGTGAGCTTGGGTCCCTCTCACCGTGTCAGAATGGAAGGTTGGGGCATCCGGCAGTGGATGGAGTGTGAGCTTGGGTCCCTCTCACCGTGTCAGAATGGAAGGTTGGGGCATCCGGCAGTGGATGGAGTGTGAGCTTGGGTCCCTCTCACCGTGTCAGAATGGAAGGTTAGGGCGGTCGGGCAGTGGATGGAGTGTGAGATTGGGTCCCTCTCACCGTGTCAGAATGGAAGGTTGGGGCGGTCGGGCAGTGGATGGAGTGTGAGCTTGGGTCCCTCTCACCGTGTCAGAATGGAAGGTTGGGGCGGTCGGGCAGTGGATGGAGTGTGAGATTGGGTCCCTCTCACCGTGTCAGAATGGAAGGTTGGGGCGGTCGGGCAGTGGATGGAGTGTGAGCTTGGGTCCCTCTCACCGTGTCAGAATGGAAGGTTGGGGCGGTCAGGCAGTGGATGGAGTGTGAGCTTGGGTCCCTCTCACCGTGTCAGAATGGAAGGTTGGGGCGGTCAGGCAGTGGATGGAGTGTGAGCTTGGGTCCCTCTCACCGTGTCAGAATGGAAGGTTGGGGCGGTCAGGCAGTGGATGGAGTGTGAGCTTGGGTCCCTCTCACCGTATCAGAATGGAAGGTTGGGGCGGTCAGGCAGTGGATGGAGTGTGAGCTTGGGTCCCTCTCACCGTGTCAGAATGGAAGGTTGGGGCGGTCAGGCAGTGGATGGAGTGTGAGCTTGGGTCCCTCTCACCGTGTCAGAATGGAAGGTTGGGGCGGTCAGGCAGTGGATGGAGTTTGAGCTTGGGTCCCTCTCACCATGGGTCTGGGGCTTGCTTCCTGTAGTCATTTCCCCGGTTCCATAATGCACACTTGGAATTATTTCATAGTGGGAATACTTAGCAACTGGCAGAATCATCTTCCTTCCTACTTCCGGTACCCACACTATACATATACCCACCAAATAATAAAAGAACATTATGGAACATTCTGTCCCATTACCTAGCTTCTAAGAAAAGAAAACAACAAAACATGCACTTAGGTGGGAGCATGTAGCAAGGGGGCTGCACCTGCAGGTAAATCCAGTAAACGACAATCTGGTACTATGGGCCAATTTTATATTACAAAATGCCTCCTCACAGGGCCTCTGAAAAGTTCCCTCCATACTAAAGCGTATTATAATGGAAAAAATAAATGAGTGAAAACCCCACAATGTATGGCGGGTAGGCACAGATCCTCTGACACGCCGCCCTTAGATGTGAGGGCTGTATTCCCTCCCCTCGAATCTGGGAGATTCTACCACCACTCTGGCCATTACAAAAAAAAGCGGTCATGATTCATGCAGTTCATGGACTCAGGTCTCAAGAGACTAGCAGCTCCCACCTCCTGTCTCTTGGAAAACTCCCTCTTGGAGCTCTGGGACCACTTACAAGCAACCTTGATGCCCTTGCTGGAGTGACCACTTAAAAAGACCCAGGAGCGGGGGACTGGCTGAGCCCAGTCTTCTGCCATCTCTATGAAGGCACCAGTCATGTGAGTGAAGCTTTCTTGGAACCTCCAGCCCAGCCCAGCTGCCAGCTGAATTTCAATGAGCGCCTTCAGTCAACTCCACGTGCAACAAAGACTTGCCCAGCCAATCCTGGCACACATTCCTGACCCACAGACTATGAGCATAATATAATGATTGCTGCTTAAAACCTCTAAGTCTGGGTCAATTTGTTATACAGCAATAGATATTCAAACTACTATATACCACCAGCCCCATAGAAAACTCGGGATAGCTCTTCCCTATTCCATTACTACCGAGCTACAGTACTGTACCCGGCAGAATTCTACAAACAATCCCTTCTTCTCCAAGACTCCAGGAGGCTCTGATCCCCAGGACCTGTGAGTATGATATCGCTTCCAGGATTGTGTCCTCTTACATGGCACCACTGGCCTAAAGACAGGGAGCTTATTGAAGTAGACCGACTCTAATCGGATGTGTCCCACGAAAAGCAGAGAGTTTTCCATGGTTGCCACAAACAGAGAACTCCGAGAGATCAAGCATGAGAGGGACTCGCTGCATCTCTGTTCCTTTGAAGATGGAGGGGCACGTGTGCGGAGACTGGAGAATGGCCTCTAGGAGCTAAGGGTCACCCGTGGCCCACAACCAGCAAGGAACAGGTGACCTCAGTCCTGCAACCACAAAGAAGTGACTCCCGACAGCACCCTGAATGGGCGGGGCAGTGGGTTCTTCCCTGGAACCTCAACATCCTGATTTCTGCCTGGGACACGGAAGCGAGCAGTCCGGCTACACCACACCCGGGCTCCTGACACGTGGAAACGCTGCGATTATGAAGGCAGGTTTCTCTAAGCTTCTACATCCGTGGTGATACACCGTGTGTTACACAGTAATAGAAAACTAATACAGTTACTCTGGCCAAAACACTCCCCCACTCTGTTTCACTTTACTCTTTAATGAAATGACAGGAATAGATTAGATGATAGTTTAGCTTCCCTGACTGCCGTGACATTTTATGATTTTGTAATTTTAGGTTATTTAACCCTCCTGAGCCTTAAATTCCTGAGGTAAAGCATGGGTGTAGGGCCCGTCTAGAGCCAATGTTACCTTAGCTGCTAAATTTTCACCCCTCTGTGAACAGAGATACCCCTAGTATTGTTCTTCATTCTACCACCACCCCTTGCATAATGCCTGGAACTTAAAAGCCAACAACTAAATACTTGTTGAACGAAACAATAAATGGATGAAGATTCTGTAAAGACATTCTTGGAAAAGTTCTTTGACAGGAACAAAGAACGGTGCCTATGTAGGGCAGCAGCAGAGGGCCGCCATTAATTATCCTGAGCCTTAGTCTTCTCACCTGTAAATGGGGAGACTAACCCTCGCTCTAGCCCTCTCACAGGTAAGTGTAAGGCTCAGAGAAGCTTACTGGTGTGAAAGCACTTTGTAAACTCTAAAACAACCTGTGCATGAGGTATGTGTCTTTGTAATAGTTTATTTTTTAAGGTTAGCAATGTCCCTAAGCCAAATGGTATAAATCTCTTCCCTAATTACAGCAGGAAATGAGCACCTTCCCACTGTTACCATGGCTGCCGCTGGTTAGCGGGCACACCAGCCCTCAGCAGGAGTGGCACCGGCTGGAGCACAGAGCCGTTAGCACCTGCTGAAGACCAGCTGAAAGAGGAGGCTCTCCAGGGACAGGAGGGGAAATCGGACCGAGCTAGCACACCGGATCGTCCGGGTCACTGCCCTTTAACCTGGTGGAAGTCACTCTCTCCCAAGGTGGTGTACTGAGGAAACTGATCTCTTGAAAAACTGCAAAATGGGTTGCCTGGCCAAATGGTTTGAAATATGTGCATAGTTGACTCCTTCTACTTTTTTTTTTAATTCGACATTTCCTAAACTTCTTAATTCCCGGGCACCGCTTCCTTTCCTACATCCCCCTCACAATATTCTACAGAATTCATTTGAGAGAACTCACTTTTTGCTTAGTTTCTACCAAGTGCTTGTATGGTGAGGGGAGTCTTCTAACCTAAGGTTAGTGCGGTCCCCAGACCAGCAACGTTTTATCACCCAGGGCCAGGACCCCCCCGTTTCTACTGCATCAGAAGCCCAGGGGTGCAGCCTAGCAATATGTGTTCAAAAGCCTTCCAGGGGACTGTGGTGCCCACCCCAGTCTGAGAACCACGCTGTAATCCAGAGATCGGTGTAATGCTTACGTCAGCACAGGGAGGAAACAGGGAATTCTTTTACACCCAGAGGAAGAGGTCCCATTGATTCTCTGGTTCTTCATTCAAATGGTTACCAGAGAACACTTACTAAATGCATACCTTCTGCTTTTTCCCCCCAGTGGCTACTCAAGACCTAGAGGATAATATGCAGACTGCACATAGGTAGTCAATCCATTCATAGTTCACCTAACATATGGGGTGAATCTTAATTTCAGTAACAGTAAGGACAACTACTATACATTAAGGGCTAATATTTACTGAGCTCGTATGCTAAGGACTCTCTGTATAGCTTGGGTGATCCTCACAATAAGTCTGCAGGGGAAGTTGGGTTGTGATCTCCATGTCACAGAGGAGAAGATACAGGGCCACAAGACGATGATGGCATACCTCACCAGGATTTAACACCAGGTCCTCCGGCTCCAAAGCCCGTGTGATCAATATTGATTTCTGTGCTCTCTCTGATTTCTCATTTCTGGATGAAATTCATCTCACCTTCAAGTTTCCAAAAGTAGATGTTTATTGAAATGGAAAATGATTCTCTCCCCCCCTAAATTCAAAGCATTATTTTGGAAACTACTATAGTTTCCAAAAGTAGATGTTGTTTATTGAAATGGAAAATGATTCTCTCCCCTCCTAAATTCAAAGCAATTCCCATCTCAAATGCTCCTTCACCTCAGTTCAGCAAATGCTGTGTCATGAGGGGCCGGGCACTTAACCTGCCACTTTGAGAGGGAGGTACACTGGTGAGCAAGGAAAATCAGAGTCCCTGCCATGTATCTGGGGTCAAGTAGGAAGAGTCTAGGATGGAACAGACAATGGCGAGCATGCCTCGTGTCAGAAAAGCGTCGGGCAGGATGCAGTTCGGATACACTACAGGGCAGCGCAGACTGGCCCGTGAGCTGGCCAAGCATTCCTGAGGAATGGGGGTTTGATATAAAAGTTAAAGGGGATGTAGAGGAATCCAGGCACAGAAGAAAAGGAATTCTCCTGCCTTCTCCGCAGGAATGTACTTCTCTCTTCTTACCTTTGTTGCTATCTGAATTCTAGCTTTAGTAAATGGAAAGCATAATAGGATCTGTTTTTATAGGGATGTTGTAAGGATGAAAGGAATAAATAAATATACGTAAGCTTTGACAACTATGTCTGGTACATAGGAAATGGTCAATCTATGTTAAATATTATTACATCTCTCTTTTTTTGTTTTCTTACTGGGTGATCTTGAGCAAGTTGCTCCAGGAATAGTGGCAAATTACTAGGAATAAGAGTTTCCGTCTCAGGGCAAGCTCATAACTGCCCTCCATGTAAATGACCTGCCACACAGCTGACCCCTCCCTTCCTTCAGGTAAATGTGGGGCGTGAGGATCCCGGCACAGTTAATACTCGTTGCTGGTTGGTCGCGGTCCTGCAGAGCCCACAGGCTTCTGTTCCCTGCAGATGACAAGCACGCTTGCCAGGGAGTCAGTTTTGTGTGTTGCCAAACCTGTTAATGTCAGTTATATTTGCTATTATTTTTATCATGGAATTAAAAGCAAATAAATTGATGAAATACGAACCTCTTTCCATGGAAACTAATTTGAATTCTGTGAAAAAACATTCAACAAAGACTAATTGCTGAAATCAACTCCCATCCGTTTAAATAAAAGGGATGTGTTTGAGAAAGGTCGGGAGGGTTTATAAAATTCTACAAAGATTTAAATGACTCCTTAAGAGTCTTTAAACTACTGCTCCACTTTGAATAAACCAAAGTTGGAAATCCTCTACAATGAATGGTCAAGTGGATGCAAGGGAGCCGGAAACATGTCAAATAGACTATATCCACACCGTCCGCAGAGATTCTGGCCCTATCTGAAAAGGATGGCCCAGGAATACACGTTTACAAGTTTTAAGGTAAAGCCAAATGTGTTTATGTTTGTGTAGCATGATACATTTTAGGATTCCCTATTGTAATATATTTTTTGAATTAACAGACAAATTCTGTTTGGTCTCCAGTTTGTCTGATGAGCCTTGTGTTTTTGAGTTCTTACTATATGCTAAAAGTGGCGTATATGTTCTTTTGTCAATTACTCCAAAAGTTAGGTATTATTTTTATCTCCACCATACCAATTAGAAAACTGCAGCTCAGACACTTCAATCGCGTGCCAAGGTTACAAAGCCGGTAATGGCAGTCACACATCTTGGCGCTTCAGACTTCAGAATCCCGAGTCTAAGTATCTTAAGGCCCACTGCCTCTGCTATATTGTTATATTTTTATTGGGCTCCTGTTTGATCTTCTGTAATAGAAACATCCATTTCTTGGAAGCAGGGAGTGTCTTCACCAAACACCCAGCTGTCTACTACTGCTGTGCTCTTGATTATATTAACATTGTATCTATTCATTTCTTCACAGCTTATGGAGAGTGTTCACACACATCATATAACTGACTGGAGCATGAAACTCCATGGGGAAGCTACTATTATTATCTTGGTCATATAGATAAGGAAACAGAAGGCTCAGATAGGTTTGGAGACTTTTGGAGGTCATGCATTTAATAAGTGGCCGAGCAGGAACTGTCTAATAAACTAAACTTGTCTTCAGTTGTGTAAAAAGTCATATCATCTGCCCCCTGCATGTGCCTATGGAGACAAAATCCAGAGGCAAGTAGGTAAAGGGTTCAGAGAGAAGAATCACAATCAGTGTGGTTATTGAGGGCCATCGTAATAGAGATAATGACTATCTTGGTGGGCAGGCACTTCCCACAGACACCAATTAAACACTGTGAGGAACAGGAAATATGTTAAAAGCTGACATGGGTCCAGGAGTTATGGCCCCAGAACTGGAACTTGAGGTGGACGCCTCCAAGACAACTTCGTCTCAACAAGGCATAATTACGTTGTGGTTGGCGAAGGCCCGGACTGCTGGGTCAAGGTCGTGTGAGCACAGGAAGCAAAAATAAACCAAAGGCCAAGAGTCATTGGAAATGCCACTAATTACGCTGCCTGCCTTCTCGAGTTAAGGTTCTGAGGATCTGCCCTGCCTCATGATACTGCAACCTCTACAAAGACCAGGTGATGGGATGGAGGAAAGAAACATCGAGTCTCACGGACATTAAGCACCTACTAGGTGCTAGGAATTTTTCTTCATCTCATTGAATTTAATAGAGCCTGAGAAGTATCTATTTCCCCCCCCCCTTTTTTCTTCAGGAGGTACGTTTCCAAAGTAACACCTAGCAAGAAATACTTGCAGGATTTGAATCCAGGTTGGTTGAAGACAACTCCCTCTTGCAGCTTCCACTCTACCACACTGTCTGAACCACAGTAGTCCGAGGGCCTTCCTTTCAGTCATGGTCCATTTACAAATGCTCTGAGTGACCTTGAGCATGTCCTTTAACTCCCTCTGGCCTTAGTTTCTTCATTTGTGAATGAGAAGGATGACAGAAACATATACTAAACAGGTGGAAGAGCTGTAGGTTATTTATACAGCAACGGAACACAATTTTAAAAGATTATGTCGACATGCCTTTGGGACCCCATTCTAAGTAGAGAATAATGGATTTGTCCATTCATGAACAAAGGTTTTTGAGTAGCTCCTGTGTGCCAGTTACCATGCAGGGAAGGGAGGGACACTGATGATGGGGTGGAACGTGGGCCCAGGCGCATGTCCAGGGCTGACAGTGTCACAGGACTGACCGGCCTTACTGAAGAGATAAGCAAAGGAACAATGGTAAACGGAGACTGGGCCTCATTTGAGAAGTCAGTCTGTTGGGAAAGCATGTAAAACAGGTCCCCACACAGGCTTTCTTAAGGACACAGATGCTCCTACAGTGGAGGAGCAAGGCAGACTCCTTTCAGGTGAAGTGAACAGCCTATGTATAGCCCATGGAGTGGGAGGAAGCCCTGAACACTTAGTGAACCCACAGTGAAGGGGAGAAAGCCAGCGTCAGCAGTAGGCAGGGCCAGGTCAGCGGTGGGCGGGGCCAGGTCAGTGGTGGGCGGGGCCAGGTCAGCAGTAGGTGGGGCCAGGTCAGTGGGGGGCGGGTCAAGGTCAGCGGTGGGCGGGGCAAGGTCAGTGGCAGGGGCAGGTCAGCAGTGGGCAGGGCCAGCGTCAAGGCAGCCCTGCAGGGCAGTGTAGTAAGTATTTGCTCCTCTTTTTAAGAGTGGCGATCAGTCACCACAAGGCTTTAAGCAGGTAGGGACAAGATAGAATTTGATTCTTAATTCTGACTGCCTCCTGGAACATAGATCGGAAAGGGATTAGATTCGGAGTGACTTAGTTAAAAAGCCATTGTATTTTGGGGAAAGAAAGATCTCTCAGTGTGAACTCCAGGATACTCATCAAAATGGACTAATTAGCATAATCTCAAAGCAGTGCTGTTCAGAGATCCAAATACTAACCCTGTAGCAATATTTTAGAGTTGAACTGCTACCCCCTCATTCTCTGTGACCTTTCTTCTGAGTTGGCAAGAACCTCAGAGAATCCTGAGCCGCGTTGTCTTCAATTTGTTTTAGAAAAGAAAAAAAGTGTCACTTTATTTTCCCAAATGAGTTTTAATTCAGGATTCCATAAGGAAAATAGATAAAAGCAGGGTTGTTGCACCCAGGGTTCCCATGAGTACCTGCCCAGGCCATCAAAGAGTTGGTCTGGCTCACAATGTGGAGAGCTGGGCCTTGAACCCAGGCCCTCTGGTTCAAACCAGTGTCCTTTTTAGCACGCTGTGAGGCTAGAAACTGAGGCTTGGAGGGCAAAACCTTCCCTGTGGGTCCCTGCCTTCCCTTGACCTGTGTAACCACAGTGCCATGGCCTGACACTAGGGCCAGCTTCTGCACAGGCTAAAAGAACTCTACCATGGTGTCCCTGGCATCCCCCCAAATCCTTATACACGATAAACACCCAATAAATATGTGGTCGGGTGCTGGATCCCCCACTGGCAGGTGTGCTCTGGAAAGGGTCTGTCTGCCCTCATCCCGACAAACACTGAGCCTTGGGTTAACGAGTCTTACTTATCTTGAAACTTCCAAAGCCCGGCTCGAGTAAGCTGGCAGGAAATGCCGCATTGACCTGCGCGGAACCTGACCTCTTTCCTCTAACTATAGGAGACGTGACTTAAGTGTCTGCCTGGATTTCTGCCTGGGCTTCTGAACTGATTCAGGGCTTCACAAGTGGGGCCGTTTCCTGACTCTCAGCACACCACATTAGAGGCTATAAAACTCTAATGCTCCCTACACTGCCCCATGACCTCAATGAGCTAACCCTGCCTTTGGCATCAACATACTCGCAAACCAGGGAACCCAGCCAAGCACAGCTGCCTCGCCTCGCTGCTGCACACTGCTTACAGCCTGGGCGGAGCTGCTGACCACCAAGCCCACCCGCGGAGCCAGGAAGACAATTCCACTCCTGTCGCTTACCTGCCCTGTCACCTTGGACATGTTACCTGCATCACTGACTCATCAGTCCCTCTTCTATGAAACAAATCCAATAGCATCAATTTCACAGAGAGAGTGTGAGGACTAGATGAAAAAATATATGCTGTCACCTATTACTGAGCGCTAAGGTGGACTGACACTTTCTATGCCAAACATCAATGCCTGGTAAAAATAACAACATGAAAAGTTGATAACATGTCTCAAGAGTGTCTTCTACCTGCCAGACACTGTTCTAAGCACTTCCTGTACCTGACAACATTTAATCTCCAAAACAGCCTTATGAGGTTGGCACTATTATTTGTCCCATTTCACAGATGAGAAAATTGAGGTTCAAAGACAGCAGTAAATTCCTCAGGGTTCCAATGTAAGCAGGTGAGAACGCTGGGATTTGAGCCCAGGAGGTCTGGCTCCCCAGGCACTTTACCTTAGCCAGCTCTAGTGCCTATTATACTAGCTACTGAATAAGCAATCGTTTTGTGTTTGTTGTTATTATCATCATGAATCTTATTTGCCCCACACATAGGATAGTCACCCCTACCTCTAGTTCTACTCAGTTTATCCCGCAGTACACAATCCCCAGAAAAGACCCCGTTCACCCCCAGTGGCCCACGCCTCCCAGTATTCACACCCTTTGGGCTGCACTTTTGTTCAATACAACATGGTAGAAGCAATGCTCTCTGTCTCCAAAACTAAGTTGTCAGAAGGTTTACAGCTTCCTTTTCGTCTCTCGATGCTGCCATTCTGTAAGAACTCCAGGCCACATGGAGAGCGTGGGTGCAGGTACTCTGACTGGCAGCCCTACCTGAGCTCCCTGATGACAGCCTCCATTGACTCCCAGCCCTGGGAGGGAGGCATCTGGGACATCAAGAAGTTCAATCAAGCTCCCAGAAGATTCCAGCACCAACGAACTTGAGTGACCCCTCAGCTGTGTCCAGTCACCCTACAGAACCATGTAAGACGGTAATAAAGTGTTGTTTTGAGCAGCCTATAGTCTTGGGGTGAACTGTTTAGCATCAGTATACAGGTCCTAGCATGCCTTGAAACAAAGTTCTAATTATCTATATTTGACTTCTCACTAAGGTTTATAGGTAAATACCTCTTTCAAGTAACAGTAAGACAATATTTGTTGATCTTGGGCACATTATTTAACTCTAGGCTCTTATTTGAAAAATAAGAATAGTTAAGACCGTAAGAGCACCTCGTTCAAGGTTACAGTTAAGGAGGAAATTAGTTAATTTATATAAGATGCATAGAAGAGTGCCTGACATTTTGAATACATACACCAAGTGACAAATCTCTCTCCCTCTCTTCCCGTCTCTCCAACCCCCTCCTTCTTAGTGTCTCCTCCACTTTGTTTTAACTGAGCCAGGCACTTACTAGACTTTTTAAATTTTAAAATCTTAATTCTCACACGTAACCTGAAGGCAAGTGTTATCACGCCACATTGCAAATGAGCCGAGGGGCTTACGTGGAGCCTCCTGGCTGGGAAATGATGGAGCTGGGATTCAGACCCAGTCCACGTGCAACGGTGGCTCTCCCCTCTCCACCCCCCCCCAGCCTCCCCGGCGCCACCCCTCTGTGATCCGAGTCAAAGTCCCTGTGACCCACGTGGTCGGGACGGCATCTGCTCGGTGGACTCGTGGCCCGTGGAGTGTGGCACACAGGCAAATGGAAGCCTAACCATAAGTTCATTTACACATCCCAGCTCGCTCAGCGAGTTTGCCCCTCTGTCTGACACTGCTCTGTGGCACGGAGGTGTCCTGCCTCCTGGTGAGAGAAACACTCATTAAAGCCTGTGATCCAGTTGTCAGGAAGCAGCCCATGGCCAGCAAGGAGGTTCAGCCTCCGAGGGGCCAGCACAGGCCAAGTTTCTATGCCCCCCTACCCACCCCCAGGACCCAGCATTCCATCGTCCTTAAACACACGTCATTGAGCGACTTGCCCAGGTGGAACCCCAGACATTCTACCCCGGTGCGCAGAGGATGGATGCTATGATTCCGCAGGCATTCTCATCTCAGATGGAGAGAAGGCAACACTGTGAGCTCCTTCTTTGAAGGCCCTGCTGGTGGCAGGACATCACTAGCTGTCTACACCTGACAGCTTGTGCAGGAAGAGAAACTTATTCTCAGAAGTGGACATTTGTGCTCAGGAAAGTGAAGAAGCTTGCTCAAGGTCACAGTGCTTGCAAATGGTAGGGCATGATCTCAGATCCAGCCTTCTGATTATTTCTAGTGTTCCTTTTTTATTAAATTTATTGGGGTGACATTGGTTAATAGTGAAATAAGGTTCTGTCCGGCCCCCAGTTTCGTTCCTCCTCCCTCCCTGCTAATGCCTGTCTAGCTACGGAGTGCCCTGGAGCTCGCCCGAGCCTTCCCTGGACCTGGCACGCACAATGGCGCTCTGTGTTCTGTGCTTGGTACCTGGGATTCCTTCTCACTTTTCATAAATGTCTTCCCGGTCTTGTTGGGCTGAGCCCAACATGTTATCATGCCACATTGCAAATGAGCTGAGAGGCTTACGTGGAGCCTCCCGGCTGGGAAATGATGGAGCTGGGATTCAGACCCAGGCCACGTGGAATGGTGGCTCTTCCCTCTCCCACCTAGCCTCCCCAGCGCCACCCCTCTGTGATCCGAGTCAAAGTCCCTGTGACTCACGTGGTCGGGACGGCATCTGCTCGCTGGACTCGTGGCCCGTGGAGTGTGGCACACACAGGCAAATGGAAGCCTAACCATCAGTTCATTTACAAATCCCAGCTCGCTCAGCGGGTTTGCCCCTCTGGACCCTCCACTTCATTCTCTAAGGTGACAATCAGCAAAACTGAAGATACCTGTGCGTAAAGCCTGGTCATGGTTACTCTTCGCCACCAAGTGTGCTTCCAGCGTGGTGGGTCCTGGGGCTGCACGGCTTCTTCACCTAATGCTCCTATCAAACTGAACGGTGTTCACGCTGAACGACATCTCCCCACAGCTCACACGTTCAAGTCCCCACTCAGTACCTCAGCATGTGGCTCTATTCAGAGACAGGGTCTTTAAAGACGTGATGAGGTTAAATGAGGTCCCTAAGGGGAGCCCTAACCCACAAGGACTGGTGTCCATAAAAGAAGAGGTGATGAGGACACAGACACACACAGAGGGACGGCCACGTGGACACTCAGGGAGAAGATGGCCACCTACAAGCCAAAGAGAGGCCTCAGAAGAAACCAACTCTGCCAACATCTCCATCTCAGATTTCTATCCTCTGGAGCTTGAGAAATAAATAGCTGTTGTTTAAACCACTTAGTTGGTGCTACTTTGCTGTGGCAGCTCGAGGAGACTTTATATATATATATGGAATTTTTCTAGATTGCCAACAGAACTCTTCACTCCTCCTCTAAAGACATTTTTCACAGCACTGTTTACTGTGTTCATTTCCAATTCTCTCAGACTGCCCGCTGCAGGTCACGTAACAGATGCCAGACGGATCTAAGTGAAATCTACTTCAGACACTCACTCATGGTAGCAGTTGGGGGCGTCTGTTGCAGATGACAAGGGAGCCATTTTGTGACTAAACCTCTTTCTCAGTCCCCTGGTTCCGCAGCTTTGCAACAAGGTAGCAACTGCCAGAGACACTCTGTCTGATCCACAAAGTAATTACCATAAACTCGGTGCACAGCGACGGGCTCAGAGATGGAGGGAACGGGGAAAACCGGGAGGGGCATGAGCAAGTGTAGAAGAAAGAGGTTTCATAGTGGGAAAAGGGAGGAAAAATATACTGACTGAGGCAGGGCTTTTAGATGAACGGGAACTTAAAATAAAGAAGCCTTATGTATTGGCTGCTGCAATCAGGGAAGACTTCATAAAAGAGGCAGCATTTGAACTGTTTAGAAAAATGAGATTAAAATGGGTGCTTGCATGGGGGTGTTGCTTAGACAAGTACAGTGATTTTTAAATTGAGTGCACAGAGTGTGATCAGGTGGTGGTGCAGTGGATAGAGCGCAGACCTGGGGTGCTGAGGACCCAGGTTTGGTTCAAAACCCCAAGGTCACCACTTGAGTGCTTTCTCATCTGGCTTGAGTGTGGGCTCACCAACTTGAGCATTTGTGGGATCATAGACATGACCCCATGATTGCTGGTTTGAGCCCAAAGGTCGCTGACTTAAGCAAGGGGTCAGTCACTGGCTTGGTGGAGCACCCCAGCCAAGGCAAGTGTGAGAAAGCAATCTATAAACAACTAAGGAGCCGCAACTAAGAGTTGATAATATTTATCTCTCTCCTTTACTACCTGTTTCTGTCTCTCTCTTCTTAAAATAAATAAAAATAAGTGGAATACACAAAGAGCATGGTGATTAAGAACGTAGTATTTAGCCTGACCTGTGGTGGCGCAGTGGATAAAGTGTCGACCTGGAACGCTGAGGTCGCCAGTTCAAAACCCTACACTTGTCTGGTCAAGGCACACATGGGAGTTGATGCTTCCTGCTCCTCCCCTCCCCCACCCTCTCTCCTCTCTAAAATGAATAAATTTTTTAAAAAATAATAAATTAATAAAGAACATAGTATTTAGATTTACAAAGTTGGGGCATTTTGCCTCTTCCTGTTACATCAGGGTTCCCAAACCTCTGTGCCTCAGTGACTTCTAACTTCATTGTGGGGACCGCTCTGTGCAAGAGCTCCCCCATCCCTGATAAGACCGTCAGACATGTCTTCAGGCAGTTCTAAACAGGCCCTGGGACAAAATCACCTCCAGTTAAGAACCACTGACTTGTACACCAATCACTTACCTTGTTTGAGCTTCAGATTTCTGGTCTGTGTGACGGGGGTGACAATCATGTACACTAATACGTGGCTGACAAAGAATCTGTTCAGTGAATATGACTTAGCCTCAAACATTTTAAGAGTGTATCTCTTTTCAAATAGTATTGAACGTGGAGCCCCCCCCCACCCCCTCCCCCCGCCAATAGTAAATACGAGACAATGAAAGCAGAGCTGCCTTGGCTGAAGCAGAGTGGGGAACCCACACAAGGCCCCGCTTGCCACCCCCAGGTGCCTCAGCTGCGTGGCACCGCCCCCGCAGTGAGTGACCGCCAGCGAGCAGCGGCCTGAGCCGGCAGCGGCGGCGGAAGTGGGCGGCGCTCACCTCTCTCTAGGCAGCTGGTGGTGGGGGTTGTGGCGGCAGCGGACGCTGAGGCCGAAGAGCTTGCGGGCGGTGCGCTGGATCTTCTGCCTCTGGGCCTCCATGGAGCTCTGCAGGAGCTTGTAGCGGTTCTGCAGGTCCCAGTCGTTGCCCCAGTGCTGATGGATGCTTCCGATGGTCAGGAAGTGGTTGCTGGGGAGACGCTTCATAAATGATTTAAACTCATCTAGCGGGAGACAAAGGCCAGGAGAGAAGGGCTGAGCGTGATAGCCCCCTTCTGAGGTCGCCCACCCACCAATAAAGCAGGCCTGCAAGTAAAACTGACTTTGCTGGAAGCCTGCAGAACACGGCGCCAAGCCTGCTCCGCTCCCAGAGGGGGGTGCAGAGGCCACTGCGTTCTCCGTGCGGGTTCTTCTACTTTGCTGGGGCAGGAGGGAACCGCATCTTGGTGAAGACTGGGCTTCCCAAACTAATGTCATATGAATGCCAACTGGCTGACAATGTCCACATTTCACTGTGTCTGTATTTCCTCAGAATCCATCAAACCTAATTTTCATCCAACCCTACATAGAAAGCCACTACCACATGCCTTCAGTAGAATGGGGGCTATATAACTGAGTATGAAGGAAACAGTGTTAATAAATTCTAGCCAGATCCTGGTACGTGCTGCATGACCAAGCCCCGGGACCTGCTCTCACTTTGGATTACAGGGACGTAGCAAGCAATGGACAGGCAGTAAAAGCATATTTGCACCGACTACAGCATTCCCTTTGATGTGATCTTCAGGTTTGACAGGGAGCTGAAATGGATCGACCTCCCCACTGCGTGACCCGGTCTTGCAGGAAGCTGTATGTGCATGCCCTCTTACGTCGTGGACCATTTTGGAAAAACCTTGGCGTCTCCCGGGGGAAGGTTTCTGCCTCTGTGATGCTGAGTTACCCAGTGTCAGCGTGTGCTACGACTTGACACAGACTTAGAGATTATCTGGGTCAGCGCTCCCGTTCTGCATGTAGGGAAACTGAAGCGCGAAGTGAGAGGAGGACTTTCCGAAGGTGGAACAGCCCGCGGGTGCTGAGAGGCAGGGCTGCAGCCAGAGCTGCTGGTTTCCCGTCTGATTCTTATGGGGCCCCCTCTGCCATGCCCACCCCCCACCCCCACAACCACTGGGAAAAATTAAAGAGTTAGAGGTGAATTGTTTTGCAGGTAAGAGGGTAAATTTGATTAGATTATACATGTAATAAAATACATATGTGTATGTATTTTGAGTCGAATTATTTCCAAAGACCTCCCAGGAAATGTCAGGTCCATTAGGCATTCATTTTATTTTTTAAGAAAACGCTGACATCGCTCTCAGTCAGCACCAGGTGCAGCCTTAAACACCTAACACATACAGCAGACCTATGAGGTGGGTACTTTTAGCGCCCCCTTTCACAGGAACGAGGGCACCAAGAAGTTAATTCACTTGCCAAGGTCACATAGCCGGTCAGGACGGAAGCGGAACCCAAGACTGGCTCTGAATCCAGTGCTCTTACTTAGCCCGTTACACGTACCCTTGACACAACAAGACAACCCGGGTGCTGGGAGAAACAAAGAAGCAAAAAGGGCCGAGAGCTCACACACAGGAAAGCTCCCTGACTCCTGGGGAGCCCAGGCACCTCAGTCCAGGCAGGCGGACACGCACGCCTGCACACCGCCTCTCGCCCACCCAACGGCTGCCGGCCGGGCTTCTCTCAACGCTTCCGTTTCCTCATCTGCCAAGCAGGTGTCAGAGCATCTAATTCAAATGTGGAGAGGGTGACGTGGGGCTGTATCTGCCTAAATAGTTCCCAAAACACAGACAGGGCTCAGAGGATGGCAGCGGAAGACTGACAGGCTAAGCCGGGGCTGCACTGACTGTTCATTCCGAGAGCAGGAGGCAGGCTGGGCGCCGGCTGTGGGCTCCGCCGCTCTGGCTGGCCCAACTCCTCCCGTGGACGACGCGCAGCTCACCCGAGAGACGGCTCCACTGGTCTCGAAGGACGTAACAGTCCTTTCAATGAACTCGAATTTGGGTCAGATAAAAAAAACACACACCTGTATTTCCCCATGTATAAGATGCTCCCATGTATAAGATGCACCTTAATTGTGGGGCCCGGAATTTGGAAAGAAAAAAATGTATTACACAAAGTTATTGAACTCAAGTTTTATTCATCATAAAATTCATACAACTCTTCATTACTGTCAAAACCCTCATCTTGTCCTCATCTGTGTCTGTTGACGAATCACTGTCTTCCGCAATGAGCTCAAAAACAAGCGCAAAAAAGCGGGAAATCCAAGTAAAAAAAAAAAATCTACAACCACTGTATAAGACGCACCCAGTTTTTTGGACCCCCAAATTTTTTGGAAAAAGGTGTGTCTTACACATGGGGAAAGACGGTAATTTAAAAGTTAAAATGATTCACTTTCTCGAGGGAAGGTGGAAGGGTCGCCTCCACATCAGGACACGCAGACCCCCATTCGCGTGTGTCAGCACAGTCCTGTTTAACAGCCGCCACGCGGGGGCCAGCCAGGAATCAATGGCTTTCACCTTTGGCTGGTCAGGAATTCCCCTAAACAACCTCGTGCTGAATGCCCCCCCCCCAAACTCCCTGGTTACAAGAGGAAAATGAGAAGGGGGAAGAACACGTACACAAGCTACACAGACAGGTGTGGATGGATGATTTGACTTAGTGGGTGAGCACGTTTCAAATGGGTCAGGACAGGATAGCAAGGGGGCACGTGTGCCCCAATGGGAGAACACAGCGCTGCTCGTGGCCGCGGACCAGTCGGCTTCCTGTGTCTCCTCACCCCCGACCTCGCCCCCAGCCCACTCAAAGCAGTTTCTTTTCCTGGGGAATGAGAATCCTGTGCTAAAGACCCTGACTGCTGGGGCACAGGGCTCACGTTCTCCCCGGGTTTTTAGAGGTGGGGAGAAGCTCTTTGCAAAAAACATTTTACCGAACGCTTCTTTTGTTGGAGGCCAAATAATCAACACAATACATTTCCATCCTGAACCCTCTTCTCCTGTCTGCACGCCCAGGATTTCAAATGCACTAATGGGTGCAGGTTCACGAGGCATCCGCAGCTCCCCTGGAGCTGCGTGACCTTCTCAGGGCAGAATCGCCCCGGCAGCGCCTGCGCTCAGGGCCGGTGCTGGACCCAGAGTTCATGGAAACCGGTGCTTTTCAAATGCAGCTCAGCAGAGCCCAGCTTTTATCTGTGGTACACAGTGGCTCCAAGGTACGATTTTGTTTGATCAAAGGGTTTCTTGGCTACATATTTAAATAAATTCCAAAATTAAACACATAAACATGTCCTCTCATTTATCAGATGAGGGAACTGAGGTCTGAAGGTAAAGCAGAATTAATAAGGCACAGAAGCCGCTGTGAGCACTGGGTTTGGAACCAGGGATTCCATTACCGACTCAGTCATTTACTATGTAACCCTGGGGAAGACACTGGGTCTTGGCACCCTCCCTCCTGCATACTATAGGAACATCATTACTTACTTTAATGCAGTTCTTGTAATAGATTTAAAGAATATAAAGCTGTTTTAAAAACAGTAATGCTCTCTGTGCACGTCCATTTATTTAACAGATATCTGAACACCCATCATACGCCAGTAGTTGGCATCGCTTCGTGGAAGTCTCAAGGATTCCTGAGCTTCTCACGTCCGAAACTGAATAGTTTTCTTTCCAAACCTTGCAGGGTGTTCTGGCTCAGTGGATGGCACTAATGTCCATCAAAGTGTCTTACAAACACGCCAACAAGGCGTTCTGGATCTCATCTCACCTTTCCTTTCACAAGTCCCTTGTGAACAGCTCGGTGTCGCTGCAGACTTCCCGTCTCCACTCCCCATCCCACCGCCCCACCCCAAGCACTAGGCCCCTGGTGACGGCCACCCGCCAGCCAGCCCGCGCTGACCCTCTCATCTCGATGCCACAGTCAGACACATAGAGGTCAGCGCTTCCTCGGGGTGACCTCCCTGGCTTTCCTGACCACCTCACCCTCCAGCTCTACAGGATTTGCTCATAGTAGCTTCTCACTCTTCACACGGGTATGATCAACATGCCAATTATTTGCAAGGTTAGATGACTAATGCCTGGCTTTCCCATTAGCCAGAAGCCGCGTGGGGACCGTGACCCATTTTAAGGGTTTAGGGTGACTGACCTTCCTCCCCTGAGCCATGACAAGCAGGAAATAGCGAAGTTACCTGAGCAGAAACTTCTAACTTTGACTGTTTGTGAATTCTCTGGATATCTGTATCAATATCAACATACATATATAGATATAGATATATGTATTTACGCATATATATGTGTGTTTATTTGGAGAGGTAGGCAGACACACAGACTCGGGAATTAATACAAATACCTTTGACTCCCCAGAGGCTTCCTAGGTGCTGTGTGGGATCACTCCCTCTGTCTCCTGGGTCTACCAGAGACAACGCATCATGGACTGGGTCTACCAGAGACAATGCATCGTGGACTGGGTCTACCAGAGACAATGCATCATGGACGGGGTCTACCAGGGACGGTGCATCGTGGACTGGGTCTACCAGGGACGGTGCATCGTGGACTGGGTCTACCAGGGACGGTGCATCGTGGACTGGGTCTACCAGAGACAATGCATCGTGGACTGGGTCTACCAGGGACGGTGCATCGTGGACTGGGTCTACCAGGGACGGTGCATCGTGGACTGGGTCTACCAGAGACGGTGCATCGTGGACTGGGTCTACCAGGGACGGTGCATCGTGGACTGGGTCTACCAGGGACGGTGCATCGTGGACTGGGTCTACCAGGGACGGTGCATCGTGGACTGGGTCTACCAGGGACGGTGCATCGTGGACTGGGTCTACCAGGGACGGTGCATCGTGGACTGGGTCTACCAGGGACGGTGCATCACGGACTGGGTCTACCAGAGACGGTGCATCGTGGACTGGGTCTACTAGAGACGGTGCATTGTGGACTGGGTCTACCAGAGATGGTGCATCGTGGACTGGGTCTACCAGAGACGGTGCATCACGGACTGGGTCTACCAGAGATGGTGCATCGTGGACTGGGTCTACCAGAGACAGTGCATCACGGACTGGGTCTACCAGAGACGGTGCATCGTGGACTGGGTCTACCAGAGACAATGCATCACGGACTGGGTCTACCAGAGACAGTGCATCACGGGGCCACAAACTTGGTTACACGACTCATTGTTCCATCCTGTGGAGCTGTGCCATGTGCCTGCCCCGTGACAGCTACCAGCCCTTGCTCCGGACTCCCCCGAGTGGAAGGGCTGGAGGAGGGGTCGGCGAGTTCTCTAGACCAGGCTCGGGGCCATGCGTGCAGCAGGACGACGTTGGGCTCTGTACCTGAATTCTCCAGGTCCTTATACGCTTCGGCCCAAGACCTGGCCATGCTGGCCAGCGTGTACTCCATGACCTGGATGTCGGTGAGGGGGCAGTTGCACTGCGGGAACTCGTCGGCGCACCGGCAGCCGCACTGGCTCTCCTGACACACGTACTCGCCCTCGCCGTTGCACATGATGTAGCTCAGGGCCGACTGCACGAACTTCTCCTGCAGGTACTGAGGGAAGATGATCTGCAGGCCTGACGGAGAACAGCGAGGAGGGGAAACAGAGAGGTTAGAAAAGGTGTTTCATTAGCAGCTTCGAAAGGTGGCGCGTAGGAACCCGAAGCTGCTAGCTCTCTCCCTGTGTGCTGTAACCAAAATGTCCCTGAGCCCGCCCAGTCCCAGACAAGGCACCATCACAATCGGCGAGGCCTCCGGGGGGGCACCGTTTCCACTGGGACGTCTCGGGTCACGACCTCGGCCATCTCTGAAAGGCACACTCTACTCCGGGGCATTAGGACTGAGGTCCGGTACAGACCTTTTCCATTTGAGGAGCATATGCTTATTGAAAGCACAAGATTACTGTGTATTTATTTTTTCTTATTCCCTTCATTTCTTTCCTTTCCCTTTCTTCAGATATTTATGAACCCTATTTATGAAGCACAAGTCCCGAGCTAGGCTCTAGGTCTGTAGAGATAAAAAAAACAAAAACAAAACCCACAATCCCAGCCCATGGGGAGTTTACAGTATCATCAGCAGGGACCGACATGGGCACACATCATCATAACGCAGCTTTTATGGACCTGAAGCAAAGACGGCCATGGGCGGCCACGGGCAGCGGAGACTGCAAATCACGTTGCTTGGGGAGCAGGGAAACCTTTGTAGAGGAGACGGTGTTGGGGCTGGGTGGAAAGTGAGTAAGAGATCATCGCGTCGAAAGAACAGAAAGCACAATCTAAAAAGAGAGGAGCAGCAAGAACGAAGACACAACGTATCTGTGAATGACGTGAATTTGGATGGCGGTGGCGGGGTGGTGGTGGGGTGCTCGGGAACAGGTTTTAGAGAGAAGCAGATGCCAGGGGGCAAAGTGCTTAATTACATCCTGAGGAATCTGAACTGGCTTCCGCAGATAACGGGGATGCTTGGGTGAGTTTCAAGGGTAAGAACGATAGATGAGGAGTGGTGTAATTTCAGAAGACCACTGTATCATAAAAAGTAAAATACCAGTGCAAATGAAATCAGAGTGAACTAATTTTTTCTCTTTTGCTCTAAAAATGAAGAGGCCCAGGGCCCACCATGGGAAAGTTACAGGGTGAGCCCTCTGGACACCATCTGATGACCTTTTTCTCTATGCATGACTAGTCAAAGCCTCCGCCCTCGAAGCAGTGATGAGGAAGGGCGTGTCTGGGCATGAGCACTACTCCTGCACTGGAAATGTCCACAGAGCAAGCTATTGCCTATGGTTCCCTGATGGAAGGACGCCTCTGGGCTAAATTAGTTCATGAACATGGTTTCACCTGGGACATTACCCTCCACCGCATCTGGAGCTGCTGAGAGCTTTAGCCACCAATGTGTAGGAGCCGAGTGGTTTTACAACCCACTGTGTAAAAGAGAGCTGTTACTTGGATTAAACTTTTATCATTCATGCTTCAGGGACACCCTGTACCTTCCTCATCGGGGATCCACTGAATAAGTTCAGCATTCCTCCCACTCTCTGCTTCACAGTTGCGTTTCTTGATTTTTATCTTTCCCTCGCTCACCTGCATATTATTTTAAGAAAATGAAGCTCCATCACTTCAACTTGGCTTCATGTGGCATCTCAGAAAGACTGTGTGAGAGGGGCATTGTGGGAGTGAAGATGGCGCCTCCAGCATTCCACACATAGGAAACCATAATAAGGTAGCACAAAGCGGGGCTCCTCTTCTTACTACTCGACTCACCTCAAGCACGTTGTTCAACCTCTCTAAGCCTCCACTTTTTTCTTTTTTAACTTAGAAAATTACATTTAATGGGGTGACATTGATCAATAAGAGTACATGGGTTTCAGGTAAACATTTCCATAGCATTTGAACTGTTGATTGTGTGCTGTGCCCATCACATCATTTTCTGTCACTGTATATTTGTCCCTCTTTACGCTCTTCCCCACCCCCCACCCCAATCCCTGGTAACCACTTCACTTTTAACCATGTCCAGAAGCCTCATTTTTATCTCCCACCTATGTGTGAAATCATATAGTTCTTAGCTTTTTCTGATTTACTCATTTCACTTAGCATAATGTTCTCAAGGTCCATCCATGTTGTCGTAGATGGCAAAATGCCATCATCCACTTTCTCTTTAATACAATGAAAATACTTTTAGTACCTACATCAGAAGGTTGGTGGGAGGACTAAGGGAAAGAATTCCTGCAAAATGTCTCGAACAGTTCCTGGCACAGAACAAGCAAACAGTGAATGTTTAATTATGTATTCTCTATCTTTGATGATGGAGGCGACAGTGTTAGCCTTCTGATTAAAGTGTTTAAATGTTTCAACAGAACCTACAGAATAAAGGAACAATAGCTGCAGGTAAATCAGAAGAAAATAACACTCAGAAGGCAGTCTTTAGATATTTGGAGAGATTTCACAAGAAGGAGAGTTTAGAGTTCTATGCCTGTTGGATTAGCAACGGAGGGAGGGCTGTTCAGGAAGGTGGAGCCTACGTGCATATGCATGGAAGGGGTTCTAACACACAGAGCCGCACAGCTTGGGCAATGTGCCTTGCAAGCCTGGGTGAGGTCCACGCTGAGGAGCAAAGGGGTCCACATGAGTTTGAGTGACTGCTCAGAAGGGCTTCCTATACAGGGATCTCATTCAAATATCAAAAGGTGGGCAAAATAAATCAAACCAAGCAGAAAAGTCCCTTCCCAACCAAGTCTACAATTTTTTTTCCGAGTCTGCATTATTGAAACATTTTATCTGTATCACCATTTTCACTTCCAAAGCAAAATTTATTTTTAGCTGATCTCAATCCCCTATAGGCATCTGAGTCTATGGATCGGGGTTAAGTTTCTGTTGCTTAAAGGAACTCTATAGACTATACTCGCAGTCCTATTTTTCTAGCTTGCTCATCACTTTCATTCTCCCTTTTGTAGGGGATAAAATATTCTATTCTTGGTCCCAGCCCAAAAGGAATTTGGGGAGAACATTTTTAGAAAACTGCGTCAAATCGTTTCTCCGTTTGGCAAGGATACAAAAGGCAATATTACCTACCCAATTTAAAGCAACCGAAACAGATGAAGTTTGGGGTGTGGGGTGTGGGGGGTGGGGGGAGGGTCTGGGAGCAGCTGAAACACAAAACGGGCTGCTCTTTAAAAATGGAAACTCGGAACACGTGAGCTGTCTCTGAGGCAGAATCTCCTGGGCAAATTTGAAAGAGAATAATGAAGACGTAGCAATTAAAAAGCACTTTTCTGCAAAAATGTCATTACTGTTTAAAGTTACATAACCATTTCTACAGCAGCGGAGGTTCACGTACAAGTCACCGCCAGAGTTGTCTCCCAGTGACCTGTGTCCAACAAAGAGGCCCATTGCTGACCTCCGAGATGGGCGCCCGAGTCCTGCGGGCTTCAATGGGAGTTGTAAATAATTTGGAGGGAGATTTGGCCTCTAGAGCCACTCTTGAAAGATATACAGCTTCTGGCTGGGTTGGAATATTCTGTCCCCACAGTTTCCAAAGAAACACAGAAAGAGAGAGAGAGAGAGAGAGAGAGAGGAATACTGGGAGAGAGAGACACAGAAAGAAAGGCCACCATTATTACCAAGCATATAAATTTTGCTTCGCAAAAGCCAGGAAGGCAATAGCTAGGAGTTTCATTTGAACACCAGTTCACCCACGCTGCACATATGGAATATTTTCCCCTCAACCTCACTATACTTTGAAAAAAAAAAAAACCCACCAAAAACATCTTGTTATACTTGAAAATGAAATGTTTCAGTGTTCCGCAGAGCGAGTGGGCAATGTCGGTGTGGGAACAACCCACGCCGTCTTCTCTTTTCCGGCTTTTTGCCCCATTTTCCTCAGTCCCTCCCCCCCCCCTCACGTTCCACATTTCCATCTCACGATGTTTTTCCTATTTCCCATGCCCTCTGAGATAGGACTTCTCCTGCCCACTGGCACAGGGTGGACTGGCTCTATCTCCTTGCCTCCTTCGTTCCCCTGATCTCCACACATCCTCTTCCTTACTCAGAACACACCGGGCGCCCCGCCACTTCTCAGCCCCGCCATGTGCCATCACATCTTTCCTGTGCTCTTTGCACTTGTCCTTCCCTGAGCCTGGGATACTCTTTTCCCCAGTCTGTGAATGGCTGCCTTGTCCTGCATTCCGATCTTCCCGGACCACCCAAGTTAAAACGCCTCTTCTATTTCTTTCAGAGGATTTGTTTCTTACTGAAATGATTCTATGGATTTGTTTTTAATGTCTATGTTTCCATCTCTCCATTAGAGAATGAGCTTTAGGGGCGAAGGCCTTGCCTGTCCACAACAGACCCAAGTGTACATTAAAACCAAGCCCAGTGTAGGATCCATAAAGTCATTTGAATGGAAAAACAAACAAATATATATATATATATATATATATATATATATATATATATATATATATATATATCCTATTCTTTTTTTTATTCCATTAGAAAGAAATGTCACCGCATTAGATTCTAGAAAATGGTAGAATTAAAAAGCTAGGTGGCCTGCCCCAAGCTCGACAACTAAAGTGACAGACTCGGGACTCAAATCCAGGAATTCCAACAGGGTTATGAAACACTGAGGACCCTCCCACCTCGCCAGGGGGCCAGTGAGAAAGCTGAGACAAAGTCCTGGCATAGTGTTCTAACGGTAGCTCCAGCACAGAGTGGCCTCTGGGAATGTTGTAGCCTCTCCAAACGCATGTTTCTTTCTCCTGTGAAGTTAAAATCCCAATGACCATGTTTGGAGGTTGTTATGAGGAGTAACTGATGGAAGAAAAGGCATAAACATTACTTAAACAAAAACCTGGCTGCCATGGGCTGAATGTTTGAATCCCAAAATTCAAATGTTAAAACCTAACCACCCCTCAATATGATAGTGTGAGGAGGTGGGGCCTTTGGGAGATAATTAGGCCATGAGGATGGGGCCTCCATGATAGGATTAGTGCCCTTATAAGAAGAGAAAGAGAAAAGAAAACTCTCTCACTCGCTCCATTCTTTCCTTCCTTCTTTCCTTCCTTCTTTCCTTCCTTCTTTCCTTCCTTCTTTCCTTCCTTCTTTCCTTCCTCCCTTCCTTCCTTCCTTCCTTCCTTCCTTCCTTCCTTCCTTCCTTCCTTCTTCCTTCTTTTCTTCCTTCCTTCCTTTTTTCTTCTCTTCTACTCTCTTCCCTTCTTTCCACATATATTGCTGAAGCCCTATTATGTGTCAGGCACCGTGTCATGGATACCAGGGTGAATAAGGCAGGTAACTCCCTGCCTTTGCAGACCTCACAGTGTAGGAAGGAGATAGATGCTTGGATGCAGTTAGACCAGCGCTGTGCCAGAAGCACAAGGTTGCTAGGGAACAAGAAGAAGAACAACTAACCCAGAATGGAGTAGGGATGGTCAAAGAGGCTCTCCTAGAGGAAGAGGCATTTAGGCTGAGACCTAATGAATTAGGAGGAATTGGAGGATGAAGAATCCACAGAAAGAGTCATTTAGACAATGAAAACACCATGGGCGAAGACCTCAGGCAGCAGAATTTCCAACTCAGAATGAACTTAGCAATCACCTTCCTTTCTGATAAACGTTCATCATTTTTGTTTATTTACTTGCTTCCAAGTCCCCTCAGGAAGAGAAGAAAGAGTTCTCGTGCCTCAGAGAAGATGATGATTCTGAAGGGAGGAAAGACCTAGAGCAGAGATCTGTCAGCTCATGAGAGGGACAGCCTTTCTTACAGCAACTAAAGTCAAGGATCCTTGCTCCGTACAGGCAGGGAGTATGCCTGAGAGTCAGGAAAAATAGAAAAAATAAAATAATCATAATGATAATAAAAGAGGGCTCACTGTGATGTTGAGTTTCAACCACTGGGAATGTTAAAGTAATGAGAACTTACAGGGAAACCTATTGCAGTGGTCCCCAACCTTTTTTGGGCCACGGACTGGTTTAATTTCAGAAAATATTTTCACGGACCTGCCTTTAGGGTGAGACGGATAAATGTATCACATGACAGAGACAAGCATCAAGAGTGAGTCTTAGATGGATGTAACAGAGGGAATCTGGTCATTTTTAAAAAAATAAAACATCGTTCAGACTTAAATATAAATAAAATAGAAATAATGTAAGTTATTTATTCTTTCTCTGCGGACCAGTACCAAATGGCCCATGGTCCGGTACTGGTCCGCGGCCTGGGAGTTGGGGACCACTGTTCTATTGGATCCCTGGAGACCTTCAATAACATTGTCAATTCTGTTACTGTTTAAAGAAAGCACCTGGTATAGGTGGCTGTACTCATCGAGGCTGGGGAACATTTAAAGTCAAGAAAAGAAGACCCAGTCAACAAAAGTGAAAGGGGCCCTTAACATCTGGCAATTCCAGTCCAACCTTCCTCTCTGAGCATGATCCTGCTCTTTTGCTGATAGGAAACTCTTAGCTTCTTCCTCCTCCCTTAAACAAATACTACATGGGGAATTGTTGAAGGAGATGCTTCCTACCTTCTAAGGACACAGAGGGGCTACTGGGAGATTCAAAACTAAGGCATAAAATCCAAAAACACTATACAAAGAGCTTAATTGATAATAAAAAGTAGCATCATGTCTGGTACACAGTAGCAGACTGTGTTGAATAAATATATTTCAAGTAGGGAATGTCAGTGATCTATTATGAAGATGAAAGAGGATAAGGCTGGAGACAATAATTATGGAAGACTGTGATGTGTGTGGAATGTGGGCAGAGTCTTGAAACACAGGCTTGGCTTTGAATAGATGAAGGGCATCCACCCTGTTCCACGCAGAGGGCTTAGTGTGCACAGAGACTAGTATGTGAATATCCCGGATCAATTTAAGTCTTGTTCAAAGCAAGGACCCTATATCTTCCTGCTTTTTCTTTTCTCAGCTTTGTTTTATTTTAGTCTATATCTTAATTGCTTAACATGTACTATTTTTGATGGATTCACTCTTTTCTGACCTATTTCATTAGCTAGTGAATGCATGATCTTGCACAGCGCTAAGAGGAAGGAGGAAGCAGGTAGGAGGTTAGGTTCTATTTTGGTTGAATATAAATATTTTTCTGTCCTGTTCCTGCATCAGAATGTGGCCCCCTGTAGGTACCTCTGAACCTTACAGGAGTCCCAGCTGTTGTCTTGTACCTGCTAAGTTCTGCTTGTCAAATTCTGCTTCTGAAAAGCATGAGGCGGGGAGAAACACAGGGACTGCACCTTTTGCAAAAAGGCATCCTGATACCCTTCCCTGAGCAAACCCAGGGATTTCAGACTGGCAGATAGAGGGCTTTATGGCTCCAACAGCCATTGTGAACTCCAGCGTAATGAAGGCATGCAGGTCAATTACCCATCTGTTTGTGTTTCTATTGCTGTGAGTTACGGTACCCGTCGCTGACAGCTCATTGGAGTGGAATGAAAATAAGACGATAATTCACCGGGTGAAACTGTGCAGAAAGGGCAAAAAGGCTATGATCTCATTCAGAAGTTCAGCCCTGTCTCCATGATGGGTCACTTGCTCTCTGGGAAATAAAGAAAGGCAGCTACCTGGAGGGGGGAAAGAGGGTGGGTTCTGGCTCCCCCTTCTGGGGAGACTAACATTTTCTCTTCCAACGGATTGCCGTCCACTCTGTGGGATCTTAGGGAGTAGACTTGGATGAAGGATGCAGGCATGTGAAATTCAGCACGACAAAACCAATGCCTTTATAACTATCCGAAGTCATGGGGTTCGATGGGACGGTGGCTTTAGTGGGTAGAGAAATCCCTCCTCTTCACTAAAAGTGCACAAGCCGGATTGGAAAGCAGCCATTGTAAGAATGTTCTAAATAACCCAAGGTCCAAATGGGGCATATTATGTTGTATTGTCATTGATACATATCCGGTGCCCCTCCCTGCAGTGTCCTCCCTTTGAAAACATTATACACCCCTACCATCTGAAACCAGGTGGTTTCACACAATGTGTTTTGGCCAATCAAATGGGAGTGGAAGTGATAAGTAAAACCTCTAAAATAAAGCTGTAAGACCCAGCACATGAGCTTCTTTCCCCATCTGTCTTTCCCCGTCCCCCCAGGAACAGCGAGGCCCCCAGAGGGGCAGAATCCCCACTGACTGGGACCACATTGTAGCATCAGTAAGAAAGGAGAGTTTACTTTTGCGAACCACTGAGATTCGGGGTTGTTTGTTAGCACAACATAACCCAATCCACACTGACAGATACCAGAGTGGGAAAGCCATGACCCAGGGGCCAACTTAACCCACCACTTAATTTTGTAAATTAACTGTACTGGAGCACAGACACAAAGATTTAGCTATTGCCTATTGCTGATTTCACATTCCAATGAAAGAACCGACCACTTGCAACAGAGACTGAGTGTGGCCCACAGATCCTAACACCATCTGCCTCTTTTCTGAAAAGAGTTTGTCAGCCCCTGGACTAATTGCTCATTAGGATTCTCTCAACCCTGACTTGCTGAGAGTCTACTCTGAGCTGTCATTCATTCATTCATTAGGCAAAGATCAATTAGTGATCTTTCTGTGTCAGGCCCTCTTCTAAACTCTGGAGAAAAGACCAGGAACTCAAAACAAATTTTCCCGCTCTCACGGAACCCACCTTTCAGTGAGGGAGAAACACCGTAAGTGAATAACCAAAAATGGAGGAGGGTATGTACTGACTACAGGTATGAGGGGCAGGGTGACTTCGAAATGACAGTTTCACTTTCAAACAGAGAATATGGTCTAAACCAGGGGTCTCAAACTCGCGGCCCACCCACCAATTTTGTGCGGCCCGCAGACTAATCAAACTTCATGGATTAGTCTGCGGGCCAGTCTGCGGCCGCACAAAATTGGTGGGCGGGACGCATGCGGCCCGCGGGCCGCGAGTTTGAGACCCCTGGTCTAAACTATAACATTGCCAAGGATAAAGAAGCAAACATACTTTTTAAAATTAAATTTCATAAAATTCCAACACGAAGATACCCTTGAAACTTTAAGGAGAGGTTGATTTCATTTAAATAAAAGCTTCTTCATAGAATTCATGATAAAAAAAACAAATTTGATGCCTACAAGACTCTGTGTCGCCTGATCCCTGGAACAGCAGATGTCTCTGAAATCTTCCCTCACCTATCACCCTGCCCTTGCTACATCCTGGAACACCGCTGCCTCTGTCCCCCGTGTGCCAAGTTCTGCCCTGTTCAAACGCTGGCCCAGCCGCGATTAACGGCGTGACCGTGGGAAGCGTAGGCTCAGGGGCTTAACTTCTCTGACCCTCAGTACCCTCGTGAAAGCTGCCATTGTAGGACTGGAGCAAAAACTAAACAACTCATTTCATATCTTGACTGTGGCAGCACCTCGATGTCGTGATGGGATATGTGTGTCAAGCCAGAGAACCTGTTTACCTCAAAAGGGTAAATTTTTCTGGAGGTAAATTATACTTCATGAATTGGAAAACAAAATTCATTGTAGAACACACATCATAAGTCTTGGTTCACGGCTGTTGTCCAACTAACACAATTCCCCATCCTCATCTGATTTTCGCCGCTTTCCCTGGGGGCCTTTGGCAATCGCTGGCATCACCCGTTGGCACCCAAGAGCACCTTGCCCATATCGCAGATGGTCGGAGAACACTGAAGACATCGTATTATGTGTGTTCAGGTTCTTGTTCCTCCCGGTCTGCGAGCTCCTCGTTCATCTCCCACTTCCCTGCCACCTGCCCATAAATGAGAACAGTACAAGTGTCTGAATGAAGGTGACCGTAGACATAATGTGCTTCTTTGTTCTTTGGGGATTGTGGTTCCCTGCTCTGTGCCTGGCCAGTCCCACCTCTGTCCAGCCATCTCTCCTGAGCAGGACCTGTGTCACCTTTCCTAACATCACAGTTTGAAACCTTTAGTTACTTTAACTTCAACTCAGTATTGAAAGGGACAGGCAGGTGCTCCAAGGATACAAAAGGGCCTGACTACTAATTTTAGCACATATTATTTTTTTTTGGGGGGGGGGGCATTCATAGCTATAATTAGAACTCTTGAGGGCTTCGATTTTTTTTTAACATTTCTTTGCATTCTTTCCAAGACACCAAGCACAGTCCTAGATCACAGTAGGTGTGCAAAGATAAAACCGTTCAAGTCGGCAGCTATTTGGAAATCACTTTCCTCCATCACTTTATAAAGTCAGGTGTTGTCCTAGATGCGAGAGACACGGAAAATGAATAAGACATGATTTCTGACCTCAAGAAGCAAGGGAATAGGACTGTACCCAAATTCTATGCACAGTCCAGCCTTTGCCAAGCTGTACGTCACAGCATCATCAATCTGCAGATGTACCAGATCTAACCCAGTCGGAAAAATGTGTATTGAATCCACTTCTTGCAACTCATAATATGTATGAACACAGTTAAGGCGCTGAGAAAGCCTACAGTAAGCAAGTGTGGTTTATGCCATTTAATATGGGGCTTCAGTACTATTGAGCTTTTGTTAAGTTACAGCGTGGTAATGAATAACCTCAAAATCTCAGTGGCTTATAACCACACGGTTTATTTACTGCTCATGCTTCATGTGGGCAGGGCTTTGACTCTTCCCTAGAAGTCTTCTTCATCTCGGATCTAGACTGAAGGAGCAGCCGTTCTCACTCGGGCATACGCCATTCGTGTGACAGAGGGAGAGTGCAAAAGTCAAGACAGTGCCGCTCGAGTGTCCGCTAAGATGCCCCTCGAGTGTCTGCTAAGATGAGGCCTGCATTTGGTCCTCTCACATCCCATTGGCCAGAGGAAATCACTTGGCTCAGTCCAATGTCAACTACGTAGGTAAGACAGATTACACCTCCCGCAGGACAGCACCGCCAGTCACGTAGCAGTGCACTGCTGATCCCAACAGAAAGTCAACAATGGGATTGTGTAATCTACTGCAAAATAAACTTATTTTTGTGCCAAACCTTTTTTTAAAATGTAATTATCATATCCTTCAGCAATTCCACTCTTAAGGTAGATACCCAAAAGAATTGGAGACAGGTATCCAATCAAAAACATGCACACAAATGTTCGTAGCAGCAATGTCCACAGTGGTTCAAAGGTGGAGGCTCTCTACATGTCCATCAACCTATGACTGGGTAAACAAAATGTGGTACAAGCATAACATGAAATGTAAGCTAGCCATGAAAAAAAATGAAGGACTGTAATACTTATCAGTATTACAATGTGGATGAACCTTGAGAACATTTTGTAAAATCAAAACAGACAGACAAAAAAAAATCCCCCACATACTGTATTATTTCATTGATATGAAATATCCAGAATAAGCAAATCCATAAAGACAGAAAGCAGATTAATACTTCCAGGGCTCAGTGAGAGGGCGGAATGGGAAATGACTGCTTCATGGATACAGAATCCCCATTTGGGGTGGCGAACAAGGTCTGGAGTTAAGCCATGATGGTGGTTGCACAACAGTGTGAACGTACTCAATGCCACTGAACGGTGCACTTTCAAATGGTTAAATAAACTTTATGTAATGTGTATTTTACCGCAATAAAAACTAAGATTCAAAACAAATTGACTTGACAGTTCAAAGAAACTTAAATTGAGTACATCGTTGATGAATACCTACTCTAAGCAAAACACTGAACTAAGAAGAAGCGGATAATGAACAAATAAAAAAAAAAGGATATGGCCGTGTCTCTCAGGGATCTTAGTGACAGTTTGGTCGCAAATATGTACAGTTATGCACATAAGACAAGGCAGAGTGCGTCTAGAATGTAACAGAGGTGCATCGAAACTCCATGTTTGCAGTGCCAAAGGAGAGCTTGATTCTAACTGAGATGATTTGGGGAGTGAGGACTAAAAATTGACTTAATAATCTTAAAAAGCACCACTTCTATCAGAATCAATGAATTAACATCCATGAGTGACTTATTTCAGTTTTCGCCATCTTGACACCTGGTTTCTGCACAATCAATGAGCTCAACAAATAACTGGATGAGAGGGACATGGTTGCCAGAGGAGATCGTATCCCCACACTGATCATCATCACTCAGGGTTTCCATGCTGCATACTCAGTCAAGAGTTTATGGAAAGGTACAACCCCGTCTGACCACACACCAACTGGTCAGTGCTCTGCTATCCGTTCTCTCAACATCAGCCTATACCCCATCAGCATTTTCACCTCTTTGTACAAGTCTAAGTCTTGAGTCAACAAACGTTTCCCAATTTCCCCAGGTGGGAGGCAGCACTGTCCTTGGTCCTGGACACCCGGAATGTTGCGAGGCCTCAGGAATTGTCTGTTATAAAGGCATTTGATCCTTTGGAAAGTATGAGAATAGGTATGGAAATGGCACACCTACCCACCTACACAAGTGGGCAAATAATTTTAGGAAAATCACAGACTTTCTAAAGTAACTAGCAGAACCTATAAGCACAGAAACAGGGCTATATGACCACTTGCTCTAAAAAAAAGAACCATGATTATGATTTATATGCTCCAGGGTCATAAACAATATGGTGTATACAATTTAAGGGCACTGGCACTGAGTGGACTTGGGTTCCAAGTCTTGCTTTGCCACCTACAAGAGAGTTAAGTTCTGGGAGCCTCAACATTCAAATCTGGAAAATGGACCCCAGTTGAGGTATACACAAGATACTAATATTAACAAATTACTTCTCTACCTGGCACATGAGAATTATTCAGTAAATCGCAGCTATAATTACTATTTTATATCAGCCCCCTTGGTTTTTCCTTTGGGTGCTTGCTACATATTTTCCTATTAAATGTAGAATAACGGCTCCCAGGCAGAGGGGTTTTTATTCCTGTTTTGCAGATCAGAAGCCCCGAAGAAGCCCAGTGACGGAACTAGTCCACGGTCTTACCACCATTAAATGTGCTCTCCTGATCTTCCCCATTTTATTTGTCTTCTGGTTGGCTCTGTAATTGACATTTCAATCCGCTTCTCAAGAGGGAGGCCCCTGCTCAGTCTGATAATGCGGAGGACAGGGCGCTCCTCGGCTCATAAGGAAAGCCAGCCCTCGGGTGTCCGCAGCGGAGTGAACACCAGCGACCCTATCGGGCATGGAGCTGCTGCTCTTCTATCCAGCAGGCCTTACAGACAGAGCCACGGGAAGGCGGAAACAAGGACTCTCTTCCGTGCCTCCCAGGCCCTGCTAATGGGACACGAGCCACTGACCGAGACCCTGGGGCGATTCTAATGAGGACTCATCCCCATGATGCACAGGCCACAGTCACTCAGTGGTCCACCCTGGAATCATAAGGCCACATGAGGTGACAGGGGTCTGGGATAGGAGGAGCTTATGAGAAGGAGACCTGATCACATCGTGTCCCCTCTCCTTCTACGGCTACCGTTGGGCAGGGACAACCCTACCCACAGCTAGAATGCGCTGTGCTGACTCAGAGCTCCCTCAGAGAAGTAAGGCAGCCTTCGGAGCTCAGGTGAGTAAGGCCCCAAAGCTGGGGGATCTCGGAAAAGAGATTTTATCTTTATGAGCCTCCATTTTACCATCTGCATAATGGGGAGAATGATCCCTACCTCTTGGTTGGTGGAAGGGACGAACTGGCTAGTGGATATAAGCAATTGCCTAAGAAGGAGCAGCCACTCAAACACGTGTTATTTCAAATACTTCTACAATCTCTGTTCCTCTCTTTCTACCTCCCTCTACAATCTCTGTTCCTCTTTCTACCTCTCGTTGAAAGATGATTTTGAAAATAATCATCTCCACTCCATGTACGATGCCTAGCTACTGAGGAAAGAGACTATCGGTGCTGTTTCTCTTCCAGGCCTCCTCCTCATGCTCCTCCATCTCCTTCCCCTTTCTCCCCTTCTTCTCTTCCTCTTCTCCATCCTTTTCTCCTCCCTCCCTCCCTCTCTTCTTCTTTCTCCCTCTTCTGTCCTCCTCCTAATCTTCCTCCTTCTGGTGTCACTTTAGCACCGATCATGTACAAAAATCAAATTCAACAAATACGTATTGAGTTGCTATGCCCACAGTACTGTGCCGAGTGTGATGAAATCCAAAGATGGCCAGGCTCAGCCCCTCCCTCAAAGAGAAGAAATAAAACCGAAACACAAATGAATATGCTGCAGCAAGATGAGTGAAAATATGCCATAAAAAAAGATCTTAAAAACGGCTTTTCAGCCCTGGCCAGTTGGTTCAGTGGTAGAGTACTAGTCCGGCATGTTGAAATTCTGGTTTCGATTTTCAGCCAGGGCACACAGGAGAAGTGCCCATCTGCTTCTCCATCCTTCCCTGTCTCCTTTATCTCTGTCTCTCTCTTCCCTCAGGCAGCCAAGGCTCCACTGGAGCAAACTTGGCCCAGGTGCTGAGGATGGCTCCATGGCCTCCACCTCAGGAACTAGAATGACTCCGGTTGCAATGAAGCAATGCTCCATATGGGCAGAGCATCGTCCCCTAGTGGGCATGCCAGGTGGATCCTGATGGGGCACATGTGGGAGTCTGTCTCTCTGCATCCCCATTTCTCACTTCAGAAAAATACAAAAAAAAAGGCTTTTAGAAGAAGTGGTATTTGGAGGATGAAGGAGTGTGCCCCTGCCTGGAAGACATAATACCCAATTCTGTAGAAGAGGAACATACACGATGAAGAGTGCTGTCCACGCAAGGTAGCACAGCAGTTGGCACACAGTAGGCCCTCAGGAAATGGTTGTTACATTGAACTGGATTCACTATGAAGTGGAACGAGAAGGGTAAGAGTGCAGAGAAAGCAGAGCTCACTGTGTTCTGGGAAATTCATTTAATTATTTATTCATTCATTCATAAATAAATTTAACAAATATACTCTGAGCACAATTTATGTACCAGGTTCTAGATATTATGCTACAGATCGAGAAAGTCCCTACCATTGAGGAATTTACACTTCACTTGGAGAGTCAGATTGGTAATAAAGTGAGTGTGTGTGTCAGTGAATGTATGAGTGTGTGTGTGTATGTGTGAGTGTGTGTGTGTATGTGTGAGTGAATGTATGAGTGTGTGTGTATGTGTGAGTGTGTGTGTGAGTGAATGTATGAGTGTGTGTGTGTATGTGTGTGTGTGAGTGTGTGTGTGAGTGTGTGAGTGAGTGTGTGTGTGAGTGTGTGAGTGTGTGTGTATGTGTGTGTGTGTGTGTGTGTGTGTATGTGTGTGTGGCAAGTCCTAGATACGAAGGAGGGTAGGATGCCTGATAACCTGGGGAGAGAAAGGCAGAGAATATTCCTTGGGAGAAATGGAAGTTCAGGAATTTAAGAGATGCTGTGCAAAGGTACAAAGGAATACAAACTAAAAATTTTAAAAGATGCCTGCGGTGAAAGGTAAGAAAGTCCACGGGCCTGGGGTAAAGGTGCAGGGATGTGCAGGCCGGCGGAATAAGACAAAGACAAGAAATTAGGCAAAGGTTTGATTATGTTGCTCGGGGCCAAGTTAAGAAGTTTAAACTTTATACCAACATCTCTACTGTGCAAGTGAAGGGTTTGAAGCAGGAGAAGTGACAGCACTGGATTTGACTTTAAGAAGAGCACACCTGCGTCTGAGGCAGCGGTGGGGGCAGGAGTGATCAGAGTCCGGAGGCGGCCTGGCAATCTCTGCAGCGGTCCAGAGAAGGGCGGGGGGGGGGGGGGGGGGGGGGGGAGGGACGGGAGACCGGAAGGGGCGGAGCCAGGGCGGGTGCAGAGGGAGGGATCCCTGCGGCCAGGTGGACGGACGTCTGTGCTGGGCACGGCAAGACAACTGAACTCAGAGAGAGGACAGAGGTCGTTCCAAGCATGACGAGACTCTGAGTGTGTGAGTGACAGGGATAGAGCCTGGTCTGCAGGGAGCTGAGGCTTCAAACAGGGACAGAGACAAAGAAACAAAGGAGGGGGGAGGAAGGGAAGGATCAGGAAAAGGAAAAAAGAAGGAAGAAGGAGAAGGGGGAAGAGAAATAATTTGAGATCAGGAAGTGGCCTGACCTGTGGTGACACAGTAGATAAAGCATGAGGTCGCCGGTTCAAAACCCTGGCCTCGCCTGGTTGAGGCACATATGGGAGTTGATGCTTCCTGCTCCTCCCCCCTCCCCTTTCTCTCTCTCTTTCCTCTCTAAAAGTAATAAATAAAATCTTAAAAAAAAAAAGACAGGTCAACAAGTGAAATGGACCATTTGGTTAGAAAGAGGCCCTCAAAACATACCCGTCTCAGGTGGTCCTGTCTGGAGGGGCAGAGGCTGGACGATGCCTCACCGTACCAGTCCTTCACCCCACAGCCCCTCACTGCCCAGCCTCCTGTCTTTTAAAGATCTCTGCCTTTTTCCTGTTTATCTTTCTCCCTGGGGAGCTGAGAATAGGCTAATGACCTCAGTCCCACTTTCATGAAGAAAAATATCACATGCCACAGGACCTAAGATGCCATTCCCTGTGAGACATATCACTGTTTTAAGTACAATGAGAAAGAAACAGCCTGCCCATTAAACTATGACACATCATCAGTTATAAGAAACATTCTAATGTCAGAGACAAAACTTCAATCTATGAAAAGAAACCTGGAGAAAAGGTCAAGAAAGTGCTCCCATTACCACATCTATGAACTGTAGCCACCTCTGGGCCCCCACGTTCTCCCATCCACCCCTCACCGTGGATGAACCAGCAGGCGTTATTAGGTAAGGCAAATGATTTCATTCTTACCCAAGACCCTATTCGCTCTTCTCTACTCAACTTAGACCTTAAAATCATCCCTCTGTCTTGCAGAATCAATTTTCCCTCTCCGAATAATGATTTCCATCAGTGTATAAAAGTTTTGTTGCTTCCACATTAAAAAGAAGGAAATTCACCCACAGCACATCACTGTCTGTCACTGTGCCATTTACTGCGACATTCCTCTGTAGAGTTTGCTGTATCCCTTGCCTTCATTTCCTCTCTTTCCATTTCCTCTAGAACACGTTCGACTCAGGCTTTCATCCCTATAACTCCACTGCAATCTCTTTTGTCAAGGTCACCAAAGACCTCCATGTTGCTAAACCCACTTCCTCGTTCTAAGTCCTCATCTTAATTCTCCTATCAGTAGCATCTGTCAGCTGACCACATCTCTGTTTGGGAAAACAGTCTCTATTTGGCTTCCAGAATACTACACACCCTCTTGGCTCTTTCCCCACCTCCTTGGCCACTTCTTAGCTCCCTTTTTTTTTTTTGTTCTTCATTATCATCCCATTATCCCAACACTTCAATGTAGAATTCTCCATGGCTCAATAGCTAGATGCCTTCTCTTCTCTGTCTGCCATTTCTCCCAAGGTGATCTGTCCAATCTCACATCATTAAATAGCATCTCTATGCTAATTTATACCTCTGCTTCTCTCCTCTGACTTTCCGAATGCCCGTTCAATATATACATTTGTATATATAATAGACTTCTCAAACTTTGGAAGAAACCCAATTCCTCATGTCTCATCAAAACTGATCCCCTCCCCCGGTCTTCTCCGTATCAGTAAGGCAATTTCATCATTGCATTTACTCAGGCAAAACTTGGGGACCATCTTCTGCTTCTTTCTCTCACAAGTTTCTCAGTCCACGATTGAATAATGTCAGCACTATTTAAAATATATATCCACAATTCAATCACGTCTCATAACCCTCATTGCCACTGTCATGGTCCGGACCACCGTTTTTCCTCACCTTGATAAACACAATAGCCTCTTAACTGGGTTCCTTGTATGTGTTCTTCCCCTCAATCGTCTCTTCTTGTCAAGTCATAGTAACTCATTTACAATGTAAGTCAGGTCAAGTTACTCCACTGTCCACATCTGCAATGGCTTCTCAGTTCATCCTAAGTGATAATTGAGGTCATTACTGCGGTCTACAAATTTCTATATATTCTGTTCCCTCACTGTCTCTAATTGTAATAAAAATATATTTCTTTGCTTAGTTGTTTATTGTCTGTTTACCTCCCTCTATATATTAAATATAAGCTCCAAAATCATTGATACTTAGCTTATAGTCAGCTATTAAAACAATACCTGCCACATAGTTGATGTTCAATAAATATTGCTTAATAAATGAATGGATGTATGAATGAATCAACTTCTGGATCATTCCTAGGTTTTTGCAAAATATTCTCTCTGCATCTCCTCCCACATCAGTGAGCGACTGAGGCAGAGCTCTGCCCTCTGTCCACCTCACCAGATGGGTGCTATTTTAAATTACATGACAACGTCAGTGAGACGCTCAATGGGCTTCTTGGAGCGAGAAGGATGAAAAGAAGAAGTTCTCACTATGTTCTTAACATTATTACTACTAGCAGCTGTTGCTTCCTTGACTACTAATAAACTCTGATTATTCCTATGATCCTTTTCTCTCCTCATTTCTAGTCTCCTCTGATCTCTTTTTCCCCCTCTCCCTTTGCCCTGTTTTGTGGACATTATAAAACACTATAAGGTAAATGTCATTAGAGTGTCTTTCATTATATGTCTATTGACCAGAATACAGCTCTGCAGGATCTCCCCTCCCAGCCTCATTCAGAGGGACCAGGAGAGGAGCAGAGAGGAGCAGCACCCTGGGAAGGAGGAGCAGCACCCTGGGAAGGAGGAGCAGCACCCTGGGAAGGAGGAGCTGCACCCTGGGGAGGAGGAGCAGCACCCTGGGAAGGAGGAGCTGCACCCTGGGGAGGAGGAGCTGCACCCTGGGAAGGAGGAGCAGCACCCTGGGAAGGAGGAGCTGCACCCTGGGGAGGAGGAGCTGCACCCTGGGAAGGAGGAGCAGCACCCTGGGAAGGAGGAGCTGCACCCTGGGAAGGAGGAGCAGCACCCTGAGAAGGAGGAGCTCTGAAGTCGGGCTGTCAGGGTTCAAAGTCTGACTCTGTCACTTACTGAGCAAGCTCTCTCAGCCCTGTTTCCTCACCTATAAAACTGGGGTGATATCTACACCTTCTTCACAGCAATGCCGTGAGGTTCAAAAATGTAACAAATATAATTATATCACACAAATACGTCTAAGTTGAAGTAAATATAACAAAACTAATTTAGCGCAATCCCTGTCTCAAACAAATGAGCCGAATGAAGAGTATCTGTTGTGACGTCTGGGTCCCCGGCCTCTGTCCCTGCAGCTTGCTCCTCACTGGGCTGGACCACCTGCTTTTTTACGTTCCGGGTGGATTCATGTTTTCTCTTTCCAGAGGATGGCAAGAGGAAGCACAGTATTAAATAAAATTTTATGAGCTGCATGTTATATACACAGAAACATATGCATATTATACATCAAGTGTGTACATCTCTATATGTATTTTCACAAAGTAAACACACCTACATGTTCCCACCTAGAGCAAGAAATGAAACATTACCGATACTTCCAGAAACATCTCTGGTCTCCCATCAGTCACTTCCCCATTCATCCTCCCCAAAGGTTCATGCTCTCTGGATTCTAAAACAATGTATCCGTTTCCACTGGTTTTGACCTGTTTGGGAATGGAATCACCATGCATATTCCCTGGTGTCTAGCTTCTTTTCATGCAGTGTTATCTCTGTGGGATTCTTCCATGTTGTTGCCTGAAAGGGGGTTTATTCTATTCTCGCATCTATGGTTGTAGTAGCTCATCATGTCAATGTATGACAACTTATTTATCCATTTTCTTGTTGATGGGCATTTGGGGCTGCTTCCACTTGGAAATTCTGAAGAAAGCGACTATGAACATTCATGTCTTTTGGCGATCATGGGTAACATTTCTTTTGGGCACATTCCTGGGAGTTGTAATTGCTGGGTCAGATGGTGAGGACATATTGAGTTTTTAGTAAATCCTGCCGAAGAGTTTTCCAAAATAATGGTCTACTCCCCAGTCCCCCCACCGCAGCAATGCGTGTAAGTCCCCAGCCCCTGCATTGTCACTCCTTGCTATTGTCAGTGTTGCTCATTTGAGCCAGACTGACTGCTGTGTTATGATGCTGAATTGTGGTTTTAATTTACATTTTCCGAGGACTAGAAAAGTTAATTACCTTCTCAGCTGTTTATTTGCTACTTTGATATTCTGGTTCGTGAAGTGCCTGTTCACATCTTTTACCCATTTTCTTGTCTTACCGGATTGTCTGTCTTCCCCTTATTGGCTTTAGGAGTTATTGATGTGTTTGCGCAGGAGTTCTCTGTCAGACACATATATCACAGATATTTCCTTCCGCTCGGTAGCTTGCATTTTCATTCTGTAAATAGCAGCTTCCGAGGAACAGAAGTTCTTCATTTCAATGTAGTCCAACTTATCAATCTTTTCCTTATATTTAGTGGGGTGTTTTTTTGTTTGTTTGTTTTTTTATAATCTGCCGAGCAAATATCAGACTGCTGAAAAGTCATGAGATATCCTACTGTCTTATATTTAAGAAACCTCTTTCTCCTACCTCCCAGCACTGGAGGATAATTCTCCCTGGGATACCACTTCCCCCCTCTGAGTCCTCCCCCTGGACAGAGAGAACGAAGCACTCCCTTTGCAGCTTCTCCCCAACAGTGCGCATTACTTTTCTGATCTCTATTGTATGTGACCTGAATCCCATGCATCTTCCTGCCCTTCCTCTCCGCCTCACCCCCACAGTCCATTCCCTCAGTTATCTAAATTCATCACAGTCTCTTGACTAAATCCTGGCCGTGATGCCTTCTAAGTAATTTTAAAATTGGACTATTTTTCTCAGCCCCAACTGCTACCTCCATGCCTAAATTTGCAACATCTCATTTTAAGGATGGCAATGGCTGCTACCTGGTTACCACCCATGACCTCCCCTTCTCTAATTCATTGACCACGCAAAAGCCAGCCTGGACTTCCAAAACACCAACCGCTTCATGCTACGTCATTACCAAAAACCCTTCCATGGTGTCCATTATTCTAAAAAGAATGTTTGACCCATGACTGTGCTGCAGAGGCCTTCCAGGATGTCAAAGATTCCTCTGTCTTCCTCACCGTTCACCGTTGATGCCTTTGCTTTAATCTCCTGACTTTTTCAGCAACTCCGGTGCCCCTTCATAAAGACTGTGTCTGCCTCCCTATCCACGGCGCTGCCTCCCTATCCACGGCGCTGCCTCCCTATCCACGGCGCTGCCTCCCTATCCATGGCGCTGCCTCCCTATCCACGATGCTGCCTCCCTATCCATGGTGCTGCCTCCCTATCCACGGTGCTGCCTCCCTATCCATGACGCTGCCTCCCTATCCACGGCGCTGCCTCCCTATCCATGATGCTGCCTCCTTACCCATGGCGCTGTCTCATCTTCCTCCTTCAGGTCTTATCCTGTGCATTGTTTTTAGCAAGAAAACTTCCCTGACTTCCCAGTAAGTTAAGTTCCCGTACTAACTGGTATACCATAAACCCTCCTGTTTCTTCCTCACAGGAACTAACATCACTGGCACACCCAAGGCAGTTCTGACTTTATTAGGTGTTACCAAACCCAATTAAAATACATTATGCCTATTGTTGCTCGTTGAAGTTCATCTTCTCTGATAAGAGTGTAGATTTCCTTGGGGTAGAAACAGTGTCTTATTTGCTCCTGTATCCTTGCGCCTAGCTCAATGCCAATATGGTTTCTTAAAAGATATATACAGGGTGGCACAAAAATAGGTTTACAGTTGTTCATATGAAAAGTAATATAATAATGGGTAAATAATATTAAAAGAATAATAACCTGTTTGGGGCACTCATCACTGGAAACTGAATTTTGCCACACTCTTTACATAGCAAATGCAGTGAACTGATTTGTTTTCCTATACCCATGCAATAACATTGGATTTGGCACATAACCAGGCTCAAGATAAGACTGCATAAAACCCTCAAATGTGTATTGAGAGGTCTTAAAGAAGACATGACTAGGGGGCTTGAACACACAATATAGTGTACAGAGATGTATTGTAGAGTTGAGAACCTCAAACCTGTAGAATTGTCAACTAGTGTCAACCTAATAAATTCAATTAAAAAGAAGGCCAGTTACTTCAATCACCCAACCCAATGGAATAATGGTTAAATAACCTGTGCGACATTCCTACCAACCGTCATCTACTTATCAGTCAGTCACTATACACTTCAGCAGGCCATTCGAGGTTTGGCACGAATGTGCCTAAGAAGATCTATTTGATCCCGAGTTTAAAGTGAGATCTACTTTATCTCAGTTAAAGCTGGGTCCTAGGGGTTTCCTGTAAGTAGATCAGGTTTAGTTTGTCTTGCCCGTAGTAATGAATTTGACCATCTCTTCTGCAAGACAATCCTTCAGGTATCTGCAAGATAAGTGTTTCCGCTCCAAGTCAACCTTCGTCCACTATTTATCATAAGACACCTGCCTCAGGCATACTATAGTTTCCTAATGTCCCTCTTGAAGGGTGATGCACACACTTAACTCCAGTCCTCCAGGTGTTCTCTGACCAATCTAGAATAGGACAAAAGTGTCACCTCCTTTTCTGTGTGTGGATAATATACTTCTAATAATGTCACCAATGGCAGACCCTGGTTTGGGGGGACTGAGACTTATACTTTAGTTGCTCACTGAGAAATGTGTTTCAAAATCAGATATGAAAGTGAATATTCAGAATGAGGAAAGATGAGGACTGAAAAGGTGAGGGAACCCTAGACCTCCAGCTTCATTAGCTGAAGGTAAATCAGCCTTTAAATGTCTCTGTGATCTTAACAACTTCCTGGTAACATCCTGCGAATCCCTTCTAAATTTATTCCAATTATAACTTGCGGGGCTCTCCACCTGCGACGTGCACAGCAGGGTGATCAATGCAGACCGAAGCCACACTTCCCGGATCAAACCCTGCTGGCACCTCAAGGTCACTGCAGGTGTCACAGGAACTAACATCACTGGCACACCCAAGGCAGTTCTGACTTTATTAGGTGTTACCAAACCCATCTGTCGAACTCTTTTCTCTACTAGAGGAGGTAGGATGATTCTTCATGTATTTGAGGATATGTTTTGTTTTAACACTAAACCACTTCCTTGACCTGGATTTCCCTGAGGATTTTCATTCAGTGCTCCCCCGGGACACTTCCAAGCCCTTCCTGAACCATTTTCCAAACATCTTCTCTAACAGCGGCATGAACCAGAGTTGTCAAGGAGCTGGAATATAAAAGTCATATTCAGCTCTGCCTGCCAATCTCAACCCAGCTTTCCTCCCACGGACATTCAGAATCACCTTTATCATAGACCCTTCCAGAAGGTCACATTTTTAGTCTGCTCAAAGTTAAAGCATGTCGTTCTTTTTCTGACTACCAAGTTAATATGTGATCGTGGCAGAAAAGTTAGAAAAGGAACTGGAAGCCTGAAGTTAATTATCAATAACCTTTCCATCCAAAGGGAAGCTCTTTTAACATCTAGGCATATTTCCCTGCAATATTCTTCCCTTATTCTTTCATGTTGTTATGTCATAGATTCAATCAAAAACCATCCATTTTTAAATTAATGTGATATCAAATAGTTGTTGCATATACTTGGAAATGATTATTATTTTTAAACAAGAGACAGAGAGAGAGAGAGGGACAGGCAGGGATAGATAGACAGGAAGGGAGAAAGATGAGAAACATCTATTCTTTTTTGTGGCACCTTAGTTGTTTATTGATTGCTTTCTCATATGTGCCTTGACCGGGGAGCTCCAGCTGAGCCGGTGACCCCTTGCTCAAGCCAGAAACCTTGGGCTCAAGCCAGCGACTTTGGGCTACGAGCCAGTGACCTCTGGGCTCAAACCAGTGACCATGGGGTCATGTCTATGATCCCATGCTCAAGCCGGCAACCCAGCATTCAAGCTGGTGAGCCCCCACTCAAGCCAAATGAGCCAGCACTCGAGCCAGTGTCCTCAGGGTTTCAAACCTGGGTACTCAGCATCCCAGGTTGATGCTCTATCTACTGCACCACCGCCTGGTCAGGCTACTTGGAAATTCTTTATAAACAACGTTTTAGTACCTGTCTAATATTATGTTATATGAGCACTGCAGTCATTCACTTAGTCTCGTGTGTAAAATTGGGATCCTTACATTGTTTTTCCTGTTATTATAAAGTATGCTTCTTAAAATAGCACTACCTGTATTTAGAGGCTTATCAGTTTCTCCCTACAATCTCCTCTCCACTTGATGATGAATTAACAGGGGTAAAATTACTTCTTTAAAGGGTATATTATTCTAAGGCCATGAGTATATATGGAGCACCTAACATGGACCTGATATATGGCAGACATTAAATGAATACAAATATTTATCTATAGCAACAAATCAATCCTCAAGTCTGTCTCCGGGCACTGCGGGCAGCGTGAGTTCTCTCGTGTGTGAGCTCCGCTACAAGCACGCACGCTTACACAAGCACATGTGTGTCTGCGTGTCTACACATCCCGAAGACCACAAGTGATGAACAAATAAGGAAAAAGAAGATGACACGGAACCGAGAATTCCATAAACTACCCTGCAGCTCCTGGGTTTCAAATAGCACCTGCCAAAATACATTGAAAATCAAACACCGTAATACAGAAAATCCAGACGATGGGATATGAAACTTTAATATATATTAGATCCGGAGCATCTATAAATAGCACTGTTTAGACATTTTGACCGAAATAATCGGATAAAGCTCACATTTTCATACTTGATATCTGAAGACTAATTAATAGCCATGAATTTACTGTCCTGTCTGTATTCAAATTTTTAAAAGGACTTTATGTCATGACTGTCTTAGTTTCCACTGATTGCTCTGCCTTTCATCCTCTTCCTTCTCCCTGCACATCATGCCCCCCACGCTGCCTCCCCCTTCACCCTCTGGTCCCACCGTTGCCACTGGCACTTACCTTGAAGGTGAAGTTTGCTCTCAGTGCTTTGCAGAAGGACGGAACTCACAGAGTCCAGATTGTCATAACTGTTACAGCCCAAAGGCCCAGTGCGTGTCTCGGTGACCTAGAGCGGACATCAAGGGTGAAGATGTGAGAGAGACACCCTCCTGTGGAACAGACCCTGCACAGTCAGCCCCCAGCAGAGGAAGGGCCCCGGAGAAAGCCTTCTGCTTCCTCAGCATCTGGCCTCAGCATCTGGCCAAGGACCCTGCCTGGCTGTCATCAAGCAGATGACAAGGTAGCAGATCAATCAGGCAGATGGACTAGAACCAGAATGCCCAGGTTCTTTCTATCCATGGTCCCCACTGCACAAAGTCACTTCAAGTATTCTACAAACTAATCAGTGAAAACAGGACAGTATGCAACGTTTCAAAATCATGGGCTCTAGAAGCAGGAGAATCGGTGTTAAGTCCTGGCTGGTCCATTTATTTTCTCTGTGACCTAAGGAAGTCACTTCACTTCTCTAACCTAGAAGTAGTCAATCTTTTCAAGAAAGATTGTGAGACTAGACATAATGGGTGTAGGTCCCTAACACATGGCACATGTTCAAAAATGGGCATCTTACTCTCAAAAATCTCTACAAATTGTAACACACCTATATGCATTATGCATTATTATTAGGCAAGAACAATAAAATTACCCCTATTTTACAAAAAAGAAAATAACATTTCAGCAAGGAGCATAATCAACGCTACCACAGAACAAAACATCCCTATCTGATGTGAGTGCATTTCCAAAATGTTGCCTTAAAATAATATAGAGGGTGGACGATAGGGGGACTGCTATCCAAAAAGATAACCTTGGCACAGGAACGATTTCGTGTGAAAAGAGGTTTCTCTGTTTTGTCAGCCTTCACTTCCGATTGTTTAACACAGGCACATGTAGAACTGTTTGGAAATTTACACCCAGGTATAAAGATACAACACTGGCTGTCAGAGGAAGTGATCACTTGGAAATCAACCGCAGGGACCTCCAAATGCCAGCTCTGTCATTTCCCAGCGGGGAAGCCTTGGGTCTGTGACCTCCTTCTCAGAGCCTCAACGTTCCCATCTTCCCATCTGTAAAATGTTAGTAACCGGCTCACCCATCTCAACAGATAAAGGGGCCATATGTTCAAAGCGTTTAGCACGTAAGAAACAGGAAGTAAATAGAGCACCAATAGCTTTGGTCCTTTTAACAAATAATTTATTCTTCTTCCAATGGAATAAAAACACAGTCATTAGCATATAGATGTTCTCCAGCGATAGTCAAAACTCCCACTTCATTTTGCTAAAGACATAGGGCGGGGGGCAAAAAAAAAAAAAACCAGAAACAAAAACACATAATAATGGCAATAAAAACAATAAAGTGGGCAAAAACCTCCCCACCTGGGCCAGCTGTGTGACACAGCTGGCAGTGAGACCTCTTCTAGCCAGCTGGGTCTCAAGGAAGTGTCAAGAAAGGTTAAAAAAAAAAAAAAAGAAAAGAAAAAGTCCCAGGCTGCCTGGAGAAGACAGTGCCCCTGTAGAAAGGCTTCCTGAGCAGCCGCGGTGCGGCTCCCCTGAGAAAACACTCGGAAGGGGGCCGGCTGCGCTTCCAGGGCGCGCGGAAGAGGATTATCCCGTGACGGTTCGATATCTCAATTCTGCGCCCCAGCCAGTGGGGAGAGAACCATTTGCTGATAATAAAACCCAGGCCTTTGCTTCACTCTGACTCTGATGGCTTCATCAAGATCCATCTCTCTGTGCCTAACAACATAATCCCCCCCAAAACAGACGATTCTTCTCGGATAAGTGGCTCTTTGTTTGCTGATCTGATTTATTTCTCACCACCCCCCACCCTCCTCAGTTACTCCTTCCCACGTTTTTTCTCTTGCCTTGGTCAATTTTGGACTCATCTGCCTGAGTCCCCTACCCCCACCACAGTCAGCACTGCTCCCTGCCCCCCACACAGATACTTTTTTCCTAGAGACACCTCTGAAAGTCTCAATATAAGGATAGGTTTAGATTTTATGCAGAAGGAAAAAATTAGATTTAAGATTGAGAAGTTAAAGGCAGGCATAATCTGGTTTAAAATAAAATTGAGATGCAAAAAAGTAGGCATTGAAACCCTCAGAACAACTAATCAATTTTTTATCAAAAATGCCCTCCCTTATTTTCTTTATAAAGGCAATCGCTGAATTTACTGCACTGAAAATGGAATGTCTTTTTGGTTCCTGTGCTGTAAGGCACTGTATTAAAAGTCTACAGGTCCTCAGGCCCTGGCTGGTTGGCTCAGCTGTAGAGCATCCACCCAGCGTGTGGAAGTACTGGGTTCAACTCCTGGCCAGGGCAAACAGGAGAAGTGCCCATTTGCTTTTCCACCCTTCCCTTTCTCCTTTCTCTCTATCTCTCTCTTCCCCTCCTGCAGTCAAGGCTCCATGGGAGCAAAGCTGGCCCAGGTGCTGAGGACGGCTCTATGGCCTCCGCCTCAGGCACTAGAATGGCTCCAGTGGCAATGGAGCAAGGCCCCAGATGGGCCAAGCATTGCCCCCTGGTGGGCATGCTGGGTGGATCCCAGTCAGTTGGGCACATGCAGGAATCTGTCTGTCTGCCTCCCTGTTTCTCACTTCATAAAAAAAAAAAAAAGTGTACAGGTGCTCGATTTAGCATGGCCATGAAAATTAAAATTAATTAAAATGAAATAAACTTATAAATTTGGTTCCTCAGTAGCCCCATTTCAGGGCCTTCTTGACCTCAAATGACTAGTGGCTATTGTCTTGGCCAGCACAGACCAAGGCATTTCCATCATCTTGGAAAGGTCTGTTGGCTAGCACTGGTGTCGATGAGCATGGTGGAGATAAGCATGCCTGTTTTTATAAATAAAGTTTTATTGGAACACAACCACATGTATTTGTTTACTTATTGTCTATGTCTGATTTTTATGTAACAGTAGCAGAATTGAGCTTTAGCAACGAAGACCATATGATCTTTAAAATTTTAAATATTTGTTATCTGACCTTTTACAGAAAATATTCACTGACCCCTGGTCTAGAGACTAGAGTTTTAGTCCCTGTTAAGGAATTCTCTATCTGTGAAACCCTGAGCAAATGTCTTTAACCCTTGGGTCACAAAAAAAATGGGAGTGGGAAGTAAAAAATGCAGGTCTTTAAAAAATTACTATAACTCAGTAATCTGACTCCTGCTAGGTCTGTGATCATGGGCAAATCATTTACCCATTGTGGCCTCAGTTTCTTCACTTAGGAAGAGAGATGGAAAATCTCCATTCAGGAGAATTTCAGAGGGAATGAGAGAACTGTTGTTAATTGTGCTGTGCCAATAGCCAGGGCTGTCCAATAAATCTGTGCCTATGGCCAGTGCCAATACTATTGCGGGGCACTCGACAGCATTAGTCAGAGTAGTGGCAGGGGGTACTGTTAGGTACGTGGGTACGAAGCCAGGGATTATATGTTCCCCTCCAGAATACTGGATTCAGTGTTGTTGCCATAGGAACCGCCCCACCCAATCCTCCTTCAAGCTGTACCTTGATTGCTCCCGTTGATATCTGGATCTCATGGAGCCTCCTCATGGTGCCATCCCGGTCGACAAAGTAGGACGATGCGAGCTGGTGCAGAGCTTCAACACTTTGAGTGGCATTCCCTGACTTCCTGTCGAGGCGACTTTTGTCCATGTACATGGTCAAGGCCTCCTCCCCTGCATGAAAAGGAAAAAAGCTCAGGCAGGCTGTCCAGCTTTGGAGTAGGAGGAATAGCTCCAGAGTGTAGAGGCCAAAAGGACCCTCAAGCCTCCCACTCTTCTTGCCCAAGTTTCCTCCTGCCACTGAAAATCAAGAGCACAATGAAAGAGGCCCTGGCTAGCTGGCTCAGTGGTAGAGTGTCAGCCTGGCATGTGGAAGTCCCGGGTTCGATTCCCGGCCAGGGCACACAGGAGAAGCGCCCATCTGCTTCTCCACCCTTCCCCCTCTCCTTTCTCTCTGTCTTTCTCTTCTCCTCCCTTAGTCAAGGCTCCATTGGAGAAAAGTTGGCACTGAGGATGGCCTCTGCCTCAGGTGCTAGAATGGCTCCAGTTGTAAAGGAGCAACGCCCTAGAGGGGCAGAGCATTGCCCTCTGGTGGGTATGCCGGGTGGATCTCTGTCAGGTACATGCAGGAGTCTGTCTCTCTGCCTCCCCACTTCTCATTTCAGAAAAATTAAAAAAAAAAAAAAAAAAAAGAGCACAATGGAAGAGAACTAGTCCATAGATAGCTGTAAGAGCCATGTTCCATTAAGACAAGGATCATGGAAAAACTATTAGTCATCAGGGACAACCCCAACTAATCCGCTCCTTAGCCCTCGCCGGCATCATTCCATGCCCATGACTCACCTCCTCTTTTTCAGGTTCAGTCTCTTCTGTAAATTAATGGACCTGCCAGAGATGGTCCCTTTCCATTCCTTTCTCCTCCCCCTCTGTTTTCCTTCTCACCATCCACTTCCTCCTTTTCCTCTTCTCATCTCTCCCCTATCCTCTTCCCTCCTTTCTTCCTCTATTCCTTTCTCTCTCTTCTGCTATCCCTTCCTAGACAACAGATGGATGGATGGATGGCCAGGTGACTGAAGAGATAGATGAACAGATGGATGGATGGATGGATGGGTGGATGAATGGATGGATAAATGATGATAGATAGATAATAGGTAGATAGATAGATAGATGATAGATAGATAGATAGATAGATAGATAGATAGATAGATAGATAGATAGATAGATGATAGATAGATGATAAATAGATATACTAGAGAGATAGAGAGATAAGACATAGTTTAGAGAAAGAGAAAGGAGGGAAAAATTATCTGTTTATTAGAGAGAAAAATCTGACCTGTGAGCTCTGTGAAATCAGACACTGTCTATATCAGCCACTTCTTTATGCTTTAAACAAAGCCCAGTGCTTAGTATATACATAGTAGTCAATAAATAATTAATTCATATCCCCCCCCCTTAAACACCTACATATATGCGGGACTGTGTTTCTGAGAATGCAATGGAGAAGCAGTTACATCGGAGGGAGAGGCGGGACAGCAGGAAAGTTAGATACACAGAGAGAGAAGATGGGAGAGACAGAGACAGGGACAAATATAGAAACTGACACATTTCACTCCATGGAGTTTTCCTTAGAAAAATATGCATAGATTAATAGCAGTATTACCTCTGGTGCCTTTTATTTTGCATGACAAGATGTTTCACCAGAACGTCAGACAGAAAGCCTCATACATGCCTACCATGTAGATCTGTAGCTCTGATCATTGTACATCTGGTTTCACCCTCTGCTAACAGTGAACTTGGGGATTTTTCTTAACCACTCTGTTCCTCAGTTTATTCATTAAAATCTTAGGGAAAGAATAGCACCTACCCCGCATAGTCATTAAGAAAAAGAAATAAGTTAATACATATAAAGTCCCCGCATCAGAGTCCAATGCACTGCAGCAATCACATCGTTTGGAGAGGCAGAAAAAGCAGTGCCTGGACTTGCAGGAGCTGGATGAGCAAGTCCCCTCTCCACACCTGAGTTCCTTCGGTGTAAGGTTGGGGACACACTGTACTTGGCTCACACAGTTGGCACAGGATTAACTTAGTTAATTACATAAGGTACCTGTCTCCTGCCTGGCACACAGTAAGCACTGCGGAAGGGTGAACTACCATTATTTGATCCCTGTAAAATAGCAATTGAATGAGGTTTATCCCTTCTTCTAATCAACCCAAAACAATAGGCTAGCTGGACAACAAATGCCGTTGATCCTTTTTAAGGACAAAAGCCTGATATCTAAGATAACTGAAATTTCTTTAGAATGCTGATGTTTTTCCAGTTGAAGAGAAAAAAAAAATTTACTTTCAGAAGGACAGTGGTTATCACAGGAAGTGGGCACAGTGGTGACTCACAGGTGAACTCCTCTGCCTGCCATCCCTCCACGACGGATTCTAGAACATGGTTCCATTGAGAGTTCCCCACAAGCTGCCTCCTGCCTGTGTGTGCAGCGCTGTCTGTGTCTACTACCCACACCATCCCTCCGCCTCCATAATTTATTCTTACTCATTTTCCTCCCAGGCTTTCCTCGGCCTCTTTCCTCTCTGCAAGGAACGCCATCCTATCTCTGCCCTAAATGTCTGGCTGTTGACATCCTATAAGCTTTCTGGGCTCAATTCACGTCACCTCCTCTTACCACCCCTCCTCTGACCCAGACCTGGCAAACTCTTAGACAGTCTTCAGGACCCACTCAGGCACACGTTTCCTGGGGGCTTCCCAGCCACACCCCCACACCCCCACACCCCCGAGGGGTGCACTCACCTTCCCTCTCTCCTTCCCTAGCCTTTCCCTTCAGTCCAGTTCAGCGAGCTCCGGCCATTTTGTGTGTGCTCTGCACTTTAGCAGGCACTGGGGTGACAAATGAATAAAGACACTGTCCCCCTTCTTGAGCCACTGAGGACTACTTGCCTGCTGTTCAGTACAGGAGCCATGGGCCAAGTGTGATTACTGAACACTACTGAGTGTGGCTGGCCCCAACTGAGGGCACTGTGGGTGTAAGCTATACAGTGGGTGTCCCCAACGTAAAAAGAAAAAAAGTTAAATATCCAGTTAATAGTTTATTCTATTAATGACATGTTGAAATGATAATATTTTGGATGACATATTAAGTGAAATACATTTCTAAATTAATTCTTCCCTTTTTTTATTTCTACTTTTGAAAATGAGCAAATTGAAAATGGCATGTGTGGCTCACACTGTGACTCCCATTGATTCCCACTGGACAACACTGGTCTATGGAAACAGAGACCTACAGGGGTCATGTCACTATCCCGCATGGACAGCGAAGGTACTGGATGCACAGAGTGGGATGGCGCCGGAAGAAGGGTGCCTCCGTCCCTGTTGCCAGGGGCCCAGGGGCCCAGGGGTCCTGCCAATCTGGCCTCTCCAGCTGCCTCCCTTGCCACCCTCCAGGTGTGCTCTATCCTGCACAAATGCGCCCTGTTTTTCCTCATTGTTGGGGGTCTGCTTTTCTGCTTTTCTCTGGCTAACTTCCACTCATCCCTTTAGTGTCGCCAAAGACAACACCTCCTCTGGGAAATCTTCCCTGAATCCTCCACTGATTAAGAACTCTACTCACATGCTCCCACAGTCTCTTATTTCTTCTATACATCACCTACCACATTTTCTGGTGACTGCCTATTGAGTAAGCCGCCTCCCTCCCTAGAGGAGAAGCACTGTGACATCAGGGAGGATGCGAGAATCTCTTGTCATTTCATTGTCATTACCTAGCACAATATGGGTGTGGTTTAGCTGCTTACCAAATGATCACGGTATTTCGGTGAATGAATAAATATGGAAATGATCCAACTCTCCAGTGTTTATGGATAGGCATTTCTGCCTCAGTGACTAGACTGAAATATCTCAGTAAGATTTGTCATCATCAAAATTAATCTCTGGGTTCCCTGTGCCTAGATCTGAGTTGAGTTTAGAAGAAGACACTTATGTTTACAGTTTCCCATGAAGCCTTCACCAGTTATCCCAGAGGACATGATCTTGGATCCTTTGAATGCCATAGCAACCTGAGTAGATTTGGCTGGAAAATGGCTTTATATCCAATTAGACTTTAAGTTCAGGGGTGGTGGGTGGTGGCGTGGAGAAACAAGGACTGGATCCGCTTCCCCTAGGTCAGAGGAAGAGCAGACATGCGGTCACCATCGGAAGAATATATATATAGGACGTGTAGATGGATGGGTGGATGGATAGATGATTGAATGGGCAGACGAACAGATAGACAGGTGGGAAGGTAAATGACTAAATAAGTGAACATGCTAGAAGTTAGAGGCAGGCAGCCGAGGAAATAAATATTCCAACTGTCAGCTCAGGCTCTCCAAGGGAAGAGAAGGTGAAATCAGCCCCGTTCCCTCTGGACTGAGAACTGGCAGCAGCAAACCTTAGATCAAGAGGGGTTAATGGGCTCCTTGCTGCATTATTAAGACTTAATTTCTTGTTTATTAAGGGAATGCTCTGTTTAGAGTTGCTTTCCCACTTGGGCATTCCTGCAAATTGCTTCTTCACCCCATACAGGCCTTTCCTTGGTCTCTGTCCCCCAGGGGCTCCGTCTCTCTCTCTGCAGCGAGACTTTCAGGGGGAAACAAGGCGGGACTCAGACACAGGGATGGGGGTGGAGGTGGGAACTGATCATGTGACCTTTTGAGACAACAGGGGATACTACTTCCCGATGGACGATGGGGGTGTCCGCACTGCAGGCTGCTGGGATGACCCTTACCCCTTCCTAAGTAAGCCCCTGTGGCTTTACTCTCAGCCTTCATCTTAGCCAAGCAGAGCTGTCCCAAAATGCAGGGTGGGCGATAATGAACCGACACACAAACATACACACGGGTACAAGAACATGAATCCTCATGCAAAAATAGACATTCATGCGTTATGCACACATTTACATGCATGCACAAGCTCATATATACTCATATATGTGGACATGGCATCCATATTCATGAGTCCAATGAGTAAGCATGTGTGTACTGAGTGTGTATATATGAGCATATATAGTTTAAGTTAATATCCGAGTACAGTAAACATGTGCACACATCTGTCTATACACGCATGCGAGCTTGATCATACATATCAATGTGCTTCCTTTGGGTCAAAATATATATAATCTTCCAAGGAACCAAAGGAAACTGGTTTTCCTGTGTGCCATCCTAGACCCCCCCAAACTTCCTTTCCCCAACTTCCACATGGAGATCACTCACACCAGCCATATTAGGAGTTTAATAGATTTCACCAAAAATGTGAACCTCTTAGTTCAGCCCCCCAATCTCCACTTCTCCTTCCTCACTCCTTTTTCCCACCTTCCTCTCCCTCGGGAGCCATACAAATGCGCTTACTCGTCCCGGATGTGACGGTTTGCGGATTATCCTTGTTGTCTGAGTATGCCCTTAGGACTGCACCTGCCACCTCAAACAGCTTATCAAAGCCTTTCTCCTAAATGGATACCGTGTTCTCCTTAGGAAAAATTATACTGAATAAAATTCCCTGCACCATCTTCTAGTTAGACAAGAAAACTCACATCTAGACAGAAGAATCAATTTCTCGATGTCTCCCATTCATCCAGGGAGTGGTCTAGCAGCGGGCCTTAATCCCAAGTCCCCGAGTTCCTTAGCCCCTCTGAATGATAACAGTGATAATATTAATAATAATAATAATAATAATAATAATAACAGCAGCGACAATTTGTCAGGTAGCAAACATTGCTCTGAGCACTGTAGACACCTCATTTAATCTAATCCTCACAATATAAATTAAGGAAATACTCTAGTTATTTCCTACCGATACCAGGGGAAACCAAGGCTTAGAAGAAGAGTCCGTTGCCAAGGTGACACACACCTGAGGAGGAGCAGGAGGCAGAAAGGGAAGCCAGGCAATCAAACTCCAGAGCCTGCCCTTTTCTTCACTACAACTGACCACCTCCCTTCTCTCCCACTGCATGAGGAGGTCCTTAAGAAATGCTTCTTATGAATGAATGAATGAATGAATGAATGAATGAACGAACGAAGGAACGAACGAATGAATGAAAGAAATGATGATGTAAGAAGGAGCTCACAGGATTTCCAGCACAATGTGTTCAAAATCAACAGTCAGTCTTTTCCACTCCTCTCCCCACTCCTCCACGTGGAGGGAACACAGAGGACCCGCTGTCCAACACCAGAACTCCATCCAGAGCTTTGCATATTTTAAAATGTTTTTGCTGTAAAAACAGCAGAGGAACAAGGCTCTGTGAATAATTCATCATCTCGCCTTAGAGAAATTAAAAATATATTTCACTGCAAAAGAAAGGTCTTTGTTATTTGGGATTTCCAGGGACTCCAGGAGAACACAGCCTCTAATAAAAGAACTGAATCGGTCGCAATAATTTGTTTTCAGGTAAAATGAGAAGTGGGAGAAGTTCAAAGAAAAGGGTACAGGTTAATGAAACACTCAATGTAGAAGTGATTTTGTTTTCACTGTACAAGAGAATAGAATTTACACTCCACGATTAAACATTCGAAGTCTGACCTCACCGCATCTCTGACTAGCAGCAAGCAACAAACACATGCTGGTTGGTTGTTCTGGGAGTGGGTGGGTTGGTGGATAGATTAGTGAGTTAAAGACATGACTGTTGTTGGGTCAAGAACTAATGCAAGCTTTGTGGACTGAAAGCCCTAAATTAAAAATTAAAAGTTAACCTTTTGTTTAGATAAATTGAATGTTATAAAACCAAAACTTTAAAACTTAGCTCTGTCACTTACTAGCCACACCTCTTTTGAATCTCCGCTTCCTTGTCTATAAAATGCAGATGACTTGACTGAACATGCAGTTTCTGAGAACTAAAGACAATGTACAGTGCCCGCGATGGTCCAATATTCCATAAGCATTGCAGATTATTGTGAGAACAGATAAATTTGCCAAACCAATCCCCATTCCTCATGCCATCAAATCTTCAACCTGAACTTCCTCCAAACGCACCCTGCGAGCTCAGCCTAGAACGCTGCGCACCGTCCTTCCATCTGGCTGGTTGCTTCCTGTCAGTCTGAACAACCACCCCAGCTCATGGCGCTCACTCTCCTCTGAAGGAGACGGCCATCTCCTGTAATCAACTACACCTCCTCCCACCGGCCAGCCTCCCTCATCATACCAATCTTGTTTCACCACCATAAGCCACACCCAAATGCCACTTAGCAGCTCCCTGAGAAGGTGGCACAGTACTCTACCACCAAAGGGGTTTCCCAAACGTCAGCGGAGCCAGTCTCTGTGGTAGGAGACTGATGACAGAAGGATTGTAACTTGTCATATAAACCATGATGAATGCAGGCAAGACCCATACGCATCCAGATGCCATTCTCCCCACCAACACCCCTTTTATTGCATTGCTGTGCTCCCTTTTCTCCACCGTCTTCTCCTTACTTCCCTAAAGACTGACTGGACCCGGTGGGAGGGATGGGAAAAGCTGAGCAGGGTGGAGCAGTTAGTCCGCCTTCCGAGGAACCTACTCCCAGCCCGTAGAAGATACAAACGATACCCTCTTTGTAAAACGCCAATCTCAACTTACCAGTCCCTAAAGCACACTTAAATTAACAAAGGCAATTCTCTGAACAACATCTGAATTTTAATTACCACCCTAGATTAGACTACATTTCAAAAGGAACTAATATAAAAATCATACTGAGCATTCCCAACAAACTGAGCTAATTCCAAAGTGAAGCTATGCTTCCACGGAAGGTAGTCAACTCTCAAGTTAGACTGTCTCGGAGAATAGGGTCAACTGCTCTGATACAATCACAGGAACCATGACAATTCAGCGTATCTGGCAATAGACACCTTTGAATGATGTACTGCGACAGAGACGTTAATTCAGCTGTGACCCCAGGGCCTCCCCCCTGTCCCCTGTCCCAGACCCAAACATGGCAAGGCTATGGCCCAGGGGCTGCTGACCTACCTCCCAAGGTGGCAGAGATGAGGAGGTGTGTGCCGTACTTTTTGATGATGGTATCGATGAACTGCTGAGTGGTGGGTCTCCTGCCAAGCAGGCGGACGCTCCTTTGAAACTCCGGCATGAGGGGCACTGGATGGCGGACCAGGTCTCTCCTCTCGATGGCTGTGTTCCTCACCTTCCAACGGGCAAACTCCCTGCGCAGGAGAGAGGAGCAAGGATCTTCAACTACTCACGTCGACCCCAAATCAAAGTCTACCCCGCCGTCCCAGCCAGACATCCCTCTTCGGGTGAGAGACTGACTACAATTGTTTTCTAATATTTGTCAAGTGATACCTAGACCTGGAGCTTCCAAAACTCCGCAGCCAACAGATATTTATGGGACACTTGTCTCAGCACCGAATACTTTGACAAACCAGATAGACACAGTCGTGTTCTCGTGTTGCGTTCAGAGCAACAGGGATACCCAGCATCATTGTCGTCCAGGTACTTGTTCATCTCTCAGTAGCCTGTGAATGATACCAGAGAGATGGAATCTTCCTAGGCACGTGGTGCATGTTATGTGGTAGAATTCGTAAGAATGCTAGCAGGACAAATAAGGGAACAAATGAATAAATGAGAGGAGAGGAGGAAGAGACAGAGTCACAACATCTAAGACACAATGCAGACTGAGACCCATTCTAAGACAGTTACAAAAGCAAACACTAAGCCCAGAGCTCAGTTTAATTCAAGAATTTCACATGACTTCACGATGCCACAACAATGTGGAAGAAATTAAGCTGAGCTCTGAAGACTGTGTGGGGGGATTTCCATTCTCCCTTCGTGAACGGTAGAACGAATCAAGACCGGAGAGCACTGAACCTGGGCTCTCAGGCTCTCACTCCATCTCCGGCAAACTCCGTGGTGAGAGTGTGGGCGGAGCTTGCCACCTCTCTGGACCTACCTTCCCTTCCCTACGTAACCCAAAGAATATTCTCTATTCCTAGTGATGGAGCACGACTTCCATGAAACACAAGGTATGAAAATGCCTTTGGAAACTGCCAGGCAGTAATTCAGTGTGAAAGTTTTCTAACATTGTTTTCTCACAAATTCCCAGACACGTAAATAGCGAAAGGTTCATGGACAATGAACAAGGAGCGTGCACACTGAGGACCAGCAGAGGACCTTGGTTCCTGTTACTCTTGTCTCAGTAACGACCTCCATTCCTGCCAAAGACGGAGCTCCCCAGGAAGAACCAGCTCTGCCACCTGCTGGAGTCACAAGCTCTGGGTCCTTTGGGAGAAACAGATCAGCCAAGAGGAGTTGGAGATCAGCCTTGATAAGTGATGGGAACCAGAGTTTAAAGAAAAGGGCTCCTCTCCTGCCACAAGATGGGGGAGACAGATGAAGAAAAGGGCACAGAACAAGAAGAGGCCAAGGGGGTGGGAACCCCTCAGGGGTATGCCCAGGTAATTCAGGGGTGGAGTCTGACCCCATGCAGAGGAGATGGGTCTGAAGAAAGCTTTCACATCAGAATACATTTCCAAGCTTCAGAGCTTACGGTCTATGTCTGCTTAAGGAATCTCTGTTCATAATGCATAACATAGTTCAGATTCTAAGTAAAGTGAGCTCAATCCCTTACATATAGGTACCTATTAAGTCAATCAGCTGCACCCAGTGAGCCCTGGCAGGGCACAAAGTATGATGTCTACAAAAGGGGGATGGGTATGTCATAGTCCCATGTCCTTAAGAAACTCACGGTCTGGCTACTTATTAAGTCAATCAGCTGCACCCAGTGAGCCCTGGCAGGGCACAAAATATGATGTCTACAAAAGTGGGATGGGCATGTCATAGTCCCATGTCCCTAAGAAACTCACAGTCTGGCAGGGAAAAGAAATTTCCAATTTATTACAAATCAAGGACTACAAGATACAGAAGGAGGAACACGGACTTCTCTGGTCTCTCAGAGATGCTGCAGCGAGGAGGTCCCAGCTGAATTATAGCTTTAAATTACACATGGGACTTAAATGGAAATGCTGTTCACACACACACACACACACACACACACACGCACACGCACATGGAGGAAAGGGCAGGAGCAGAGTGAGTGAGCGGGAGGAACATAATGCATTATGGGAAGAGCAGAACAGGACAGGAGGTGTGGGAAGAAAGGGGTTTGGAGGAGACAAGATGGGGCAAATGGGGTGACCAGATATGGGGACAGGGTAGGGGACATGAGAGCCAGTTGAGGAGAATTTTATTGGTGTGATAGGTAGCTTGGACATGAATCCCAATGATCCTAGCTCCTGGTCTTCACCCCCCCCCCCATGTAATCTCCTCCTATTGAGTGTGTGGGGAAGTGGACCCAGCCTCTTGCTTCTAAAGATTAGATATGAAGGTGATGAAGTGTTACTTTCAAGATTAGGTTACAAAATATGGTAGCCTCTCTCTCTCTGTGTCTCCCTTTCCCCACCGTCCACTGCCATTTTGAGAGGTTGCTCTATGGAGAGAGCCCCATGGAGAGGAACCCAGGGGAGCTTGCAGCCAGCAGCCGTGGTGGCACTGGGATCTCACAAAGAACTGGACAGTAAGAGTACCACGTGTGAGCTGGGAATAGGTCCTTCCTGCCAGAGCCTGAAATGACTACACTGAGCAAGGGCAAGGGCTCGGGCACCCAGCTAAGCCACACCCAGGTTCCTTACCCACAGAAATGTGAGATGATACATACTTCAGTATCAAACCACTGAGTTGTGTAGTCATTTGTTATTCAACAATAAATGACCGATAAAAGACAATGAGAATCATCATATTTCTGAGGAAGAGTCTTTCCTCATCAGATTATCTCTGAAATTTATTAGATTACATATACTTTAGTTATGGAGTTACATATATGCATAGAAATGTGCATATATTTCATAGACATATAATAGACAAATATAGAGTTTGATATGTTGTATGTTATCATTATATCACTATATTACATATGTAACACTTTTATTTATAACTTATGACCTTGGGTTACTATTTTTTTATGTGACTGTGTCTACATTTCTCCAAACTAATACACAACATGTCCAGAGTCACACAACTAGTTAGTGGTAGAGCTAAAAGTACAAAACTGCAACCTGATTCTTAAATCACTCTTTTAATGTAGACATTGAGAAGGAGAATATAAAAGCCACAGGAGAACCAGTACAAAAACAAAAGAATAACACCACCCCTCTACCAAATTATAGGCCCACGACTCAGTTCCTCTTTGTTCTTTTCAACAGCCTCCAGAGTCTTCCTGGTGTTCACCAGCTGCACACCCAAGGCCCACCGTCTGTATTGCTTCCTAAAATAACTAAGGCAAAGCTGGGTTCTGGTTCCTTCCTAGCAGGTGGATGCATGTGGCCCACTGAGCACAGTGCCAAGCTCATGGGGCAAGCTCTGTCCAGGGAAATGTTTATGAAGTGCTGGCTCTGAGCCAGGACTGCGTGTTCAACATCAGGAACAGAATTCCTGAGCCTAAGGAAGCCCATCTTACTAGAGAACAGTGGATGCTTAGACAAGTTCTTTAACTAGAATTTGCCAAGGTCAGTTTAGTCACGGAGCAGTCAGACAGAAAGATCTCAAACAGCTATGTTAAATTTGGTTAAGATTTTTTTACTGTTAAATTCTAAGTAATATAGAAAGTCAAAAGAAAATTTTGAACAAACACCCGATCTGACTTATGTTCTAAAAGAGGAGCCGGCAATGTTTTTTTTCTGTAAAGGGTTCTATAGTAAATATTTTGGTTTTGCTACCATCAACAATACATAAATAAGTCAGCATGGCTATGTTCCAATAAAACTTTATTTACAAAAGCAGATGGCAAGCCAGATTTGGCCCATAAGGAGTGTGACCCTTGTTCTAAAAGCATCACTGACTCTTTCAAACTTAACTCACTCAACTCATGGATGGGAAAACTGAATTTCAAAGACATTAACTTACTTGTCCAAGGAACACAGAGCAAATGACTGGCAGGGCTGAAATCAGAGTCTAGCTCATGACTCCAAAAACAGTGTCCTTTTGAATGCAACATACCACCTTGTAGAATTGTGCACCTGAAACCTATATAATTTTGTATGAGGTTAGACTAATGGTGGCATGAGAGATTCCCTTAATCTCTACCCTTAAAATTTCAACAAATCGAACAACTATAACTCAGCTAAGGAATACCATCTGGGCTCACAGGCATGCCAGAAAAATCCATGCACCTAATCAACTAAAGGTGGAAAGGGTAGAAAACAGGGGCAGAAGATAAGCACTTGTGGTCAGCTCAGGAAAGGGGAGAGGTCTAGAATGACTGGGTCTTCTTCTACCAGGAGGAATGAAGAGGAGGGGAGGAATTTGGTGTGATTTTGAACCAAAGCAGCAGAGCATGGGGTCACTGCTAGTGTTTCCTTGGTCTGCCAGCAGCCCACACTCAGATAGACACAAAAATACAAAATGCAGCCCCACAGCCTCCCAGATACTGCCTCCCTTCCCTCGTGGTACAGAGAGTGGCAGAGAAGTACCCCACAGCTCAAAAACAGAGGTGCTCTGTGTCTGATGGCCTGCTATGTTTGGATACAGGAAGGAGCACCCAGAGGCCTGAGACTGCCATTGCTAAAGCTGTAAAGCCTTCACAACAAGTCCCACCCATCATCGTGACTGCAGCCCCACCTCCACTTTTACTTCTGAGCAGAATTCAGCCTGGGATGGTACAGAGCTAAAACTTGTAATTCAGGGCCACCAACTGTAAAAAAAATAGAAAAATCTCTCAGAAAGTTTTTCTTCTAACCTATCTTTCTTTCTTTCTTTCTTTCTTTCTTTCTTTCTTTCTTTCTCATTTCTTTTCTTCCCTTCTTTCCTTCCTTCATTCCTTCCTTCCTTCCTTTCTTCCTTTCTTTTTTTATAGCAAGACAGATACAGACAGACAGACAGGAAGGGAGAGAGTTGAGAAGCATCAACTTGTTGCTGCAGCACTTTAATTGTTCATTGATTGCTTCTCATATGTGCCTTGATTGAGGGCTTCAGCTGAGCCAGTGACCCCTTGCTCAAGCCAGCGACCTTGGGCTCAAGCCAGTGACCATGGGGTCATGTCTATGATCTTATGCTCAAGTAGGTGACCCTTTGCTCAAGGTGGTGAGCCTGTACTCAAGCCAGATAAGCCCATGCTCAAGTCGGTGACCTCAGAGTTTTGAACTTGTGTACTCACAGTCTCAGGATGAAAATTAAACAATATACTTCTAAAAAATGACTGAATCAAAAAATAAATAAAAGCAGAGATCCTAAGATATATATACACACAAACAAAAATGACAGCATGACATATCAAAACTACTGGGATGCAGAAAAAGCAGTAATAAGAGGAAATTTTTATATCATTAAGGCTTCTATAGAGAAACAGAAGAGATCCCAAGTAAACCACTAGAAAAATAAAAACAAAGGCAACACAAATTCAGCAGAAGAAAGGAAATAGTAAAAGTTAGAGCAGAATTTAATGAAAGAGAACAAAAAAAAACTATAGAAAAAAAATTAATACAAAAAAGTGCTGGCTCTTTGAAAAGATCAATAAAACTGACAAATCCCAGACTATACTCACTAAGGAAAAAGAGAAAGAACTCATATAAACAAAATCTGAAATGAAAGAGGAAAAATTACCACAGACACCATAGACATAAAAAGCATCATACTAGAATACTATGAAAGATTATATGCCATCAAATTCAACAAATTAGAAGAACTGAATAAGTTTCTACAACTATACAATCTTCCTAGACTAAGTGGTAAAGAAGTGGAAAACCTAAATAGACCTATAAGGAGGGAAGAAATAGAAACAACTATCAAAAATCTTCCCCAAAATAAAAGTCCAGGACCAGATGGCTAGACTAGTGAATTCTACCAGATATTCTAAGAAGATCTAGTACTTATCCTTCTCAAAGTCTTTCAAAAAATAGAAGAAGAAGCAATACTCCCTAATACATTTTATGAGGCCAACATACGCCTGATATCAAAACCTGACAAGAACAATACAAAAAAAGTAACTACAAACCAACATCTCTAATAAATACAAATGCAAAAATCTAAACAAAATACTAACAAATCGGATACAACAATACATTTAAAAAACAGTACATCATGATTTAGTGGGATTCATTCCAGGAGCACTATGATAGTTCAACATACATAAATTTATTTTTTTATTACATGAAAGGTGGGGAGGTAGAAACAGATCCCCACCTGCACCCCAACCAGGATCCACCTAACAAGCCCCCTAAGTTTGACGCTCTGCCCATCTGGGGCTGCTGCTCTGTTGCTCGGTGAAGAGCTATTTTAGCACCTGAGGTGAGGCCACAGAGCCATTCTCAGTGCTTGGGTCCAACTTGCTCAAACCAAGACATGGCTACAGAAGGGGAAGAGAGAGAGGGAGAGAAGGGGGAAAGGTGGAGAAGCAGATGTCACTTCTGCTGTGTGCCCCTGACTGAGAATTGAACCTGGGACTTCCATACACCAGGCCAATGCTCTACCACTGAGCCAACCAGCCAGGGCCAATGTATGTAAATTGATCAATGTAATACACCACATCAACAAAGCAAAGAACAAAAATCATATGATCCTATCAATAGATGCAGAAGAGGCATTTGATAAGATACAACAGTCATTTATGTTTAATACGCCAAATGAAATGGTTATGGAAGAAAGATACCTCAATATAATAAAGGCCATACATAATAAGCCATTAGCCAATATCACACTAAATGGTGAAAAATTCCAACCTTTAACATCAGGAACAAGACAAAGATGCCCATTCTCTCTATTCTTAAACAACATAGTATTGTCAGTCTTAACCAGAGCAATAAAGCAAGAGATAGAAATAAAAGTCATCCATATTGGGAAAGAAAAAGTAAAGGTATCACTTTTTGCAGATGACATAATCCTATATGTATAGAAAACCCCAAAGACTCCACCAAAAAACTATTAGAAACAATAAAACAATACAGTAAAGTCACAGGATACAAAATCGATATACAAAAGTCTACTGCTTTCCTATATGCTAACAATAAAATTTCAGAAAATGAATTAAAATAAACATATCCTTTTACAATTGCAACAACAACAACAAAATATAAAATACCTAGGAATAAACTTAACAAAGAATGTGAAGGACCTCTATACTAACACTACAAAGCATTATTGAAAGAAATTGAAAAAAACAAAATAAAATGGAAAACTATTCCATGTTCATGGATTGGAAGAATTAACATAGTCTGACCATATTACCCAAAGCAATATACAAATTTAATGTAATCCCCATTTAAATCCCTATGTAATTTTTTAAGAAATAGAACAAAAAATCACCAGATTTGTATGAATCCATAAAAAACCCTGAATAGCCAAAGCAATCCTGAGAGAAAAAAATGGAGTCAGATATCACCTTACCTGACTTCAAATTATATTATAGAGCTATGATAATCAAAACAGCATGGTATTGGCAGAAAAACAAACATACAAACCAATGGAACAGAATTGAGAGCCCAGAAATAAAGCCACATATATATGAACAAATAATCTTTGACAAAGGAGCCAAAAACACACAATGGAGAGAAGAAAATCTTTTCAATAAATGGTGCTGGGAAAAATAAATAAATAAATAAATAAAGGTGCTGGGAATTGGAAAGCTACATGCAAAAGAATTAAACCTGTAAATAGTTTGTCCCCATGCACAAGAACTAATTCAAAATGGATCCAAGATCTAAATATAAGATCTGAATCAATAAATTACATAGAAGAAAATATAGGAACTAAACTTATGAACCTTGGCTATAGAGAACATTTTATGAATTTGACTCCAAAGGCAAGGAAAGTAAAGGCAACAATAAGTGAATGGGACTATATCAAACTAAAAGGCTTCTGCACAGCAAAAGAAACTGACAACAAAACACAAGGCAGCCAAGCAAAATAGAGTTGATATTCACAAACAACAACTCTAATAAGGGGCTAAATATCCAAAATATATAAAGAACTCACAAAGCTCAGCAACAAATAAGCAAACAATTCAATTAAAAAATGGGGAGAGGACTTGAACAGACACTTCTCCCAAGAAGACCTATAAAAGAAATATATGAAAAGATGCTCATCTTCACTAGCAATTAGAGAAATGCAAATCAAAACTACAATGAGATACCATCTTACACCTGTTAGAATGGTTGTTATCAAAAAGACAGGTAATAACAAGTGTTGGAGAGGCTGTGGAGAAAAAAGAACCCTCATTCACTGCTGGTGGGAATGTAAACTGGTATAGCCATTATGGAAGACAGCATGGTGGTACCTCAAAAAATTAAAAGTAGAACTACCATATGACCTAGCAATCCCTTTACTGGGTATCTACCCCCAAAACTCAAAACATTGGTATGCAAAGACACATGCATTCCCATGTTCACTGCAGCATTATAATTGGTGGCCAAGACATGGAAACAACGAAAGTGTCCCTTGATAGAGGATTGGATAAAGATGTGGTACATATATAAATGAAATATTGCTCAGCCGTAAGAAATGATGACATATTGCCATTTATGACAACATGGATGGACCTTGACAACATTATACTAAGTGAAATAAGCAAATCGGAAAAAGTTAAGAACTATTCAATATATAATTTCACACACAGGTGGGATATAAAAATGAGGCTCATGGACATAGATAAAAGTGAAGTGGTTACCTGGGAAAGAGGAACAGGGGGGAAGGGAGTAGAGAGGGACAAATAAATGGTGACAAAAAATTATTTGACTTTGGGTGATGGGCACATAATGAAATCAACAGTTCAAATGCTACAGAGATGCTCACCTTAAATCTATGTACTCTTATTGAACAATGTCACCCCATTAAGTTTAATTTCAACATAAAAAGAAATCCCACTAAATAATTTTAATAATCTGTCACCCTAATAAATTCAATAAAAATATATTAGAAGTTTCAAAAGAGTTAAAGATAAAAGTGAGAAAGCCTTGCTTGTCATGTTGCCTAACTGCTCTGCTGGCCCAGGAACAATTTCAGTAAGTTCTCAGTGAAATTGAGCACAACATATAATATATATGTTTCCTTCAGAGCCCACAGACCAGTGAATTCCCCTTGGAGGAGAAGGCAGAACTCACAAAGGCACAGGATCCGTGGAATATGCTTATGCCCAATTAAGCATCCCAGCAGGACAGGCAAGCCAATTAGACTGAGATTAAAAAAGGATTGTGGATGGGAGGCTTGGGGCGGCTGCAGCAAGGCCCGTCCCACTGAGGGGGCGGAAGACGGGAGGCTGGTGATGACGGAGGCCGGGGATGGGTGAAGACTGGCGCCACAGTGGCAGGATTTAAGATTAGGCTGGAGAGAGAATCATGCAGTCCAAAGCTTAGCATTGTCTTTATAGGGATGCTCAGTCATCCCCTTTACTGACCTCCGCTCGCCTACACACACAGATGTGCACACACATTCAGTGGCACGCTGAGCACCAGGCAGAGGCACTGAAGGAGAAAGGATGGTGAGCCAGGCATGGAGAACTGGCTCTGTGTCCCGGGGAAGGTGCTGAGTCCCCAGGGGAAGAAGCTGAAGCAGCAGAGGGTCCTTGGCTCTGTAACTCTCAGCCTGGGCTCGTAAGGTGGAAATCTCGGGTTAAAGCCTGACTCCGCCACCGATTCACTGTGCGCTAGTGGACAAGTTTGCTCGCAGTCTGTGAAAGGTAGATGTAATGCAGGGAAGCCTATCTACCTTAGAGGGGTGGGTTTATGATTCTATTCATTCGTGAAGCACAGTCAGTACCTAGAACATGATAAGACCTCAATAAAATGTCAGCATTAAAGTTACTATCAATATCACCACTGTTGCTATGCTGTTATGACAGGCTACAGTGGGACGCTGGGTGACAGTGGATGGATGGTGTCATGAAAGAGGAAAGGAAACAATCATGATCTTTTTAAATGTCACCAGCAGGTAGACTATTTGCCAGGATTTCAATCTTTTGCTGTATATGCTAAAGGCAGTGAGTCTGAATTTAAGAACTGGACCAATGGTTGATGAACTCCCTCCAAGCCTACATCCTCATAGAAGCCATCAAGACCAAAAGCATGCATCGCCCCACCTTGTGCTCAGTTCAAAAAAATAACAGTGGGAAAATTGTAAATTGAAAGAAGTTACAAATAATTGCAAGCTGCTGTTGGTATTTTTTATTTTTTATTATTTGCATAGGGCACACATACAACCGAGTTCCTATTGCTTAAATTTTTGTTTTTGGTTCCTCATGAGAAATGGGAGACAATTTCTACTTCTCTGGCTGGAGGAGAGCACCCCCAGAAGTGCTAGGTAAATGTGAGTGTCCTCCGCTGTTTTCCAGAGAACTGAGACTACGAATGGTGCGTGGAGAAGTGCGGGTTTCTTTTCCTCTTCTTTAGGGAGCATGTTTTGCAGCTTGCTGTTTTAAAATTAAATCTGACCTCCTAATAGAAATAATTGGAGGCAGTTTCCAAGAACTCACATACCAAATGTTCAGAAAACTGGAAAAGGAAAGAAAAAGATAAATTTTAGGTTCATACCCGCATGTGAAATGAATTCTATCAAGTCCTGAACACTTGATAGAAATGGACTACAAATGCCTCCGAGCTTCCTTGCAGCCAACAGAAAAAGGGAATTCCATTTAACAGAGTCATGCGGTCGAGAAAATAACAGAGCAGTTGTTGTTTAGGGTTGTTGGGGAAACATAAATTTCCTGGATGCTACAATAGGGCACAAGAATCTCCCATGGTTTTAAATAAAGGAATAGATGTAATGGATGCTGGTAGGGGATGTCTTCAACAATACCCTATTGTTTGATTGGCTCGATATAGCTTAATGCATATGACAAAGTACCATTCACTAAAGCAATTCCTTGAGAGTCAAACATATTAATCTAAATATGTAGCTCTCTAGTGGTCTGATTTAATCCAAGGGTACATTTTCAAACAGTTGATAGACACTGTGGCCCCAATAAATGTTTATTGAAAGCATGACCAATTATGGTTATCGGATGTTTGGATGTTTACTCCTGGGAGGCTTATCCCTTTGGTTGCATTACTAATAATTTGGAAGTGGAATAAAAACCAGCTTCTGAGTATCTAGTGCTGGGGGCGGAGGGGAGACTCTGGGACCACTTCTGTTATTGTTGGCAGCAAATTATCCCCAGAGATGAGCGAGGGGAGTCACAGAAGAGGCTAGTGAGGAGATAGAGAGAGAGAAAAAGAATATTTCTGTCCACTGTTTCCAGTTTCTCCTCACATGACCCCTATCCAGCTTGGAGAAAGGTGAACCCAAGGGCATATGTGAGTGGAAAAACAAGTCCGGTGTCCACAACAAATCTCTTGCCCGCCTCCATGCCCCAGTATGTAAGAAAGAGCCAAGTGGATCTCTCGGGCATTTTGACCCCAGAGGGATGAGGAGAAGAAAGGCAGGAAGAGAAACAAAAACTGTCTCCAAAACATGCTTATGAATAGCTATATTTTAATTATGAAATATCGGCTTAACTTTAGAGAAGGAAATGATCCTTGCTTACAATATACATATGCATATAAGCCTTTCCATTTTCCAAAGTGTGTTCACTTAAGTAATAGCGTTGTTCTGCTTGTACTAACCCCGGGAGCAGATCTGAAGGCTCTCGTGAGAATCAAGGTCAGAAAAATGGGGGCAGCTCGCTGATCCAGGGGAAGCGTCTTGGAATGAAGCTACTGGCTTGTCATCGAGGGGAGACTTGAGAGGGAACAATAGAAACACAACAGGCGCACTTGGAATTACCCTAACTTTTTCATAAATGGACTGCTTTCAGAAAAGCAAACAGGAATCTTCATGGAGTAGCTTACCGAGGGCGGGAGCCACACTGGGGGTCACGAGAACTCATCTGGGACAAGCAGCTTTATTTTGCTCAGAGTGGCCACAGTTTCCTGAGATGCCCTCAGCCACCTGAGCTGCCTCGCTGCCTTGTCATACGGAACCAACCCGTCAGATTGGAAGGGCTTTGGTGTGATCATCTGAGGACATCGCAGTCATTTTGCAAATGAGGAAAACTGTCGCCCAGAGAGGGAATGGGACTCACTCAAGGCCACCACGTGGTGAGAGGGGCAGACTCTGGGTCCCTGATCTCAGATCCAGTGTTCCCCACCCTGATCCACTGTCCCGTCCCATGATCCCGATTTTGTGCGGTCCGTAGTGCCCCTGTTCCTTTACCAACTCTGGCGTCATAGACATTATCTTCCTGACTACCTGGAAGATGGGGAGTATTGCTCTCCCCTACGGAAGTGGGGGTAAACTGAGGCCCAGGCCGATGAAGGCCGCAGGGTAGACCCATGCCAGTGCCGGGAAAGAAACTCAGATTCCAGGATTCTCTGTCTGGGCTCTTCCCTGCTTCTTCCTGCTTCCTCCTCCACCGCTACCCCCTCTAGCCACATGTCACCATCCACTGGAGCACAGATGTCACCTCTCAGAAACCACCCTGCCAGGAGCACCATCTGTGCTCTGCAGAAGAACAATGATCTATATGATATCAAAGAAAAGGATATATATGATATCAAAGGCTATATCAACAGATATATATGATATATATAATATCAAACGCTCATTCACTGACCACCTGAAAAGGAGACACAAAATGGGTCCTTTCCCAAGGACATGGCACTGTGGGAGGCGCTCAGGCAAAAGCCAGAGAGGCCTGGCTTTGAATCCTAGGAGAAAGCACTCGTCAGCTGAGCGGTCCTTCACAGACTGCTCAGCCTCTCTGAGCTCCTTTACCTGTGCAGCAGGAATCCGGGTATTCACCTTGCAGGGTTGCTGGAAGGAGTAAGCATCATGAATGCAATTAATCTGGCAGCAGTAGCTACTCATTCAGTAAATGTTAGCTGTTTTTCCTTCAGCAAGGCCTGCTAAAAGTGGAGTTTGAAGCATAACACACAACTTTTAATGGAGATTTTAGATGATCTTAATATGCCCACGGGCTCCAGGGATTACACAAACTGCATGCAAGTAAAATATTTAAAATTCTGTTTACTCAATTTGTCTCTATGTTCACCTCCAAAGCATCTATTGTGAAAGCATGACTCACAACTAAATATAGATTAATAAAAGTGTGGAGCAGCAATTATTTTCCAATTATCATAAATCCCATTAAACATTGCAATTATACGAATTTTCTTCTTCCAGATCACAAAATTCTAGAGCTCCAGGGAACCACAGAGAATGTCTTCATGCCGCCCTCGATCTTCAGGTGGAGACTCAGAGAGGGGGATGGTTTTCCCAGGGACACACAGCTGTCTGTCACACAGTCGGTTTTCCAAACCCAGTTCATACGCACAACGACCTCTGCTCACGTCCCTCTTCTACAGTGCGTCTTCTTAGGAGAAAAATGAACCACCTCTTCCTCAGAAAGTAATACTCCATTGAACTGTCAATTCTCTTTGTTAAAATATGTGAGAACTAGCCAGTGTGCTGCCATCTCTGAGCCTCCCCTAAACCCCCCTTCTCCTTGGGTTCCTCTCCTGTTTCCCTATGGACGAAGCTGCCCTGTTCCTGCTCTAAACCAGTGAAGATAGAGCTTTATCTTCTATGCATTCAATACACACCCACGTACTTTTTGGTGGTCCTATCTCAAAAACTTGGAATCTGGAGCCACCCTTTACTTAAATAAATGAAAGTTCTCAAAAACCATTTAACTCAGGGGGTTGGCAAAGTGGAGCTGACAGACCAAATTTGTCCCACTGTCTGTTTTGTAAATACATCTTTATTGGAACGCGGTTGCATGCATTTGTTTATGTATTGTCCGTCTATGGAGGCCTTCACACTACAATCGCAGGGTAGAATGGTTGCAGCAAAGACCACGGGACCCACAGAGTCTAAAATATTTACTATCTGGCCCTTTACAGAAGAAGTGTGCTGGCCCTAGTTTATCCCATTGACACGGTCAGCCAAATAATGCATTTTCAGGGAATAATCGAGGATGACAGATCAAAGATTTATGGATTGAACTACTCACCAAGCAGATCAGTAAATTCTGTGTGTTTTTCAGCAAAACGATTTCCTGGCCCTAGAAATATTTGAACACTACTGGGCCAAAGCAAATTAGAAAACAAGAATATTTTCCCACACAGCTTGTTTGGAGCACCTTTGAGCTTAAATAAAGTCACTATTTATATATAAATTAAAAGGAACTGATCAAAAAAAAAAAAAGCCAAGATCACACCTGAGTATGAAAATAAATATGTTTCAAGTGGAATTTATGATTTGATGATTAAACAAGGTAATTGATTTAATATATGCAATGATGAAAAAATACCATCTGGGGCCCCCTCAGGCATTTTCAGAGGTGTCTGATTGGCCAAGCACTGCAACAAGAAGAAAGAGAGCACCGATTTTTCACTGCAGCTTGATGAATTGTGATGCCATGAAATCATGGCTCTAGCCCTGGCAGCTTGGCTAAGTGGTAGAGCATCGGCTCTGAGCATGGATGTCCCAGGTTCAATTCTCGGTCCGGGCACACAGAAGAAGCAACCATCTCCTTCTCTACCCCTTCCCCTTCTCCTTCTGTCTGTCTCTCTTCCTCTCCCCCAGCCATGGCTCAATTGGATCCAGCACATTGGCCCCAAGAACTGAGGATGGTTCCATGGAGCCTCCACCTCAGGCACTAAAAATATCTCTGTTGCAAGCATGGCCCCAGATGGGCAGAGCATTGGCCCCAGATAGGTGACACTGGTTGGATCCCGGCCAGATTTCATGCAGGAGTCAGTCTCTCTATCTCCTCTCCTTTCATTTTGAAAAGAAAAAAGAAAGAAAGGAAGGAAGGAAGGAAGGAAGGAAGGAAGGAAGGAAGGAAGGAAGGAAGGAAGGAAGGAAGGAAGGAAGGAAGGAAGGAAGGAAGACTGAGAACATGGCTCTGGAGGTTAGAATTAGGAAGACTGGGAGGCACTGGCAGAAAGGAAAAGCCCCACGCAATAAAGCAAGCTCTTTCTGACCAATCAGTATAGAGAAGCTGGCCCTGGGAAGTAGGCAGACCCTTGACTGAGGACGTGGAAGCACAGTTTGACTAACTGATTGATAGAGACGCTTAGAGGAGGAAATGAGAACCCACACGGTGGTTGGAAGTGCTGCGGTTGCCGTGTTTACTGACTAGGAGAACCAATGAGTTTCAGGAAAGAAAAATGTGTATGGAATATTAGGAACTGTCTTCTGAGTGCCCAGGTGAGCTGGAAGTGTTTCAGTCAGAAGCCAGCAATGTTCACCCCTGACAGGTATGGTCATCTTCCATAGGCAGCACCAGGATACTAGCTGACCATTATGGGACAGATTAGCTACTTATCTGCTTTTAGCTTTGAGTTGGATGATCTTCCAAAACACACTGAGAGATGCCAGCCCCCTGGTCTGTCCCATGGCTCCCCCCACCCCCTGAATCTGAATTTTAATTCTCTCCTTTCTTCTAAAGTACATAAAAATGCTTCCTCTCCATCAAATTGTTCTTCAGTTGTTCCCTTTTGGTGTCCACACAAACAACTAGCAAATCTCATTTTCTTCGGCATACAGGCATTCCAGTGGCCACATCCTATGAAAGCCACTGCCTGGCAATCACTCTTCTGCAAGCTCACTTGGTACTGTCCAAAGAGTACCAACCCCTCTCTCATACACAGATGTGTATCCACCTACATCCATAGACTCAACCACAAGTAATACCTATTTCCAACATGGGACATGCTTGACTCTTCAGATCCATATGTATAAGCATAAATGTACACTGGTCACCTAAGATGGGCCAGCTGCTTTGCATTCATATTCACAAGCACCCTGGGAGGTAGTTATACTTGTCCCCATTTTATGTATGAAGAAACCCAGGTTCCAGGACCCAGTCAGGTTGAACTCTCTCTAGTACACTATGTCAGTGGTTCTCAAACTTTTTGAAGTCAGGGTGCATTTAAAATCCTACAAATAATTGTAGGTGCACTATATACAAATTTCTGAAAAATATGTTATAATAAGTCAAATATTAAAGAAAAAATATAAAGTCCAAGTGTGCTTTTATGGTAATTAAACAAAATAAATATGACAAAATTAAATTTATTCTGACATTAAAAAACATTTTTATGTTACTTTTTTTGAGTTATGCTTTTTAGAATTTGTAAAAAAGAAGGGTTAAAAAAGAAAAAAAAATGACAGAAAAGTTATCTTTATATATATATATATATATATATATATATATATATATATATATATATATATATATACATTCTTAGTAAGACAGTAAATTCGGCAGGTCCCAGTGTGAATGTGTTAAGTTTTTTCATTCTTGTGTTTATGAGAAACATGAGCCTGATGTGTCCTGGAAATTTCTTCAATGTTTGGATATATATTTGAAAGGCAAACTCATTTCCTCTTCAATACATTGAAGAATTTCTCTCTTTTTACTCTTAGTTATGTTGAACCTTGAGAACATTATACTGAGTGAAAAAGGAAATCAGAAAAAACTAAGAACTATATGATCCCATACATAGGTGGGACATAAAAATGAGACTCAGAGACATGGACAAGAGGGTAGTGGTTACGGGGCAGGGGAGGAGGGGGGAGGAGGGGAGGGGCACAAAGAAAATCAGATAGAAGGTGAAGGAAGACAATTGGACTTTGGGTGATGGGTATGCAACATAATCAAATGTCAAAATAACCTGGAGATGTTTTCTCTGAACATATGTACCCTGATTTATCAATGTCACCCCATTAAAATTAATAATAATAATAATAATAAATTGTGTTGAATGCAGAAAACCCCCACCATACATATCATCTTAACTTGACACCAAACAAAGGATAGAATAAACTTGCCTCCAGTCTTTCTGAGGATCATGGTGGGTAGTGTAAACAATCCAGCAGCTTAACAGCCTTTTGCAACCTAATCAGGCAAGTAAGGTGGGGGGTTGGGCAGATTGTCAGTTTACAGCCAATTTCCCATACCTCTGTCCTTAAAAAAATCTGAATTCCAAAACCCTGTTGGTTTTTTGGTCCCCAACAGGCTCCTGTTTCTCTGGAATACCATAAGGCGCACCTGGAAATCTTCTAGGGCGCACCAGTGCGCCCTGGCGCACACTTTGAGAACCACTGCACTATGTGCACATCAGCTCTGACTTATGATTACTTCCAACACAAGATCCTGTCTAGCAAGCTAATTGCCCATTATGAACCCCTAGTCCATGAATATATTCAAACTGTCCTTAAACTACTTTGTATTTCTTATTTACCTGTTGCATTTTGGCCAAGTGTTCCTTAAGGGCTGAGGAACAAGCTCTGAACTTTAAGCAAAGGCATCATACATCCACCATCCCCTTTACCATGATACACTGAACTGCCTTACACAACAATTCTCTGCGTAGTTCAGTTTTCCCACCTGTAAAATGGACAGCGGGACTGGCTTTGTTACAATGGGAAACATGTGATTCATCAATTCATTCTTTCAAATGAGTATTTTTTTTTTGTTTAATTTGGAACATCTACCGCAGTAAAGACAGCTTTATTTTCGGTGCTAGGCAACAGAGACAAAGAACTTGCATTTTGCTGAGGACAATGATAATAATACTGTTCCAATAAATATTTTGCAAAACAGGTAGGGAAGACATAGTAGGAGTCCTCTGGGATGGGGATGGTCGCAGCACCCTGCTCTCCCCCGACCACCCTGTGTTCCAGGCTAAGCAGCTCCATCAGAGTTGGAGCCTACCTGTGCTTTGTGAAATGAGGTCCACAGGCCACCTGCATCAGACTTCCTTGAAAATTCACGTTACAATACAAAAAGAAGAGCTCAGAGTCTCTGTCTCTACCTTTTGAACTAGTTTCTGAGTGATGCTTCTACAAAGTAAAATTGAGAACCTCGGGACTGATGGGCCTCTGAGGTTCTCTTCCACTTTGGACAATCTTGTCCCTCATTCCCACCTTGGAAACCCCTTCCCGAATGACTGAGCCTCAGCCAGAAGCCATTTCTACAGGAAACTTTCCCTGACTCCCCCAGAAAGCTCACGTCCCCCGAACCACTGAACACAGCTGACAATTATGTTCTTGTGTGATGATTTTATTGTCATTCCCTCCACTAGACAGTAACCTCCCTGGGATTATATCTGTTTTGCTCAGTTCTGGTACATTCCCAGAATTTAAAAGAAAAAAAATCCAATAATAATTACTGCTAAATAAATCAAGGCAGTGCGTTTATAAATAGATGTCTCCTGTATAGCATGAAGAAACTCATGTTTTTAGACAACCCCCCTCAAATACACAATCAGATTGTTTCACTACAAATGCTCAGCCCCTGGAATCTGGCAAATTACTATAGGACTCTGTTTCCCAATTACCCAATCTTCAGCCACTTCCTGTTTCTATTTATGACTGCTACTTGTTTCATGTGTAGATAGAGGTGGCAATTTTAACCTCAGGAGTGAGAAATTTTGGAATTAATCCTGAATACCCTAGTGCTTTCCTTTTTCCCTTTTCCAATCAGTAGCACATCTAATCAGTCCAAAGATCCGCAGGAAAGGATTCTTATGGGATTAAATAAAACAAGGTTCTTAGCCAAGACCCATGGAGGTGCAAATGACACCCACGTGGCCTCCCTGCTTCCACCTTAAAAATGCTCCAGTTCTCCTCAATATTACAGCCAGCATTCTCTTCTCAGAGTCATACTGGGCTCATGACGCCTCCTCCACCTTGTTGGGAAGCCATCAGCAAACCCCCACCGTCTGCACAATTCCTATTCAAGATTTCCCATGCCCAGAGTTGAACTTCAAACTCCCAGCTAATCCCTCTATTACCGCATCCCTACTCCAGTCAAACTGAACTGCACTGTGGACCCAGTCATAACAAACAACACCCACCTTCACCTTTTCCTGACATTTTGATGAACTTTAGACCAGCCATTCCCTAAAATATAGCCCAAAGCACTTCCTTCTGAGGGCAGTGTCTTCCATGACCTGCCCCCTTTAGCTTCTTTGTGACACCAATGTCCCCTAGCCCCGGCAGGTCCACAGCTGGTCTTTATTGTCCTATTGTGCTCCATCAAATTGTATAAGCCCACTCTGAGCTCCTACCTATTGAAAAAGCTCCCCTGCTTCTGCTGGTTCACTCGTACTCACCAATAGCACTTTGCACTTCTCTTATTAAACACAGTGTGCATTGTCGTGTACTAAAATTGTCTGTTTACTTCTTCCTGTTCCTGCTACGTGATGCATTCTGCATGAAAATAAAAAAGGGAGCTTGTTCGGGGTACTCTCAGCACCTGGCTGAAGGCTGGGCATAGGGTAGGTCCTGAAATAGCTGAGGAAACAATGACTATGTTGCTATCATGCTCAGTTGGCTCCAAGACTTCCCATGTACTCATTCATTCCACCAACTCTTGACCACCTGCTATGCTCAAGGTGCTCAGCTAAAGGAAGTACATACTGTTGCCCATGGCAAGCTTATATTCCAAGAGGGACAACTGGTTAATAAACAACCCAGCGAATATGTAATGAGATGCCAGACAATGCTAAGTCTCACGGACAAATAAAACAAGGTAAGAGCACAGAAAATAGCAGGGATAGAGAGGGTTCATTTTTACTTGGGGGCAGTGGAAGGTTCTCCGATGAGCAGAAATATGACCTCAGCCCTAAATGAGGTAAAGATTTAGCTCTGCTCCATACAATGGGAAAAGAAACATCAAAATGCCCAATGTTGTGAGTACACTTGGAATACTTAAAAAATAGCAAGAAGGTCAGTTTGGAGAGGCAGGGAGACGTGTCAGGGGCTACCTGAAGTAGGTCCTGGTGAACCATCATAAGGACTTTAGATTGTATTAAGTGTAGTGAAAAGCCACTGGAGGAATCTGGGGAAGGTGACAGAATTTAAGTTTCCAAAGATCATTCAGGTTGCTCTGTGGAGAAGAGCTGAGAGAGCGGATAGGACACAAGGGAAGGCCGGGGTGGCACCAGGTGGCCACTGCAGTGGTCCAGATGTAAGCTGATGGTGGCCTGCATGAGAGTGGCAGTGATCAAGGTGGCAATAATACTGAAGATCTATGTTATAAGTGAAACCTATAGAATTTTCTGGTGTGGGACATGGAAGCCAGAGAAGAATCTTGAGTGCTTTGGGCTTGGGGTACAAAAACTGGGTCCACAATGATGCCATTAAAGGAAATTAGAAACATGGTAGAGCAGCACATCAGAAAGGAGAAACCAAGATTTCAGGCTTTGTTATGACACAGTTAAGAGGCTGTTACATAGCTGGGTATGTGAAACCAGAGTTCATGGGAGACATCTCAGCTGGGGATAGAAATGTGAATCATCAGGATAGATCCTATAAGGCCACGAGAACAAATAAGGACAGGTGAGATCATCAGAACATGGGTACGTAGAGAAGAGACCCAAGGACTGAGATCCCAGTGCTCCAATGTCTAGAAATTGAAAAGAGAAGGATGCAGCAAAGGCGCTGAGAAGGTGATCCAAGGCAACAAGGAGGATCAATGAAAGAGAAGTTGAGGAAAAAAAGTACTTCAATGCACGTAAAGTTGAAACTCTCTACCATGGTTTATACAAACTGATTTCTGTATACCTCTCCAACTTCATCTTCTCTCATCTTTCTCCCATGAACTGCTCCCAAACCACAGTGGCCTTATTTAATCCTCCACTAGACTTGAATACTTGGCGTTCATTGCTTTTGTAGCCTATAGGGGGTGCACTTTCCTCAGATATCTGCAATGCTGCTCCCTCATCATTTAAAGCTCAAAGTCAAACTCAGAGAGGTGATCACTGACCAACAAAACTAAACTAGTCTCCATCCCATTATCCAGATTTTCTTTTACTTATGACAATTGTGTCACTATCTGCAATTATTTTATCCATTTACATTTTAGTATCTTTCTCCATATACTCTCTAGGGCTCAGGCCTTTCCTCCACTACAACATACACAGGACAAAAACATTGTCTTATTCTCTGAATGGTTCATTCATGAGCCTATTAACTGGTCTGGCTCTTAGTAGGTGCTCAATCAATATTGTTGAACACATGAAAGAATTCACCTGTTCAAATCCCATCCATCAAGGCCAAAATAAAATCTGACTTCATTTATGGAAATTTCCCTAACAGCTCCATCTCAAAGCAAAATATAAGCGACAATAACATGTGACAGAAAGAGGAGAGGCCTGGAAATCAAGACAGAAAGGGGTTCGAATCCCAGTACTCCTGCTAATCGTTAGCTGGATGGCTTTGTATGAGTCACAAATATTCTGAGCTTGTTTCCTGCACGATGAGGGTCATAAAGGTCCTTCCTCCAAAGGTTTCCTGTTAGACAAAACCTGCATAAAGGGCTGGGCACACAGAGGTGACCACAAAGGCTATTATCTTGTAATCGTTATCTTTCCCTGCTCTGCATTCCCGAGGCAGGCACCTGCACCTTTCATGACCCTGGATGACAGTTCTTTTACATGTGGGATTTGACCCCATCAAACACTGTGAAATTATCAATACCAGTTCAACTCTAAGTTCAGTGACTTGCATTTTCCAAATTCCTTGTAAACGGTTATAGAATGAATCATCCTCCTTTCCTTAGGGGGGCAGAGAGCATTTTTAGCCTAAGTTTCTTCCACTTCATTTTTCCTCCTGTCTCATCCCCTTCGGTGTTCCGTTGGGACTGTGGGAGTTTGTCCATATAATCCCCTGCTGGCCACTCTGGCTTCGCAGTCTCTTTCTATTCTTTCCCCCTCTCTAAGCTAGTCTTTCTACAATGTCTTCCAGTTTGCAAAGCACATCTGAAATACCTCAGTTTAAACCTCAAGGCTGTCTGATGTGTAGAGATTTTTATTTACTCCATTTTTAAAAATATATTTATTGATTTTAGAGAGAGAGAGGAAGGGAGAGAGAGACAGAGACAGACAAACAGACAGAAACATTGATTTGTTCCTGTATGTGTCCTGACCAGGGATTGAACCCACAACCCTGGCATATTGAGATGATGTTCTAACCCAGTGGTCTCCAACCCCCGGGCCATTTGGTACCAGTCCCCAACCCCCGGGCCACTTGGTACCGGTCCGCAGAGAGAAAATAAATAACTTACATTATTTCTGTTTTATTTATATTTAAGTCTGAACGATGTTTTATTTTTAAAAAATGACCAGATTCCCTCTGTTACATCCATCTAAGACTCACTCTTGATGCTTCTCTCGTAAGTTTAACAATTATATTTTAAAATACCACAGTTTTTACACCAGTCACATAATTTTATTTTGTGCATTTATCCATCCCACCCTAAAGGCCAGTCCGTGAAAATATTTTCTGATTTAAAATATTAAACTGGTCCGTGACCCAAAAAAGGTTGGGGACCACTGCTGTAACCAACCGAGTCACCCGGTTAGGGCTATTTCTTCCCTTTTTTTTTTTTTTTTTTTGTATTTTTCCAAAGTGAGAAGCAGGGGGGAGGCAGGCAGACAGACTCCTGCATGTGCCCAACCAGGATCCATCCAACATGCCCACTAGGGGGCGATGCTCGGCCCATCTGGGGTGTTGCTCCACTGCAGCCAGAGCCATTCTAGCGCCTGAGGCAGAGGCCATGGAGCGGTTCTTAGCACCCAGGCCATCTTTGCTTCAATGGAACCTTGGTTGCAGGAAGGGAAGAGAGAGACAGAGAGGAAGGAGAGGAGGAAGGGTGGAGAAGCAGATGGGCACTTCTCCTGTGTGCCCTGGCCGAGAATCGAACCCAGGACTTCCACATGCCAGGCCGATGCTCTACCGCTGAGCCAACTGGCCAGGGCTGTTTCTTCCATTTTAAAAATGTATAAACTGAAGCTCCATAGTCAACATGCACTCCAGGTACATGTGACTTTGATTCTCTGATCTCCTCACTTTGCCACGCCATCCATTCAGTAATTGAATTTGTCATTCATTCATGCGTGCATGCATTCATTCAGCAAATACTGCCAAAACACCAGACACTCTTCTAAGTGCCTGAGATACATCAGTGAACAAAACAGTCACAGGTGCGAAACTTCTCTTCTAGTGGGAGGCAACATAAAAAAAAATACGTGTTTTAAGCAAGTAAAATAGGAAGCGATAAATGGTATAGAAAAAAAGAAAAGTGAGGCAGGATACGGGGGATTGGAATTCTGGTGGAAGGGGTGCAATTTTGAATAGGATGGCTAGGGTCCGTGTGCCGCTCAGAAATGACCTGAGAGGAGGCGGGGAGTGAGCTCTGTGTATTGACACCTAGTTGGAGTCCCGACGACTAGAGAGCAGCGGCTGAAGGGCAGGGGTAGCAGGAAAAAATGCCAGACAGAAAACAGGGGTCTGACCATATCAGACCTTCTTGACCACTGTGAGGATGCTGGGTGTTATCCTGAAATAAATGGGGAGCTACTGCAGGGCACTGAGGTGAATAAATGACAGGACGGAACTCCAGTGTGACAAGGATCACTCCATGTTGAGACTGGAAAGAAGATGAGCAGGAGCCATGAATGAGTTGGCAGCATGAACCGAAGGAGTGACACAGGGCAGGAGATAAAGTATGGTGAGATTCTGGATTTATGTGTTCAAAGAGGTGAAAATGGAATTTCCTAATGGACTGGATGAGGGATGTGACAGAATAAGGGAAATCAAGGAGCAGTACAAAGGGCTTTCTGGTTTGAGCAATGGGAAATATGGATCTTCCGGGAACTGAGATGGAGAAGTTACAGGCAGGACAGGTTCGGCTGGGAGTAGGCAGAGGTAAGTCGGGGAAGTACAGGTTTGGACACAACACATTTGAGACATCCGCCTGACATCAGGGTGAAGTGTCGAGTGTGCAGCTGGGTATACAGATCTGGATTTGAGAGAGGCTCAAGTAGAAGACATTATTGATCCTCCCCCCTACACACACACACTCACTTTCAAAAATGATCTGAGTGAAGATTCATTCAACCCACCAGTATATGTCTACTCCTCCTTAGGAACTGCACCAGAGGCAGGTGTTGATATGGCTGGGTTAGCTGGTGGCCAATAGGACTTGCCCAACAAGCTCTTTGCTGGGTGCTAGTAGCATAAAGGTCCAAAAGACTAGTCCTCCTTCTCAAGAAACTGAATCCAGTAGAGAAAGCTAAGCTGTAAGCTCTGTGCCATCGAGGACCCCCAGGACTGCTCTGTTTACTGCAGCACGCCCAGGGCTAAGCCTCGGTAGGGACTTGTACGGAAATGGTATATATACCCTATGTCGAGGGTAAAGATGACTGGGAATTCACACCGAGAATCCAGATGGTGGAACAAACATGTCCTGCTGAAGATGGTAGCAACTGAGACTTCGTGTCCAGCAGATGCAGACGTGTAGCCTTGGTGGAAGAGCCAAGGGAAAGAGAGGTGGGAGGGTTGCAGAGGTGCCAAAAATTATTTACAGTCTGGGAACTTAAGTGTCTTTTCTTCTGGGGCGCGATTCACCCATTTACACTTTGGAAGCCACTCCTGGGACACCCAGGTCTCTGAAGCATTTGTGTCCAGTAGTCTACACATAGTAGGAGAGGTGATGACATGAGAGAAAATGGAAGAGCCCCAGTCATACAGGCCGGATGGCTCATAATGTCACCCATGAAGTATTCGGGCCAAACAGGTAGACAGGGAATCTAATCAAGAGCCTAGACCTAACTGCCAGTTTTCAGGAACTACAGGGACAGGGACGGAGGGTCAGGTTAACACTGCAAGGGACAATCAGACAATTCCAGAATGGAAACCCTGGCCTATACAATATCGCTCCAGATTTTTCACAAAGTCAATGTCAGTAAAAACACAAGCTAACAGACAAGCATGAACTTTGATCCCGCAAAGGAAAACCAACATGGAAAGAGTCTTGGAGAATACTGTGGACGTTTAAATAAATATCTACCAGCTATTAGGTTGCGTTTGGAACTATTGCTAATTTTCTAGGGCGTTTTGCTGGTCTAATTATTTTTACTATGGAATTTATGTAGTTATTATTTATAGGATGCATTATGTATATTAATAACTATATTTATTTATTATTTATGCACGCCTTATTCCTAGATGTGCTGGAGCGCTGTGGGGGGAATGACACACCCGCTGCACTTCCATTGTTTCGGGCGGGGGGAGGGAAAGAGAAGATACGGAAACAGTAATGATCAACTTAAATCTAGGTACAGAGTCTGTCGTTGCTGATTTCCTTTTTTTCATTTTCAAAACTTTTTCAAAATTTTTTACTTTTGTGGAAATATTTTCAAAATAAAGAGTTAAATGGTTTTTTAGAGATGATATATGCTACACTTCACAGTGACCCCCTGTTGAGGGGCTGATACGGGTCATGGGCGGGGGAGTGTGGGAGGTGATGAGTGCCGAATTCGTACAGCAGAGAGAACCCTTCCCTCCCAGGGCGCCCGGAAGTGCCTGGGGGACAGCACAGAGGGACTCTGCCGGGAGTCCTGACAAGCCAGCCACCCAGGCACGACGGGCAGCCCAACGGGGACTCGGGCCTCTGTGTGTTGAACTTGCTACTTGCAGACATTTTCTTTCCGCACCATTTCCTGCGCAGCGACAAACACGAAAGACCAGCTTCCCCAGTGGCCGGACCGGACGGGCCTGGGCAGCCACGCGCCGAAGCCAAGGGGCCCCCCTCCTAAGCGGTTCCTGCCCTAGCTCCGTGTCCTCTCCAGCCGCTGATGCTGACGCTGAAGCAGGGCAGTCGGCATTTCTGCCCCGTGTACTCAGATGTTTATAAGTGAAACTGAAAGTAACTTGAGCCCAGGTTTGTTGTGTGGTCCTGTGTCCTTGGAGGGAGCTGTCAGGTCAGGGAACAGGGACCCCGGAGGAAAGTGCAGACAGAATTCCCGGTCCCCCCAAAGAGCAGGTGCTGAGATCACAGCTCCGGGCGCTGTGAATTCTGAGCGCAGGTGCAGCGCAGGTCCAGCGGCTGCCGCAGCCACTGCACCGCACCGGAAGAAAATAAGCCTGAGTCTCCGGAAACGTACAGTCTACCCAGGGAAATAAAACTCAGAAAGCTCTGGAAAGCAGAAGGAATCCCGGGTCACTTCTGGTTCACTGTCAAACAGCTCTGTGAACTTGGGCCAGGGGTTCCTCCTCTCTGGGTCTCAGTTTCCTCATCTCTCTATAAAATCGGAAGCTTGACTAATATTTCCCTGAAGTCCTTGTTGATACATACGATGAATCTCTGACACAAGTAGAGAACAAGTAAGTGTAAACCCTGAGTGACTGAATCTGAATCCAGGATGAGGCCAGAGAAGTTCAGATGGGTGGATGGAAAGGAAGCATTTTGCTGGGTTTCGGGGCCAGTGAGGATGTGAGTGGGCAAAGAAAAGGGGGGAGAGAATTTCAGGGGTGGGGACCATGAGCTAGGCACAGAGGCTGGATGACAGCACAGAGGGAGGGGGATGGGAAGGGGTGACACGGATAATCAGGGCCGGGCCGCTCTGTCCAGTTCATCCTGCCAGGCCAAGCAGAGCGCTGCTTCCTCCGGGAGCCCGTCCAGGTCTCATAGGCGCCCCGCCTCTCCAGCCAGAATGGCTGACTTACGATCACCTCCCTCGTACTCACTAATCGATACCAATTATTGACCACCTACACTGAGCCAGGTGTTGTAAAGAGTGTATCACTCAACTGTTTCAGCCAAAAGGCCAGGAAGAAGATGCAAAAATGATCAGGCTCAGAGAGGTTATGTTACTGGTTCAAGGTCACCCCGTTAGACCAAATCTCTTTGCAGCTCATCATTCTACCTGTCCATGGCTTATATCCCCCCTGGATAAGAGCTTCCCAAGGACAAGCCACTTTAACCTCTGAACTATCACGGCCTGACATTGAAGCTATCAAAGTGTGAACTCACCTGAGATAATACTGGATGCGTAGGCCTAAACACAGACTGCAGAACGCTAGATGCTAAAAGTGGTGAGTGCATGCGATGGGCAGCTTCCCCTTCTGAGTCCGTCATAGTCTGTTTATCCTGAGTGAATCCCCAGATTGCCCAGCCAAGGCAACCTCTGCCCGCCCCTCCCCCACTACCCACCCCTACACCAGCGGTGTTCTCTCAATGGGAGGGATTTCCCAGCCCAGAAAAATAGAGAGCACATCACAAGGAAGGAGGCTAGAAAGGAAGCTGACTTCCCTCTTCTGGCCTTGAGGGAACCAGCCCTGGAAAGCAGGACACGAGGAGAAGCAAACTCTCGAAGGAAAAACAAAATGAAGAGTAAACAGAGTTAAATGGTCCACATTGGCAACCAAGAGCTGCATTTGGTGGAGATTACAGGGAACCTTTAAGAGCCCATGCCTTTCTGCCAATGGATATAGCTGGATGGGCCTCAACCCATTTCACTGGATGGACCCCTGGCTGGCTCTGACTTGGGGCAGACTGTGTGCAGAGCTGGAAGAATGCATCCTTTATCTGGGCAACTCAGAGAAAGTCCCTCCAACTGATGGGCAGAGTTAGGTCCCTTGCATCTGGAGTTAGGACAAAAAGGCTATAACTTTCCAGAAGAAGAGAAAGGTTCCTAGGAATTTAAGCAGACTAAGAATCGCTCAAGGCAGGAAGTATGGCAGCTACGACAAAGGAAAGCCCACCCCGCCTCCCACTCCTCACTTACTCCCCAGTTCCCATGTTGGATATATTTTAAAAGAGGTCACCCACCTCTTCATAGAAGCAGAGAGTAAAGGGGTGGTTGCTAGGGACTGGGGGACAGGGGAGATATTAGCCATAGGCTAGAAAGCTTCAATTATTCACATTAATGAATTCTGTAGACCCAACGTACAGCCTGGTGACTATAATCTATAACACTGTGTTATATACTTCAAATTTGCTGAGAGTAAATATTAGGTGCTCTCACTAAAAAGAAACACACCAACCCCCCAAAACAACAACAACAACAAAACAATAACCAGATGAGATAATAACTATATTAATATCTTGACTACGTAATCATTTCACAATGCATACATATATCATGACATCATATTGTATACCTTAACTGTATGTAATTTTTAATTGTCCATTTTATTTCAGTAGAACTGGGTGTGGGGAGAGAACTTCCCAGGAGCTGGCAACTCAAAGCCTCCTCAGGACTGAGCCTCATCTCTAACGATTCAGGCTGCCCCTAGGTCCTTTCCCCATTGTCCCTCTCCCTAGTGCGTGGACCAGGGAGACAAATCCTGTCCCTGTCCCTCTCCCTCTCTAGGAGCTTCTTCTGCGTTTACAGTTTGGGGTTGGTACTGGATGACATCTTGTGTCCCTTCCAGGCCCCCTGCCTGCCCTGGGTGCCCACCCTGTCCTCCCGTGGAGCCCTCGCCACCTCCCTGTCTGCCATCCCACAGCCTGGCCTCCGAGCTCAGAGCCCATCTTCCTGAGCAGTGACCCATCCCCCACACAGTCTGAGGTAGCGCCACCTCCCTGATTGATTGTTGGCTGGTTTTGCTTGGCACATTTCTTCTGGCCTCATATAGAGCTTATTAAGAAACCATTTTCACGTGCTGTAGATGACGCTTGTGACGCCACCCCAATGGGGAGCTTCCAACGGAGAGACGGATGAGGGACCCCTGAAGAGCCACGGGAGGGCCTGTGTCAATGGAGTGAACAAGACAAGGGCACTTATCTTGCATCTTTCTTTTTTTAATTTAAAGCATTTCTCTTTTCAATGGCTTTTTTTAATACTCATAATACCCCAATTAAAGAAATAGATTCCCATTTTACTGATGAGAAAACAGGTTGAGATATATAGCCCGACCTGACAGAGGTCACAGCAAATCGGTAACAGAGCCAAGCTGAGAACTCTGATCTTAGGCTCTCCCACAATGTTCTTGGCAGAACAGAGAAATAAAGCCATTTGAATTCAGGCGGTTAGGGGAAAGGTTAGTTCGAATTCATGAAAAGGCTGGATAATTTAATATTTGAAAGCAAACAGACACCTACCATCTAGTAGAGACAGTAACTGAAACATGTATCCCACTTAAAGTCTGTGGTTGGTAAACTCCCATTCCTTTGGAACTCAACTCAGCCACACGACCGGCCACGGGAATTCGGCCCCGGGCCCTGGCTCTGTGAGGTGCCCCCTCAGTGGCTGCCTCCTCCACCGCTTCCCTGACCCACTGTGCCACATTCATCTCCCTGCCAGTCTCCCTTAAAGACTTGAGCTCCTAGAGAGAAGGGGCCTTGTCTTAATCCACCAGGCTTCAGCACCTAGAATAGTACCCAGCAAGTCTCAGCTGCTTAGTCCATGTGTATCAAATAAAAGCAGTGTGTGTGGTGACAGCGGACCCTTCAGAGGTAGACAATGCCTCGGTCACATCAATGGCATAGAGAAAGGGGGAATTAGTGAATCAAATGCTGCTCATTGAAGGCTGCCTTAAGAAACTGGTGAGAATAAATTATAATTAACATATCAATTCTATATGCAAGAAAGAGATGTCTACAAAAATGTTTAAAATCGGTGCCTGAAAAAACTGTCAATAGCACCTTAAAAATTGTGGCCATGCCAAGGGAGATTTCGCAGTTTTTCTTGCAAAGACAGAGTAAGAGAAAACTCACTACCTGCCCAAATCAGCAGAAATTCTGAATTAGTGGGGTCAAAATTAATGAGGTTTGTAAGAATGTTCATATGCTTTGACCTAATAATCCTTCTCCTGGGAATCTCTCCTAAGGAAATAATTCAAAAGATGAAAAATGCTATGTGCACAGAGAGAATCAGAGCAGCTTCGGTTATAATTTTGAAAAGATGGCAATAAAATAAAATGTCCAACATAAGGAAAATGGTAGACGATCTCAGGAGAGACATTGCTGAACCCGGGCAAGTGTTGAGAAAATTAATGTTAGAGCTAGGGATGTATGTTAACACACAAAGAGAAAGAATGCAGTGGCTTCTGACAGTGAAATCACAGGTAAAAGAGCTCCTGTTTCTAAATGCCGTTGAGGTAAGCCCAGTAGAAATTTAGCAGTCATTATTTAGTAGGCCTAACTGAACCAGGAACCTGGCTCCTCAATGTATTGCCTAATCATTTCCCCTTGTTTATCCTTTACTTCATTCACTGAACATCTACTATGTATAAGGAGGTAGGCAGTATACAAAGAAAATGACATGATTCCTGTCCTCAAGGAGAACGGGCGGCGTCTGAGTGTAAGACGGGGCAACATTAAATACTTGCTCTAATAATAGGGCAAGTGAGGTTTGGTTTCATCCTGGAAGAAGACTTCACAAAGGAGAAGCACTCAGCCCGGTTTTGAAGACTACTTGCTTAGGATTTTAACAGATAGAGGAAACGTGAGTAAAGCCACTGAGTGTTGTCCAGGAAATGGGGACATACACCGAGCCACCCGCGTGATGGTGCAGGGAAAGGATGTGATGGAGATGATTGTGGTTTGGGGATGAACGGCGGAGGGATCTTGAGAGCGGAGCCAAGCGGAGCAGCCCAGCCAGCACGGCTAACACTGGTGCCGTGAGTGTAGAAACGGAACAGGCTGCGGCTAGGTCAGGAATTACACACGGTTCTCATTGCTCACTGCCTTTCATGCCTGGCCTGGCAGAGAGAGTTCTCCTCATATGGCATATTTTATTCTGTTTTTAAAAGCTCTTCATTTGTCATTTGGGACAGGAAGTTGGAGCTGGTTGCGATCTGCAATCAATCAGCCGGCTTTGCGGAAGAACTACCAGGAAACCAGTGTGCTTCCTCTGTGGGTCTTTCAGTGTTGAGATAAGCACTCAGATATCACTTACGCAGTGTGAATGAGGGGAAAGGGAGGGAGGGACAGAGGAAAGGAGGGATGGAGGGATGGAGAGACGGAGTGAGAGACAGCGAGATGGGAGGGGAGGGAGAGCTATTAAGGCTAAACAGGATTTTCTAAAGGCAAGTGGGAACCAGCATCATCAAGGAATACGAACACTGGGGGAGGGGAGATATTTTGAAAAATATAAATATTAAGACCACCTATCCTTGTATGAGTTTATTGCATATTTTCATTCTTTTATTTCTTTTACTTATGCGTAAATAAATCTAGCATCCGTGCCTACAGGCCCCTAAATTCTTTCAGCAAAATATCAGATCATGCATGTACGTGCAAAGTGCTTTATTTTTCACAAGACAACATAGCATGGCTTTTCCAGATCAGTACACACAGATTGTCTCTATTCTTTTCACTGGCTTTGTGGTATTACAAGGATGGACCCTAATTATTTGAACAAGCCTTTCTGGTAGATTGTTTCCGTTTTTGTCCTTTGTTGGTTGGTACAAACAACGCCGCAGAAAGTATCACGGTACGTACAGATCTCTGTACACATTCTGTTTCTTGACAATGATTCCTGAAGTGTAATTACAGAGCCATAGGATAGAGAGATACTGAATTTTCCAAAGTACGGTGTTGAACTTCTCTCAAGATGGTGAGAAAATGTTGGCTTTTCCACATCCTAAGGGTCTGACAGTCTGACAGGACTTTTCAACCCGTCTCCCCCGCACGTGTTCCTTGCCGGAGAATTACTCCATGCAGAAAAGGTGTCGCTGTTGCGGAGTGTGCTAAACTCGAGTCTTGTGCTGAGATGGAAAATGGTCGAGATCCATGGCAGGAAGGCACCAAGACACGTGGGTCCAGCCCTGCGCTGCAGCTGGGCAGGGCTGAGATCCTGGCCACGCCTCTGCAAGAAGGCCCAGCCTTATGGCCGAAGCTTTCTGGTCCTTGGTTTTCTACCTGGGGGACAAGTAAGTTGGATTTGATGGTTGAGGCTTTTGGCTCAGACGTCCTGTGATTCCAGGAAAGGAGGAACGAAGGAGAGAAAGGATAGAGGGAGGGAGGGGGAACATAAAAGAGTCATGGGGAGGAAGGAGAAAAATGGATAACAAAAGAAAAATAGAGAAACCAAAGAAAGGAAGCAGTGAAGAATAAGCCCATCTCTGCTGTCATTGTTGCAGAAAAGCCTTTTAAAAATTCAATATGTAGCAAAGCTAGGAGCTCTAACCTCTGGAAGAAAGAAAAAGGGATTCTGAAAAAGAAGTGAGGAACAAGGATGTTGTTCTTTTATTTTCAAAACACCCAAATTTAATTTTGTCCAGAAATAGCGTTTTTCATGTTGCGCAAGACCACGGGGAGAGTATTAGCTGGTCACGGGGAGAGGAGATGGGGGTAATAGATCGCCTCTCCCGGCTGCGTGTTTCCATGCACATGCAGTCACAGACAAGCTCTGCCCCTGGGAAGGAGGCGGGCTCTTCTATCTTCAAGGTTATTATTAATCACAACTTCCCAAGTCATCATTCTCACGGACCACCCCTTCCTAGATTCCTCTTCAACCTTTTTAGGGAGAGAAATTGATGCAAGGACCTGACCAAGGATGCAGACAGAGCTACAGGGAACTAGGGAGACATGCGGGATGGGAGTTTTTAGCGTCTGAGGCCTGCATCCACCCCCCCAGTGGTCCCATCACTGAAGGCAAAGATGAACAGCATCAGCCTCCCCTCAGTACCGGCTAGAAATGCAGACTCCTTGGCCCTGCCCTGGACCTGCTGGCCCAGAAGGTCTGTGAGTCGGGTCCAGGGATCTGTTCTAGCAAGATCGCGATGCAGGCTGATGTCTGAGACCACAAAAGTACCTGCTAAGTTCATGGAACCCAAACTCAGCCCTAAGCATTAAAAAAGGGGGCAGGGTGGGGGAGAGAAATTGAACAACGCTTTCCTAGTCTTGGGTCTTCCAGGCCAAGGGTGACATCTCACCCCTCCTGCGTCCCCATTTCTCTCCGCCTCGCTCTTCAATCGTCATGGTCCAACATCATCCGAAAGTCATCTGGAAGGAAGCCTGCTAGAAATTCCGAATCCCTGGTCCAATCCAGACCGCAGATTCCAAATCTGCCTTTTTAATGAGACGCTGAGCTGGTGTGAACTCACAGCCCCTTTTAAGAAGCCTGCCACCAGATCTCTTCTGTTTCTCTCCCTCTTTTCCTTTTCTTGACTTTTCGGCTTGCTCATTTTGCATCTCTCTTCTTTTCCTTTCTGTTAGCCTGGGAAATGCCTGTGCTTTCTAGAGGCACAACCCAGACCTAGGCTGACACCACCACGTTGAACAAACCGCACACTTCCCAGCAACTTGAATACCAGATTGCCTGTTCACCATGGACAGTTAACGAAGCTGCATTTTTCTCTTCTCTCCATGGGAGGCAGTGTGGAATGGGCCAGAGTCCTGAACTCGGCCATCATCAGATCAGAGTGCCAGTTCCAGCGACGCCCCATCTCTGTTTGATCAAACCATTTAACCTTTGGAGACTCATTTTGACCATGGAGCTACCGCGCATGCCTTTTCCTTGGGTTGGTTGTGAGAATAAAGTGAGACAATATAAACGAATGTAAAGGACCCTATTCACATGCAAGGGATTGTAATAACTACCACCCAAGCAACCCTTCCGCCTAGCCCAGGGGTAGTCAACCCTTTTATACCTACCGCCCACTTTTGTATCTCTGTTAATAGTAAAATTTTCTAACCGCCCACCGGTTCCACAGTAATGGTGATTTATAAAATAGGGAAGTAACTTTACTTTATAAAATTTATAAAGCAGAGTTACAGTAAGTTAAAGCATTTAATAATAACTACTTACCAAGTACTTTATGTCAGATTTTCGCTAAGTTTGGCAGAATAAATCTTTATAAAACAACTTACTATAGTTAAATCTATCTTTTTATTTATACTATAGTTGCTCCGCTACCGCCCACCATGACAGCCGGAACGCCCACTAGGGGGCGGTAGGGACCAGGTTGACTACCACTGACCTAGCCCTTTCCCCAGGGCGCTTTCTGGAGCAGATCTCAATGTCTGTCCCACCACCAACACCTGCTGCTGAACGGGACACCAATTTCCATACTTCAGAGCCGGTCCCCGGGGTTGTCATTGGGAAAGCAAATATTGGATTGCTTCACTCCCTCCTTCTCAATAAATGTATTTCTCACCCTGGTCCTATAAAATTCCAACCTATCAGTAGCTAGTTTACAGAGAGAAAAGGATGTCGCGACGAAAGATGTGTCATCCCACAGGAAATTTGGGTTTAATATGTACAAGGGAGCCAGCACATGGAAATCTCTTTGGAAATGATAAAACTCCTATAATGAAAAATAACACTACAATACTGGACTCATTTCAGCAGATAAATATTTAATATAGATCAGCCAAGATTAATTGCCGACTGCAACGCGCCCGTCCTCTGGCTGGCGAGGGGATAGGGCCATCTTAACGTGAATTTATGACAGAGATTCTGAAACAAGCAGAGCTTTGCTCGCCTCGGGTTCAGGTCCGTTTCGTCTGCCATTGAGAAGCAGTTCTCAAGGCCTGTGGTCGCCCTGGTTCCTGCTGCACAGTGAGTGCAGGGGCCACCCCCTCGCATACTAATCAGTTCTTGCAGGCAGGAAAAGAAAGTTATAGAGAGCCGCTGAAATCAGGGTGGGAAACAAACCAGTGAGAAAGAGCATCCTGGTTCTCATGGGGCTGGAGCAGGATGAACCTGCACCATCAAGCAGAGCAGGGACCACAGTGGCATGAAGCATAGTAGGGACCTGCATGCCTGCAGCCGCCAGTACAGAACTGGGCCTCAAGCACTTACCTACATTTAACCCTCGCCAGCCGGCAAGTTCAATAATATTGTCCTCATTGTATGAACAGGGTAGTGCTAAAGCTCAGAGCAGTTAACATATGTACCCAAGGTCCACATGACTAACAAGTGGTAGAGGTACAACTTCAATTTAGATAGCTCTGACTCCAGAGGCATCCTCTTACACCTTAATCTAATTACCCATGGGATGGCCAACGTTTTGTGTTTACGGATTAATAGCATAGAAAGAATGCCAAAGTCAAGCCTTTGGCTCTCAGACTCTTTATCTCCCTTCCTTCCTTCCTTCCTTCCTTCCTTCCTTCCTTCCTTCCTTCCTTCCTTCCTTCCTTCCTTCCTTCCTTTTCTTCCTTCCTCTCTCTCTCTTTTTCATGTTTCCTCTTCCTCTGACCACCCATCAGGCTTTCTATATCCCCCATGGATTTCTGATGCCTCAATAGTGATGTCTGTTATCATTTAGGAAGAAACACAACTTCCCAAATGCTCCAGCAGGGTCCTTTGGATTTCAGTGGTGGTATGTTGCTAACTCATTTTCTTTTTTATATTTTTTTTAAGAAGTAGGATTCTGTTTGTATTAGACAGAAGAACCAAATGGGTTCAAACAACACCACAATCAAACATGCCTGGGCAGAAAGCTGAGCAACCTGGAAACAGAGAGCTACTTATCACCCACGGCCGATTAGCAGCACCTTCAAAACCATCGCTGCCATCACCTTCATCATCGTTAATATGGACATCAGCGTAGGAACCAGCTAGAGGCATTATATTTATCACCAACAAAATTGCCATCACTACTACTCTTTGTCATTGCCAACATTACTATTATCAGCAAGTTTTCCCAACATAAATCATATACATATATTCTCTGCAACGCGGAGGACATCCTGAGTGTGAGAGCGTCATGACAGTCATCATCGTGACCATTTTTAATGGGGAGCGTCAAAGTGCACACAAGCCTACTAGGTTCTGAAAATACAAAGAGGAAAGTATACAGCCTTTGCATATATGAAATTTTGATGCAGCTGGGTAGACAAGATAATTAACAATACAAGGTCTGATTTTAAATGTCAAAAGAGGGCTTTTTGGCATTTTGAAAGATCAGAGACAGTCAAACATGCAATTAGAGGCCACATACGAGGACGGGGGGAACTCGCTGGGCAGGCCGTTCTAGCCTTGTGTCCATCATTTATACGTGCAGAATTTTGATCAAGTCCTCTAACCACTCTTATCTCTGTTTATTCAATGGGAAATGAGAAGTAAGTACTACATAGACTTTAAAGCCTTTTCCAGGGCTCAGAATTCTTCAAACACTTGAACTATACTAACATGGTTGGCTGCATTTTCTTCCCCAAAATAGCTGAACTGTCTGGTTGATTTCACCTTAAGGAAATCAGAGATAGAAATTTGAGATAGGAGAGAGGGAAAAAAAACCCACCTAACACACCTCATCTGATTTATTTCTCCTCTCTGGGGACCCAATCTTGGATTATTCCAAATTCTCAGTTTACAAGGTATGGACCACTTTAGTTTTCAATAATTCATACAAGGTGCTTTAAGCTTTCCCTTTTGAGAGTGTTCGCTCATAAGAGGGACCTGGTTCCAAGGAACAGTTCTTGAATAACATCCTTCATATATCATTGCAAGATGAAATTTCCTCATTATCCTTGCTCAGAGACAGTTCACATTTTTTAACTTGTCTTCCACATACTCTTCAGAGAGGAGACAGCTCTAGGTTTGGATCCTAGCTCTCCTCATTATTTTCTGTTGCTTGGGACAAGTTCGTTAACTTTTCTGAACTGTAAACACCTCATCACTAGAAATGTTATAGTCACATCCCTATGGTAGAGTAGTTGTGATATTTTGATCAGTGACATAGATCAGAGCACTGAGCCTGCCGCACTGGACTTGCTCCCTGAAGATCAGAGAAACAGACATATAAATAGACAATATAAATAATCTAGGAAATCCCAATCCCAAAGGCTTTCAGGCCATGGAACTAATGCTCAGGTGTGTGTGGACTCACTATACTTTCTTAGTGGTAACATCTGCGCACCATCCACAGCTGTAACAGAGTTCTTACCCATTGTCACTATACACAAATGATGGCAAAGACTTCCCAGACTTATCAATTAAAGACAACAACAGCAACAACAAAGATATCTGGATTTTTCGTCATTCCTTTTAAAAACTTATTATGGACCGAGCAAACACATGTTTTGTCTTTGGGCCAACATCTACATATGACATTGCACAACCAGAACAGATGGGTGGGTGGTTGTTAAACGTCTGGTCTATTTGCATGCAAGGACTTCTTCCCACCATCCTTCTTTCTTCTCATCTCACCTGAAAAGATTCATTTAAGAAAAACAAATGACTTCAACCTCAAAGTAGCTTTCTATTAATAATTCACTGTGAATGATGTTGTCAGCATGTGACGCCTGGAGTCCAGACACGTGAGGCAACAGTCACCACTCCTCACTCTTTATTCCCTTATTTATTTATTTTTTTATAACTTTGGAAAACCTCAGATATAAATTGGTGACCTGATACACTCAAATATAGTATTAAATGCTCTAGAGAAAAAATGGATAACCAGAACATGAACTTTGACCTCATCAACCAGTCGAGTCCTTGGGGTGATGAGAGGAAGTAGAAAAGAATAGCAAAAATATACAGAAGGCAAACAAGCGTGTTTCAGCGGTCATTCAATTAGGCAACTACCAATAAGTGCCTACTATGTGTTATGTATCAAATTAAAACAAAAGTGGAGGTAGTAGACTTTTGAGGAGAAAAGTGTTAAATCTTAAATAGGATCAAGCCATTTACTGGTGATATCTCCAGTAAGAGGTGGGAAAAGGCTTCTTAATCAATCTCATAGCATTAAGATAGAGCATAGTGTCTGGAACATAGTAGGTGCTCAATAAACTATGTAACTCAAATATAAAGGGGCGACTGCACCCAAGAGGGGGTTTCATTTGAACCAATTCTTAAAGTCTCAATACAGTTTCAAAAGGCAGAGGATGAAGAGGAAGGAGAAAGAGCAAAAAGACAGGATGACAAAAGGCGCGGAGGCAGAACAGGGAGAATGAAACCCAGGGAGTGGTAAGTAACTAGGTATGGCCTTGCCTTTGTAAAGAAATACAATAGTAAGGAAATAACTGAAGGCAAAGCTAGAGTATTTGGGTTTTCTATCTGTAAGTACTGGAAGCCACTGAAGATGACAGAGAAGAGGGGAAGTAGAGTTTGACCTTCATTTTGGGAAATAGTGAAGTCTAGCTGTTCTGTGCAAGCTAGAGATCTAATTAGGAGACTACTGTACCTATGAGACTGAGAGAAGCTGATGGCGTGTGTCAGGACTAGGGAATGGAATAAGAGGGCAGAAAGGGGAAACCAGAAACAGGAGTGTCTGGTGCCCTATTTAATACGTAGAAAGAGAGAAGAGACATGTTTAAGGTCTCCACTAATCTGGCTGCAAAACTCCTTAAGGATACCATCTCATGCAGAGCCCCAACCTCCACAGATAACGTCTGCAGAGTGCTGAGTGTCCCAATAGTTACTTGTTTTAAGTTCTCATCAGCTCAGACATCTTGAAGAGCCCATGCAATGGCCAGAAGACTATGGTGTTTTCTGTCTGTGACCGATCCCATGGCTTGGCTCAATCCTTTCATCTTAAATGTTCCGAATTAGATGACTTCTCATAAACTTCACTAACTTGCCTAGTCCAAATCATTACTATCTCCTGCCTGGGGAATTCTGATAGCCTCTTTCTTTATTGGTCCAGGCTTTACACAGTGACCCTTAAGCAAGTAAATCAGGAACTTTTGGTAAAGGCATCAGAGGAAAGTCATCAAGCAAAGCCTCCTACAGATAAAAATTAAAGAAAAAAAGATAAACTTTAAAATAAACACAATGATAAAAACAACTATTTAAAGGTAATAGAAAGTACCCCAAAGCAGACAAAACCCATATGAAAGTTTATTTTTCCAAAACTAAAACTGGAAAAGGTAAGAACTGCAAGTCTGTGGCTGTCTGGCCTGAAGGTACTCCCCAGCCCAAGGCGACAGTGTTGGAAACCCGCAGCTGGAAAAAGCCGAGAACAGAAGTCAGGAATAGAGGAGCAAGAGAACATTATAAGGGAGAGTCTTGGCAGGAACAACTGCAAAATGTGTGAGAATGTGAGAACCAAAAACTGAGTTAAAAAAACCTCTGTGCAGATCATCTGCTGATGGCTGAAGGATACATGTGGATGAGAGACCCAATGGGACCTGGTAAAAGAGATGGCAGAAAACAGAAAGGAATCAACCTGTCGGTCATACAACTGCACAGGGAAAGATCTGTGCATGTGCTGCTTTTTAAAAAACGACCGTGTTTTTTTGCTCCATAAGATGCACTTTTTCCCTCCAAAAGTGGAGGGGGAAAATGCCCATGCGTCTTATGGAGCGAAAAATACGGTAGTATTTTATTAAATATTTTAACACACCATTTGGTTCAGAACTTTTTTTTTTTCTTATTTTCCTCCTTAAAACCCTAGGTGTGTCTTACGGTCAGATGCGTCTTACAGAGAGAAAAATACGGTAAGTGCATCACTACCTGCGCACACTTTAAGTGGCAGTTTGAATCCTTATGGGCTTGAAGTCTCAGGAGATAAAACCACAGGTAGACATTATAGCTGAAAATTAAATGGGTAGAGAGAATCCTTAGAGACAAGAAAACCAAAGAGAGAGAGCTCCTCCAAAATGAATTGCAATCTCCCCAACCCCCACCAAACGTTTGGCTGCCACAGAATTGTACAGATACAGAGAAGACCTGCAGGGGGCCAAGCGGATAGGGCAGTAGCTATAAGTCAGAAAAGCAAAATAGTGATATTAGTACCTGTACATCATAGCTGAGACAGATCTTCCAGCAATAAGTTCAGGCAAGTTAACAGCATACAAAAACTACAATATTCAGAAAAATACATCATAATCTGAAGGTACTGCACCATGTGATTTACAATGTCTAGTGTTTTACCAAAAATCACTATATTTAGAAAGAAAAAGGAAAATGTAATCCATAAAAGGGCGAGGAGGAACCTAATTCCAAATAAACCCTGGATGTTGGATTTACCAGACAAAGATTTCAAAGCAGCAATTATAAATATTATATATTTATTATATATATATATTATAATATATATATATATTTGTGACAGAGACAGAGAGAGGGACAGATAGAGACAGACAGACAGGAAGGGAGAGAGATGAGAAGCATCAATTCTTCGTTGCAGCTTCTTAGTTGTTTATTGATTGCTTTCTCATATGTGCCTTGACCAGGAGGCTACAGGAGAGTGAGTGACCCCTTGCTCAAGCCAGCAACCTTGGGCTCAAGCCACCAACCATGGGGTCATGTCTATAATCCCATTCTCAAGCCAATGACCCCATGCTCAAGCTGGTAAACCCTTGCTCAAGCTGGATTAGCCCAAACTCAAGCCGGCAACCTCAGGGTTTCAAACCTGGGTCCTCTGTGTCCTAGTATGATGCTGTATCCAATGCAACATTGCCTGGTCAGGCATGATATATATATTTGTTAGTATATATATATATATATATATATATATATATATATATATATATATATATAAAAGATTGAAGGAAATAAGAAAATAGTAAACAGGAAAACACAACAGAGAAGTGGAAACTATATATAAAAATGGAAATTCTAGAGATGTAAAGCATAAAAATTAACATTTCAAAGTTTATAACAGATTTAGCAGCATAACTGAGATGGCAGAAAAGAAGTAAACCTGAAGATAAATCATAAAAAATTACACTGATGATAAAAATGAGAGGATATTTTATAGAATTATATTCATTTTGAAATATTCCCTAATTTTTGTGAGCAGTATATATAATCAAATAAATGCATGAAAAAAGATAAAGAAAATGACTGCAACTAAAAGACATGTCTGCAAACAAGTAGTCCAGGACACAGGTAATTCAAATACCAAAAAAGAAGAGAGAGATTAGGAAAAAACATTATCTACTGAAATAATAGCTGAAACCTTCCCAAACTTGGTTACAAACATTAGCTTACATGAAGCAAGAAAAACTCAATCAGAATAAAAACAAAGGCCTCAACAAAATACCTACAGCTAGCATCATATTTAGTAGTGAAAAAATAAATATTGATTTTTCCTTCTAAATCGATAGCAAGGCAAGGATTTACACTTTGAACACTTTTATTCAACATCTTACTAGAGATTCTTGCCAATGCAATAAGGCAAGACAGAGAAATATAAGGCATATAAATTGGAAAAAAAAGAAGTAAAACTCTTCATTGATGGTGTAGAACACCCTAGTCTACGAAAAACCTTCTAAGATATACTTATAAACTGTACTTAGTAAAAATGGTGAGGTTGGAAAATACAACATATAAAATTCAATTATATTTTTACATACTTGAAATAAAAATACTGAAAATTAAAATAAAAATTAGAATTTCATTCACAATACCTTTCAAAAATATGAATATCCTTGAAGAAGCATGTATAGATAGGACTTACACACTGATAACTGTAAAATATTACTGAATTAAACTGAATACCTAAATAAATGAAGCAATAAACCATGTTCATGGACCAGATTTGTCAAGATGCCAGTTCTCTCCAAATTTAGAGATGCAACAAATTCTCAATCAAATTTCCAACTAGTAATCAAGAAAGTGTAGTATTATTGTAAAGAATATAATAGTATTCACACATAAATGGTCAATTGATTTTTTAAGAAAAAGGTCAATGCAATTAATGGGAAAAGAAATGTCTTTTCAATAAATAGAATTGAAAATAATGGATAGTCATACTGGGGAAATTATATAAACATTGACCCTTACCTTATACCACACACACACACACACACACACACAATTTAACTTGAAATGACTCAGCCCAAGGCCCACAGGTCTACGTGTAAGGATCTGATATAGGAACAGAGAGATGTCACAGGCAGTTCTTGCATATCTGACCAAGACAGGTGGGCACTGGCGCCTTGGCTCTTCTGTTTTCAGTTCTATGCAACCTGTTGCAATTAACATGTGCATAGTCAAGTGGGATCTGTGAATTCTTTATCCTGTTTTAACTAAGTCAGCTCACCCAAAATGGACAAATAGCTTTGGAAGTTTCTTGCAGAGACTACCAATTGAAGATAAGACCAATAACAAAAACAAAAGAAAATGGTAGAGCTGATACTCACTCATCCCTGTGGTAAGCACTTCAGCAGTCGTAGTATAAACTAAAAAAACCATGACAGAGCAATCGTATCTGCTATTCTTCTCCTCCAAACTTAAAATAATCAAAAAGGCTATTTGACATTAGAGTTTACATCTATCCACAATCACCGATAATGCACTGTTAAGCAATAAGATAAAAAAAAATTTAATTTTAACTGTTTTGATTTATTCCTTTATATCTTCTAAAATGTCTATGTTTGTGGTTGTATAATCGCATATTAGTACATGTTTATAATATGTATATGAACATAAATATCTTACATGTTTATAACATATAAATGATATCAATATATGGTGGGATGAGCTTTTCTTTTTTTGAACTCCAAAGATGCACAATCATTGGAGCCTATTGCCTTAGGAAATAGGAAATAGAGAAATAAGCTAGAAAAGAGAAAGCTTCCATAGAGACAAGTATATGAGCTGGAAGACATCTAGCAGTTACGAGAGAGAATGGTGATTAATTAGATATGAAAGCAGAGGAGATTAAGAACACAAATTCCATAGTCTTGAACCCTAGCCTCTTCATCACCTAACTGCATAATCTTGGGCAAGCTACCCATTTCCTCCATTTATGACGCAGGGCAACAGGCACAGGCTAGTGGAGGAATTAAGTGCTAGCATCCACGTATTGTGGTTACCATGGTAAGCACTCAACTCTTAGCAGTTACTATAAAATAACAATCATAGTAATTATTATATTGTATATTGGTGATGTTGGTGGTGATGATGATGCAGAGAAGAGAAATTATTATTTTGGGGTAGGGAAGATGAATGACCCGAGAACACTGTCCACCCTTTGGCTTGGAGCCCTGACTGATGAGGTGCCATTATTATTAGAGAGAGAACATGGGGAGAGAAGATTGGCAGAGAAGGGGGATAGTGAGGATTCTGTGATTTCATGGAAAAGTCCAGTGGAAATACCCAGTTGGAAGCTGGTGAAAGGACTTGAGGGTTTGTAGAAGAGATGAAGGCTGAACATAGGTATTTGGGACCTGCTGGAATGTAGGCACGGAAAGAGGACACGGGACTGAGTGTGGCTCCCCTGGGGAGAGTGGACACAAGGGCAGCATTGGGTCCACACCTGCTCTATGAGGAGAGGCCCCCAGGGAAAATTTAGCTAAAATATCCCTAACACAGTAGGTGTGTCCTCTAGATTGTCCTTTGGGCTCTCTGGAATTGCATTCCCACAACAGACTCCATAAGAAAATTAGAAAACGGGCCCTCTCCAGTCAGACAAATGACAGGAAAGTATCCTTTTTAGGCGTAATTATGCAGCCTGGGGTTGTCAAAGGCATCAACGCTCTCTGAAACCAATTTCCCACCTGCACTTACATTCTTTTTGATCAAACTATGCTAATTAGAATCGCTTTGGTGACAGGAGTGACTTCCCCCTCAGTTCCATCAAGGTGCTGCTCCCTCCCGTCTTCTGGCAATTGAGACCATTAAAAACTTCTTCTCACCTGGAAGACTGCCTTCCAGTAACCACTGCTAATTCTCTCCGGTGAAGAACTGTCTGATCCCAGCGGATATATAAGTTCACAAGCTTTCTGCACATGACAGGCATTGGTCCAGTGGCAGGGCTACTTTCTCAGGTTCCCTTTGAGAGACAGGCTTCCAAGTTACTGCTGAACCTCCAGCACCCACTGACAAGTAGATGAGGAAGAAGAGACATCTAAAGATGTCTTTCACCTGGCCTTGTCTCCCAGAGGAGGTGGGTGGTACTCAGCAAAAGAATAAGATCCAAAAAAATGAAGAGAATTATAGCACAGACTGCAATAGAACAGCGTAATAGGGACAGCTATGTACCTCCTGTCTACTGTCCCCCATCAGCCCGAGACAAAAGGATCTCTTCTCTGAAGTGTGGTGAGCTGGGTGTTATGAATGACACCTGCTCATTTTAAGAAAACAATTTCAGAAAGAATACTTCGTTTCCAGAATCAGGGCATGACAATCACTATGAATCAATTTGCTGAAATTTTTGAGAAGCCAAAGGATCCAAAGAACCACACCAGGTAAGAATTGTATATGCCTCACTCCTCCGCCTCTCAAACATCACCTCTAAGTCCTTATGCTTGTGCAAGGGGAAGCACTGCATGTTTGCAGAACTCTCCTCCATTCTCCCTTCAAAGTGTTGCAATCATCATGGATGATGTACCTAAACTGAGTACCAATGATAAGAAGGCTTATATTTTTTAAAAAAAGGCAGCTGCAGTACAGTTAAAATAAGTATTAAAAGATGTGTCAGGCTTGACCAGGCAGTGTAGTAGTAGATAGAGCATCGACCTGGGACACTGAGGACCCAGGTTCGAAGCCACAAGGTCACTGGCTTGAGTGTGGGCTCATCTGGCTTGAGCATGAGCTCACCAGCTTGAGCATGGGATCATAGACATGACTCCGCACTGGCTTGAGCCCAAAGGTCACTGGCTTGAGCAAGGAGTCACTGGCTTGATTGAAGCCCCCCAGTCAAGGTACATATAAGAAAGCAATCAATGAACAACTAAGTGAACAACGAAGGTACCGCAACTATGAGTTGACGCCTCTCGTCTCTCTCCCTTCCTATCTCTCCATCCCTGTCTGTCCCCTCACCAAAAAGAGAGAGAGAGAGAGAGAGAGAGAGAGAGAGAG